>NC_052332.1:29456093-29787755 GCF_016432855.1 Salvelinus namaycush
GTTGTCCTGTACCCTCCAGAATAGACAGGTGTGTCTGCCACATGACAGACGCAGATGTAAGGTTGGTTGGTATGGGGTCTCTCCAGGGTCCGCTCTGCAGCCCTAATTAAATCTAAAAGAAGACCTACAATAAGATGGGTTTAGGTACCCCAGGAAAGTGTCAAATGGGTTATATGAAGACGATATGAAGTTTTGTTAGGTTAATGGGAATTATTCTGTATAACACTGGTTAAAGACCAGTATCCAACCATTCGATGCAGAAAAACACAACTTTCCACAATAATTTGGACAAGTATAAACCATCCTCCAAATCACACTCTTGAGTGCACTTTGAAGACCCATTTATGCATCACAGAACATATGTCTGACACCTAACACAGAACGTATGTCTGACACCTAACACAGAACGCATGTCTGACACCTGACACAGAACGTATGTCTAACACAGAACGTATGTCTGACACCTAACACAGAACGTATGTCTGACACCTAACAACACATTACAGATAGTAACAATTCAATAGGCCATTCACTCACCTACTGTAAGCTACTTCAGCTGGCAAATGATCTCCACCCAGCCAATAGTAAACCTGTGAGAAAGATCCCTGGTAGAGACATGTGGATGTTCCCTCCTCCCCTCCATGCTGTAAGAGCACAGATAAATGAACAGTGTGTTCCTGTTATCCTCTTATTGGTTTGCCTTTTATGTCATGGCACCATCCTTACAGGAAACCATGGCGTCAGTATATGCCCTACTTACCACACAGAGCTGGAATGTCAAGATAGAATACAGGACATGATTACCAGTAGAACCACACATGAAGTCATATTCTGGTGTAGGTTTACGGCAGGCCTGGGCCACACATCAGGTCAGAACGGTAGCACACATTATGCACTCAGCTCAGCCAGTTAAAGAGCTGACGTTACCATAACCAGGCAGTGGCACACTGAGGGAATGTATTGTAAAACACAAAAACATGTTTTCAGTATGATGCCACCTCTATGTTCTTTCCCTCACAGGAAGTCAACTGACTAAATGTTGTTCATGTACTGTGAACTGGAGGACATGGCAATAAAGAATCCTTTAGAAGTGATTGGTGTGTCCATGTTATGATTCTCAATGTTTCTTTCTTTCTGAGACCTGAAAAAGGGCAGTGTTGGGAAGCTGATATCACTTTGTTCAATATCCCATTGAGGATTGTTCTTTTGATGCTATTCAGTGTAATAAAAAGCTACATGTTGATAACAATGTAACAACAAGATTACATCAGATTACAAGTCCTGACTTGAGGGCATTATTAGTTTGAAGGACATCTGCATCATTAGTTTTACTCTGTCTGGTTAATGAAATATTACACAACTCCTACTGCAGTGATACAATAACTAGACCCTTCAGAACCTACATTACATTTGCTGTAATCAGCATCATTCATGTAACTGATACAATGACAAGTAAATATCCTACTCTGAGGCCCTTTCTATGGGTGACTGTACAGACTAGATATGAAGTTTCTTTCCAAAATGCTATATCAACCAATTTTTCACATTTGTGTTTTTTCATCAGAAATGATTGTTTATGGGGACCTTCATGTGTGTGTAAAATATTACTGTTCTCTGATTTTTTATTCATAGATTTGAGATGGGTTTGAAAATGTGTTTTTTTGCAAAACGCTGTATATCCAGTGTTTAGCTGGAATGGAATGTTCGTATCTTGTATTTGACTGTGATATGTGGTTGTCTCATCTAGCTATCTTAAGATGACTGTACAATAAGTCACTCTGGATAAGAGACTCTGCTAAATGACTCCCTACTGTAGTGTCTCTGGATAAGAGACTCTGCTAAATGACTCCCTACTGTAGTGTCTCTGGATAAGAGACTCTGCTAAATGACTCCCTACTGTAGTGTCTCTGGATAAGAGACTCTGCTAAATGACTCCCTACTGTAGTGTCCCTGGATAAGAGACTCTGCTAAATGACTTCCTTCTGTAGTGTCTCTGGATAAGAGACTCTGCTAAATGACTCCCTACTGTTGTGTCTCTGGATAAGAGACTGCTAAATGACTTCCTTCTGTAGTGTCTCTGGATAAGAGACTGCTAAATGACTCCCTACTGTAGTGTGTCTGGATAAGAGACTCTGCTAAATGACTCCCTACTGTAGTGTCTCTGGATAAGAGACTGCTAAATGACTTCCTTCTGTAGTGTCTCTGGATAAGAGACTCTGCTAAATGACTCCCTACTGTAGTGTCTCTGGATAAGACTCTGCTAAATGACTCCCTACTGTAGTGTCTTTGGATAAGAGACTGCTAAATGACTCCCTACTGTAGTGTCTCTGAATAAGAGACTCTTCTAAATGACTCCCTACTGTAGTGTCTCTGTATAAGAGCCTCTGCTAAATGATCCCCTACTGTAGTGTCTCTGGATAAGAACTGCTAAATGACTCCCTACTGTAGTGTCTCTGTATAAGAGCCTCTGCAAAATGACTCCCTACTGTAGTGTCTCTGGATAAGAGACTCTGCTAAATGACTCCCTACTGTAGTGTCTTTGTAAAGAGACTGCTAAATGACTCCCTACTGTAGTGTCTCTGGATAAGAACTCTGCTAAATGACTTCCTTCTGTTGTGTCCCTGGATAAAGACTCTGCTAAATGACTTCCTTCTGTATGTGTCTCTGGATAAGAGACTCTGCTAAATGACTCCCTACTGTAGTGTCCCTGGATAAGAGACTCTGCTAAATGACTTCCTTCTGTAGTGTCTCTGGATAAGAGACTCTGCTAATGACTCCCTACTGTTGTGTCTCTGGATAAGAGACTGCTAATGACTTCCTTCTGTAGTGTCTCTGGATAAGAGACTCTGCTAAATGACTCCCTACTGTAGTGTCTCTGGATAAGAGACTCTGCTAAATGACTCCTCCTGTAGTGTCTCTGGATAAGAGACTCTGCTAAATGACTCCCTACTGTAGTGTCTCTGGATAAGAGACTCTGCTAAATGACTCCCTACTGTATTGTCTCTGGATAAGAGACTCTGCTAAATGACTCCCTACTGTAGTGTCTCTGGATAAGAGACTCTGCTAAATGACTCCCTACTGTAGTGTCCCTGGATAAGAGACTCTGCTAAATGACTTCCTTCTGTAGTGTCTCTGGATAAGAGACTCTGCTAAATGACTTCCTTCTGTAGTGTCCCTGGATAAGAGACTCTGCTAAATGACTCCCTACTGTTGTGTCTCTGGATAAGAGACTCTGCTAAATGACTCCCTACTGTTGTGTCTCTGGATAAGAGACTGCTAAATGACTTCCTTCTGTAGTGTCTCTGGATAAGAGACTCTGCTAAATGACTTCCTACTGTAGTGTCTCTGGATAAGAGACTGTAGACTCCCTACTGTAGTGTCTCTGAATAAGAGACTGCTAAATGACTTCCTTCTGTAGTGTCTCTGGATAAGAGACTCTGCTAAATGACTCCCTAATGTAGTGTCTCTGGATAAAGACTCTGCTAAATGACTCCCACTGTAGTGTCTTTGGTAAGAGACTGCTAAATGACTCCCTACTGTAGTGTCTCTGATAAAGAGACTCTTCTAAATGACTCCCTACTGTAGTGTCTCTGTATAAGAGCCTCTGCTAAATGACTCCCTACTGTAGTGTCTCTGGATAAGAGACTGCTAAATGACTCCCTACTGTAGTGTCTCTGTATAAGACCCTGCAAAAATGACTCCCTACTGTAGTGTCTCTGGATAAGAGACTCTGCTAAATGACTCCCTACTGTGTGTCTTTGGATAAGAGACTGCTAAATGACTCCCTACTGTAGTGTCTCTGGATAAGAGACTCTGCTAAATGACTTCCTTCTGTTGTGTCCCTGGATAAGAGACTCTGCTAAATGACTTCCTTCTGTAGTGTCTCTGGATAAGAGACTCTGCTAAATGACTCCCTACTGTAGTGTCCCTGGATAAGAGACTCTGCTAAATGACTTCCTTCTGTAGTGTCTCTGGATAAGAGACTCTGCTAAATGACTCCCTACTGTTGTGTCTCTGGATAAGAGACTGCTAAATGACTTCCTTCTGTAGTGTCTCTGGATAAGAGACTCTGCTAAATGACTCCCTACTGTAGTGTGTCTGGATAAGAGACTCTGCTAAATGACTCCCTACTGTAGTGTCTCTGGATAAGAACTGCTAAATGACTTCCTTCTGTAGTGTCTCTGGATAAGAGACTCTGCTAAATGACTCCCTACTGTAGTGTCTTTGGATAAGAGACTGCTAAATGACTCCCTACTGTAGTGTCTCTGAATAAGAGACTCTTCTAAATGACTCCCTACTGTAGTGTCTCTGTATAGAGCCTCTGCTAAATGACTCCCTACTGTAGTGTCTCTGGATAAGAGACTGCTAAATGACTCCCTACTGTAGTGTCTCTGTATAGAGCCTCTGCTAAATGACTCCCTACTGTAGTGTCTCTGGATAAGAGACTCTGCTAAATGACTCCCTACTGTAGTGTCTTTGGATAAGAGACTGCTAAATGACTCCCTACTGTAGTGTCTCTGGATAAGAGACTCTGCTAAATGACTTCCTTCTGTTGTGTCCCTGGATAAGAGACTCTGCTAAATGACTTCCTTCTGTAGTGTCTCTGGATAAGAGACTCTGCTAAATGACTCCCTACTGTAGTGTCCCTGGATAAGAGACTCTGCTAAATGACTTCCTTCTGTAGTGTCTCTGGATAAGAGACTCTGCTAAATGACTCCCTACTGTTGTGTCTCTGGATAAGAGACTGCTAAATGACTTCCTTCTGTAGTGTCTCTGGATAAGAGACTCTGCTAAATGACTCCCTACTGTAGTGTCTCTGGATAAGAGACTCTGCTAAATGACTCCCTACTGTAGTGTCTCTGGATAAGAGACTCTGCTAAATGACTCCCTACTGTAGTGTCCCTGGATAAGAGACTCTGCTAAATGACTCCCTACTGTAGTGTCTCTGGATAAGAGACTCTGCTAAATGACTCCCTACTGTAGTGTCTCTGGATAAGAGACTCTGCTAAATGACTCCCTACTGTAGTGTCCCTGGATAAGAGACTCTGCTAAATGACTTCCTCTGTAGTGTCTCTGGCTAAGAACTCTGCTAAATGACTTCCTTCTGTAGTGTCCCTGGATAAGAGACTCTGCTAAATGACTCCCTACTGTTGTGTCTCTGGATAAGAGACTCTGCTAAATGACTCCCTACTGTTGTGTCTCTGGATAAGAGACTGCTAAATGACTTCCTTCTGTAGTGTCTCTGGATAAGAGACTCTGCTAAATGACTTCCTACTGTAGTGTCTCTGGATAAGAGACTGCTAAATGACTCCCTACTGTAGTGTCTCTGGATAAGAGACTGCTAAATGACTTCCTTCTGTAGTGTCTCTGGATAAGAGACTCTGCTAAATGACTCCCTAATGTAGTGTCTCTGGATAAGAGACTCTGCTAAATGACTCCCTACTGTAGTGTCTTTGGATAAGAGACTGCTAAATGACTCCCTACTGTAGTGTCTCTGGATAAGAGACTCTGCTAAATGACTTCCTTCTGTTGTGTCCCTGGATAAGAGACTCTGCCTCATTATCTACCAAACAGACAGAGAGGAGTCATTCTCATTATCTACCAAACAGACAGAGAGAGTCAGTCTCACTATCTACCAAACAGACAGAGAGGAGTCAGTCTCACTATCTACCAAACAGACAGAGAGGAGTCAGTCTCACTATCTACCAACAGACAGAGAGGAGTCAGTCTCATATCTACCAAACAGACAGAGAGGAGTCATTCTCATATCTACCAAACAGACAGAGAGAGTCATTCTCTCATTATCTACCAACAGACAGAGAGGAAGTCATTCTCATTATCTACCAAACAGACAGAGAGGAGTCATTCTCATTATCTACCAAACAGACAGAGAGAGTCAGTCTCATTATCTACCAAACAGACAGAGAGGAGTCATTCTCATTATCTACCAACAGACAGAGAGGAGTCATTCTCATTATCTACCAAACAGACAGAGAGGAGTCATTCTCATTATCTACCAAACAGACAGAGAGAGTCATTCTCATTATCTACCAAACAGACAGAGAGGAGTCATTCTCACTATCTACCAAACAGACAGAGAGGAGTCATTCTCCATATCTACCAAACAGACAGAGAGAGGAGTCAGTCTCACTATCTACCAAACAGACAGAGAGGAGTCAGTCTCACTATCTACCAAAAAGACAGAGAGAGTCATTCTCACTATTCTACCAAACAGACAGAGAGAAGTCAGTCTCATTATCTACCAAACAGACAGAGAGAAGTCATTCTCATTATCTACCAAACAGACAGAGAGGAGTCATTCTCATTATCTACCAAACAGACAGAGAGGAGTCATTCTCATTATCTACCAACAGACACAGAGAAGTCAGTCTCTTTATCCAAACAGACAGAGAGTCAGTCTCATTATCTACCAAACAGACAGAGAGCAGTCATTCTCATTATCTACCAAACAGACAGAGAGAAGTCAGTCTCATTATCTACCAAACAGACAGAGAGGAGTCAGTCTCATTATCTACCAAACAGACAGAGAGGAGTCAGTCTCATTATCTACCAAACAGACAGAGAGAAGTCAGTCTCATTATCTACCAAACAGACAGAGAGGAGTCATTCTCATTATCTACCAAACAGACAGAGAGAAGTCATTCTCATTATCTACCAAACAGACAGAGAGGAGTCATTCTCATTATCTACCAAACAGACAGAGAGGAGTCATTCTCATTATCTACCAAACAGACAGAGAGGAGTCAGTCTCACTATCTACCAAAACAGACAGAGAGGAGTCAGTCTCACTAATCTACCAAACAGACAGAGAGGAGTCAGTCTCATTATCTACCAAACAGACAGAGAAGGTGGGCTAGACAGAGAGGAGTCATTCTCATTATCTACCAAACAGACAGAGAGGAGTCATTCTCATTATCTACCAAACAGACAGAGAGGAGTCATTCTCATTATCTACCAAACAGACAGAGAGAAGTCAGTCTCATTATCTACCAAACAGACAGAGAGGAGTCAGTCTCATTATCTACCAAACAGACAGAGAGGAGTCATTCTCATTATCTACCAAACAGACAGAGAGAGGAGTCATTCTCACTATCTACCAAACAGACAGAGAGAGGAGTCATTCTCATTATCTACCAAACAGACAGAGAGGAGTCAGTCTCACTATCTACCAAACAGACAGAGAGAAGTCATTCTCATTATCTACCAAACAGACAGAGAGGAGTCATTCTCATTATCTACCAAACAGACAGAGAGAAGTCAGTCTCATTATCTACCAAACAGACAGAGAGAAGTCATTCTCACTATCTACCAAACAGACAGAGAGAGGAGTCATTCTCATTATCTACCAAACAGACAGAGAGAGGAGTCATTCTCATTATCTACCAAACAGACAGAGAGGAGTCAGTCTCATTATCTACCAAACAGACAGAGAGGAGTCAGTCTCATTATCTACCAAACAGACAGAGAGAAGTCATTCTCACTATCTACCAAACAGACAGAGAGGAGTCATTCTCATTATCTACCAAACAGACAGAGAGAAGTCAGTCTCATTATCTACCAAACAGACAGAGAGGAGTCAGTCTCATTATCTACCAAACAGACAGAGAGAAGTCAGTCTCATTATCTACCAAACAGACAGAGAGGAGTCATTCTCATTATCTACCAAACAGACAGAGAGAAGTCAGTCTCATTATCTACCAAACAGACAGAGAGAAGTCAGTCTCATTATCTACCAAACAGACAGAGAGGAGTCATTCTCATTATCTACCAAACAGACAGAGAGAAGTCAGTCTCATTATCTACCAAACAGACAGAGAGGAGTCATTCTCATTATCTACCAAACAGACAGAGAGAAGTCAGTCTCATTATCTACCAAACAGACAGAGAGGAGTCATTCTCATTATCTACCAAACAGACAGAGAGGAGTCATTCTCATTATCTACCAAACAGACAGAGAGGAGTCATTCTCATTATCTACCAAACAGACAGAGAGGAGTCATTCTCACTATCTACCAAACAGACAGAGAGGAGTCAGTCTCACTATCTACCAAACAGACAGAGAGGAGTCATTCTCACTATCTACCAAACAGACAGAGAGGAGTCAGTCTCACTATCTACCAAACAGACAGAGAGGAGTCAGTCTCACTATCTACCAAAAAGACAGAGAGGAGTCATTCTCACTATCTACCAAACAGACAGAGAGAAGTCAGTCTCATTATCTACCAAACAGACAGAGAGAAGTCATTCTCATTATCTACCAAACAAACAGAGAGGAGTCATTCTCATTATCTACCAAACAAACAGAGAGGAGTCATTCTCATTATCTACCAAACAGACACAGAGAAGTCAGTCTCATTATCTACCAAACAGACAGAGAGCAGTCAGTCTCATTATCTACCAAACAGACAGAGAGCAGTCAGTCTCATTATCTACCAAACAGACAGAGAGAAGTCAGTCTCATTATCTACCAAACAGACAGAGAGGAGTCATTCTCATTATCTACCAAACAGACAGAGAGAAGTCAGTCTCATTATCTACCAAACAGACAGAGAGGAGTCATTCTCATTATCTACCAAACAGACAGAGGAGTCATTCTCATTATCTACCAAACAGACAGAGAGGAGTCAGTCTCACTATCTACCAAACAGACAGAGAGGAGTCAGTCTCACTATCTACCAAACAGACAGAGAGAAGTCATTCTCATTATCTACCAAACAGACAGAGAGAAGTCAGTCTCATTATCTACCAAACAGACAGAGAGGAGTCATTCTCATTATCTACCAAACAGACAGAGAGGAGTCATTCTCATTATCTACCAAACAGACAGAGAGGAGTCAGTCTCACTATCTACCAAACAGACAGAGAGGAGTCAGTCTCACTATCTACCAAACAGACAGAGAGGAGTCAGTCTCACTATCTACCAAACAGACAGAGAGGAGTCATTCTCACTATCTACCAAACAGACAGAGAGAGGAGTCATTCTCACTATCTACCAAACAGACAGAGAGGAGTCATTCTCATTATCTACCAAACAGACAGAGAGGAGTCATTCTCATTATCTACCAAACAGACAGAGAGAGGAGTCATTCTCACTATCTACCAAACAGACAGAGAGAGGAGTCATTCTCATTATCTACCAAACAGACAGAGAGGAGTCAGTCTCACTATCTACCAAACAGACAGAGAGAAGTCATTCTCATTATCTACCAAACAGACAGAGAGGAGTCATTCTCATTATCTACCAAACAGACAGAGAGAAGTCAGTCTCATTATCTACCAAACAGACAGAGAGGAGTCAGTCTCATTATCTACCAAACAGACAGAGAGAAGTCAGTCTCATTATCTACCAAACAGACAGAGAGGAGTCATTCTCATTATCTACCAAACAGACAGAGAGAAGTCAGTCTCATTATCTACCAAACAGACAGAGAGAAGTCAGTCTCATTATCTACCAAACAGACAGAGAGAAGTCAGTCTCATTATCTACCAAACAGACAGAGAGGAGTCATTCTCATTATCTACCAAACAGACAGAGAGGAGTCATTCTCACTATCTACCAAACAGACAGAGAGAGGAGTCATTCTCATTATCTACCAAACAGACAGAGAGGAGTCATTCTCATTATCTACCAAACAGACAGAGAGGAGTCAGTCTCACTATCTACCAAACAGACAGAGAGGAGTCAGTCTCACTATCTACCAAACAGACAGAGAGGAGTCATTCTCATTATCTACCAAACAGACAGAGAGAAGTCAGTCTCATTATCTACCAAACAGACAGAGAGGAGTCATTCTCATTATCTACCAAACAGACAGAGAGGAGTCATTCTCATTATCTACCAAACAGACAGAGAGGAGTCATTCTCACTATCTACCAAACAGACAGAGAGAGGAGTCATTCTCATTATCTACCAAACAGACAGAGAGAAGTCAGTCTCATTATCTACCAAACAGACAGAGAGAAGTCATTCTCATTATCTACCAAACAGACAGAGAGGAGTCATTCTCATTATCTACCAAACAGACAGAGAGAAGTCAGTCTCATTATCTACCAAACAGACAGAGAGAAGTCAGTCTCATTATCTACCAAACAGACAGAGAGAAGTCATTCTCATTATCTACCAAACAGACAGAGAGGAGTCATTCTCATTATCTACCAAACAGACAGAGAGGAGTCATTCTCATTATCTACCAAACAGACAGAGAGAAGTCAGTCTCATTATCTACCAAACAGACAGAGAGGAGTCAGTCTCATTATCTACCAAACAGACAGAGAGGAGTCATTCTCATTATCTACCAAACAGACAGAGAGAGGAGTCATTCTCACTATCTACCAAACAGACAGAGAGAGGAGTCATTCTCATTATCTACCAAACAGACAGAGAGAGGAGTCATTCTCACTATCTACCAAACAGACAGAGAGAAGTCATTCTCATTATCTACCAAACAGACAGAGAGGAGACATTCTCATTATCTACCAAACAGACAGAGAGAAGTCAGTCTCATTATCTACCAAACAGACAAAGAGGAGTCAGTCTCATTATCTACCAAACAGACAGAGAGAAGTCAGTCTCATTATCTACCAAACAGACAGAGAGAAGTCAGTCTCATTATCTACCAAACAGACAGAGAGGAGTCATTCTCATTATCTACCAAACAGACAGAGAGAAGTCATTCTCATTATCTACCAAACAGACAGAGAGAAGTCAGTCTCATTATCTACCAAACAGACAGAGAGGAGTCATTCACATTATCTACCAAACAGACAGAGAGGAGTCATTCTCATTATCTACCAAACAGACAGAGAGAAGTCATTCTCATTATCTACCAAACAGACAGAGAGGAGTCATTCTCACTATCTACCAAACAGACAGAGAGGAGTCATTCTCACTATCTACCAAACAGACAGAGAGAGGAGTCATTCTCATTATCTACCAAACAGACAGAGAGAAGTCAGTCTCATTATCTACCAAACAGACAGAGAGAAGTCATTCTCATTATCTACCAAACAGACAGAGAGGAGTCATTCTCATTATCTACCAAACAGACAGAGAGAAGTCAGTCTCATTATCTACCAAACAGACAGAGAGGAGTCAGTCTCATTATCTACCAAACAGACAGAGAGGAGTCAGTCTCATTATCTACCAAACAGACAGAGAGGAGTCATTCTCATTATCTACCAAACAGACAGAGAGGAGTCATTCTCATTATCTACCAAACAGACAGAGAGGAGTCATTCTCATTATCTACCAAACAGACAGAGAGAAGTCAGTCTCATTATCTACCAAACAGACAGAGAGGAGTCAGTCTCATTATCTACCAAACAGACAGAGAGGAGTCATTCTCATTATCTACCAAACAGACAGAGAGAGGAGTCATTCTCACTATCTACCAAACAGACAGAGAGAGGAGTCATTCTCATTATCTACCAAACAGACAGAGAGGAGTCAGTCTCACTATCTACCAAACAGACAGAGAGAAGTCATTCTCATTATCTACCAAACAGACAGAGAGGAGTCATTCTCATTATCTACCAAACAGACAGAGAGAAGTCAGTCTCATTATCTACCAAACAGACAGAGAGAAGTCATTCTCACTATCTACCAAACAGACAGAGAGAGGAGTCATTCTCATTATCTACCAAACAGACAGAGAGAGGAGTCATTCTCATTATCTACCAAACAGACAGAGAGGAGTCAGTCTCATTATCTACCAAACAGACAGAGAGGAGTCAGTCTCATTATCTACCAAACAGACAGAGAGAAGTCATTCTCACTATCTACCAAACAGACAGAGAGGAGTCATTCTCATTATCTACCAAACAGACAGAGAGAAGTCAGTCTCATTATCTACCAAACAGACAGAGAGGAGTCAGTCTCATTATCTACCAAACAGACAGAGAGAAGTCAGTCTCATTATCTACCAAACAGACAGAGAGGAGTCATTCTCATTATCTACCAAACAGACAGAGAGAAGTCAGTCTCATTATCTACCAAACAGACAGAGAGAAGTCAGTCTCATTATCTACCAAACAGACAGAGAGGAGTCATTCTCATTATCTACCAAACAGACAGAGAGAAGTCAGTCTCATTATCTACCAAACAGACAGAGAGGAGTCATTCTCATTATCTACCAAACAGACAGAGAGAAGTCAGTCTCATTATCTACCAAACAGACAGAGAGGAGTCATTCTCATTATCTACCAAACAGACAGAGAGGAGTCATTCTCATTATCTACCAAACAGACAGAGAGGAGTCATTCTCATTATCTACCAAACAGACAGAGAGGAGTCATTCTCACTATCTACCAAACAGACAGAGAGGAGTCAGTCTCACTATCTACCAAACAGACAGAGAGGAGTCATTCTCACTATCTACCAAACAGACAGAGAGAGGAGTCATTCTCACTATCTACCAAACAGACAGAGAGGAGTCATTCTCATTATCTACCAAACAGACAGAGAGGAGTCATTCTCATTATCTACCAAACAGACAGAGAGGAGTCAGTCTCATTATCTACCAAACAGACAGAGAGAAGTCATTCTCATTATCTACCAAACAGACAGAGAGAAGTCATTCTCATTATCTACCAAACAGACAGAGAGGAGTCATTCTCATTATCTACCAAACAGACAGAGAGAAGTCAGTCTCATTATCTACCAAACAGACAGAGAGAAGTCATTCTCACTATCTACCAAACAGACAGAGAGAGGAGTCATTCTCATTATCTACCAAACAGACAGAGAGGAGTCATTCTCATTATCTACCAAACAGACAGAGAGGAGTCAGTCTCATTATCTACCAAACAGACAGAGAGGAGTCAGTCTCATTATCTACCAAACAGACAGAGAGAAGTCATTCTCACTATCTACCAAACAGACAGAGAGAGGAGTCATTCTCATTATCTACCAAACAGACAGAGAGAAGTCAGTCTCATTATCTACCAAACAGACAGAAGTCATTCTCATTATCTACCAAACAAACAGAGAGGAGTCATTCTCATTATCTACCAAACAGACACAGAGAAGTCAGTCTCATTATCTACCAAACAGACAGAGAGCAGTCATTCTCATTATCTACCAAACAGACAGAGAGAAGTCAGTCTCATTATCTACCAAACAGACAGAGAGGAGTCAGTCTCATTATCTACCAAACAGACAGAGAAGAGTCATTCTCATTATCTACCAAACAGACAGAGAGGAGTCAGTCTCATTATCTACCAAACAGACAGAGAAGTCATTCTCATTATCTACCAAACAGACAGAGAGAAGTCATTCTCATTATCTACCAAACAGACAGAGAGGAGTCAGTCTCATTATCTACCAAACAGACAGAGAGAGGAGTCATTCTCACTATCTACCAAACAGGCAGAGAGAGGAGTCATTCTCATTATCTACCAAACAGACAGAGAGGAGTCAGTCTCACTATCTACCAAACAGACAGAGAGAAGTCATTCTCATTATCTACCAAACAGACAGAGAGGAGTCAGTCTCATTATCTACCAAACAGACAGAGAGGAGTCAGTCTCATTATCTACCAAACAGACAGAGAGAAGTCATTCTCACTATCTACCAAACAGACAGAGAGGAGTCATTCTCATTATCTACCAAACAGACAGAGAGAAGTCAGTCTCATTATCTACCAAACAGACAGAGAGGAGTCAGTCTCATTATCTACCAATCAGACAGAGAGAAGTCAGTCTCATTATCTATCAAACAGACAGAGAGGAGTCATTCTCATTATCTACCAAACAGACAGAGAGAAGTCATTCTCATTATCTACCAAACAGACAGAGAGAAGTCATTCTCATTATCTACCAAACAGAAAAAGAGAAGTCAGTCTCATTATCTACCAAACAGACAGAGAGAAGTCAGTCTCATTATCTACCAAACAGACAGAGAGGAGTCATTCTCATTATCTACCAAACAGACAGAGAGAAGTCAGTCTCATTATCTACAAAACAGACAGAGAGGAGTCATTCTCATTATCTACCAAACAGACAGAGGAGTCATTCTCATTATCTACCAAACAGACAGAGAGGAGTCATTCTCACTATCTACCAAACAGACAGAGAGAGGAGTCATTCTCACTATCTACCAAACAGACAGAGAGGAGTCATTCTCATTATCTACCAAACAGACAGAGAGGAGTCATTCTCATTATCTACCAAACAAACAGAGAGGAGTCATTCTCATTATCTACCAAACAGACACAGAGAAGTCAGTCTCATTATCTACCAAACAGACAGAGAGCAGTCATTCTCATTATCTACCAAACAGACAGAGAGAAGTCAGTCTCATTATCTACCAAACAGACAGAGAGGAGTCAGTCTCACTATCTACCAAACAGACAGAGAGGAGTCATTCTCATTATCTACCAAACAGACAGAGAGGAGTCATTCTCATTATCTACCAAACAGACAGAGAGGAGTCAGTCTCATTATCTACCAAACAGACAGAGAAGTCATTCTCATTATCTACCAAACAGACAGAGAGAAGTCATTCTCATTATCTACCAATCAGACAGAGAGGAGTCATTCTCATTATCTACCAAACAGGCAGAGAGAAGTCAGTCTCATTATCTACCAAACAGACAGAGAGAAGTCATTCTCACTATCTACCAAACAGACAGAGAGAGGAGTCATTCTCACTATCTACCAAACAGACAGAGAGAGGAGTCATTCTCATTATCTACCAAACAGACAGAGATAAGTCAGTCTCATTATCTACCAAACAGACAGAGAGAAGTCATTCTCATTATCTACCAAACAGACAGAGAGGAGTCATTCTCATTATCTACCAAACAGACAGAGAGAAGTCATTCTCATTATCTACCAATCAGACAGAGAGGAGTCATTCTCATTATCTACCAAACAGGCAGAGAGAAGTCAGTCTCATTATCTACCAAACAGACAGAGAGAAGTCATTCTCACTATCTACCAAACAGACAGAGAGAGGAGTCATTCTCACTATCTACCAAACAGACAGAGAGAGGAGTCATTCTCATTATCTACCAAACAGACAGAGATAAGTCAGTCTCATTATCTACCAAACAGACAGAGAGAAGTCATTCTCATTATCTACCAAACAGACAGAGAGGAGTCATTCTCATTATCTACCAAACAGACAGAGAGAAGTCAGTCTCATTATCTACCAAACAGACAGAGAGGAGTCAGTCTCATTATCTACCAAACAGACAGAGAGAAGTCAGTCTCATTATCTACCAAACAGACAGAGAGGAGTCATTCTCATTATCTACCAAACAGACAGAGAGAAGTCAGTCTCATTATCTACCAAACAGACAGAGAGAAGTCATTCTCATTATCTACCAAACAGACAGAGAGAAGTCAGTCTCATTATCTACCAAACAGACAGAGAGGAGTCATTCTCATTATCTACCAAACAGACAGAGAGGAGTCATTCTCATTATCTACCAAACAGACAGAGAGAAGTCATTCTCATTATCTACCAAACAGACAGAGAGAAGTCATTCTCATTATCTACCAAACAGACAGAGAGGAGTCAGTCTCATAGTTCTGTCAACACTGCAGGTGTGAGAGATGTCATCTGAACATGTAATGTAGGCAAAACCTCCCAGAGAGCTGGACAGAGAATCATCTGTCTATTTCCCCATATACAATTTTTACTCAGTACATTGCCTGTTATAAAAAAAATATTTTTATGATATACATTGCAGAAATAATATTATTGCATAGAGTGCCAATTCACTTTGTAATGAACACGAGGGGAGACAGAGAGCTGGTTTCAAGTGCAGGGCGCAGCAGGTGTTTATTGCAAAGGACCACAGGAGGAGGCAGGTAGCTGGGTGAGGGGCAGGCAGAAGGTAGATAACAGGAAATCCGATAGGCTAAAGTACAGGCAGGGTATTGGCAAAAAGGCATCGTTAGTGAGGCAGGCAAAAACGGGAGGAGAAAATCACAGGGAAACCAGAGCTCTGAAAGACGTGTGTCACAAAACAAACAACACCTCACAGTGATGGGTGGAAAGAACTGAACTAAATAGTGTGTGATAATGACATACAGGTGTGTGAACAGGTGATTAGAATTCAGGTGATTGGGATCTGGAGAGTGAGCTGCGTTCAGGAGATCTGGGTGTTTGAGAGTGTGAGTTGGAAGCAGACGTTACACACTTGCTATAAATCAATAAAACTTCTTCACAATATGTATGAAATAGAAACATTTTCAAGGAATGCAGAAAACCTCAAGGTACCCCAGATGGATCTTATAGATAAGGAGTTGTGCTAACGGGGAGTATTCCCTTACAAAAAAAGCACATGTCAAATTTGCAGTTTCACATGTGAAATACTGTAGCTGTTTTCACATGTTAAGCTTAAATTTCACGTGAAACCATATTTTCACGTGAGGAGAATAACATGTTTGCAGTTTCACATGTTAAAAACTTTAACGTGAAAACTGGATATGCATTTCTAACTGTGAAAAACATTCACCTGTTAAAATCTCATTAGCATTTTCACATGTACAGTTGAAGACGGAAGTTTACATCCACCTTAGCCAAATACATTTAAACTCAGTTTTTCACAATTCCTGACATTTAATCTGAGTAAAAATTCCCTGTCTTAGGTCAGTTAGGATCACCACTTTATTTTAAGAATGTGAAATGTCAGGATAATAGTAGAGAGAATGATATATTTCAGCTTTTATTTCTTACATCACATTCCCGGTGGGTCAGAAGTTTACATACACTCAATAAGTATTTGGTAGCATTGCCTTTAAATTGTTTAACTTGGGTCAAACATTTCGGGTAGCCTTCCACAAGCTTTCCACAATAAGTTGGGTGAATTTTGGCCCATTCCTCCTGGCAGAGCTGGTGTAACTGAGCCAGGTTTGTAGGCCTCCTTGCTCACACACACTTTTTCAGTTCTGCCCACACATTTTCTATATGATTGAGGTCAGGGCTTTGTGATGGCCACTCCAATACCTTGACTTTGTTGTCCTTAAGCCATTTTGCCACACCTTTGGAAGTATGCTTGGTCATTGTCCATTTGGAAGACCCATTTGTGACCAAGCTTTAGCTTCCTGACTGATGTCTTGAGATGTTGATTCAATATATCCACATAATTTTCCTACCTCATGATGCCATCTATTTTGTGAAGTGCACCAGCCCCTCCTGCAGCAAAGCACCCCCACAACATGATGCTGCCACCCCCGTGCTTCACGGTTGGGATGGTGTTCTTCGGCTTGCAAGCCTCCCCCTTTTTCCTCTAAACATAACGATGGTTATTATGGCCAAACAGTTCTATTTTTGTTTCATCAGACTAGAGGACATTTCTCCAAATAGTACGATCTTTGTCCCCATGTGCAGTTGCAAACCATAGTCTGGCTTTTTTATGGCGGTTTTGGAGCAGTGGCTTCTTCCTTGCTGAGCGACCTTTCAGGTTATGTCGATATAGGACTCGTTTTACTGTGGCTATAGATACCTGTTTCCTCCAGCATCTTCACAAGGTCCTTTGCTGTTGTTCTGGAATTGTTTTGCACTTTTCGCACCAAAGTACGTTCATCTCTAGGAGACAGAATGCATCTCCTTCCTGAGCGGTATGAAGACTGCGTGGTCCCATGCTGTTTATACTTGTGTACTATTGTTTGTACAGATTAATGTGGTACCTTCAGGCGTTTGGAAATTGCTCCCAAGGATGAACCAGACTTGTGGAGGTCTACAAGTTTTTTTTCTCTGAGGTCTTGGCTGGTTTCTTTAGAATTTCCCATGATGTCAAGCAAAGAGGCACTGAGTTTGAAGGTAGGCCCTGAAATACATCCACAGGTACACCTCCAATTGACTCAAATTATGTAAATCAGCCTATCAGAAGCTTCTAAAGCCATGACATCATTTTCTGGAATTTTCCAAGCTGTTTAAAGGCACAGTCAACTTAATGTATGTACACTTCTGACCCACTGGAATTGTGATACAGTGAATTATAAGTGAAATAATCTGGCTGTAAACACTTGTTGGAAAAATTACTTGTGTCATGCACAAAGTAGATGTCCTAAACGACTTGCCAAAAATAGTTTGTTAACAAGAAATTTGTGGAGTGGTTGAAAAACGAGTTTTAATGACTCCAACCTAAGTGTATGTGAACTTCCGACTTCAACTGTAAGAAAACTCCAGATGTGGAAACCTTACATTAACACGTGGAATTGCAGATTCATGTGGGGTTGAAATATTGGTATTCTCTTCACATGTGAAAAGATGGTGTTAACATGTTGGAGTAGCAATGTTTTCACCGGTGGAATTAAGGTGACCACATCTAAAAAGCCTGAATGCAGGACACGGGAACGATTTTGTGGGACATTTGTCGAACATTGGACAGAATAATTTTTTGGGGGGTGGGCCAGGTTAATGGATCACGTCACTGCCTGTTAAAGGGGCAATCCTTAGTTGCTACATCCATTTTTGGTCTTATAAATTAATATAAGTTACCCATTGGATCTTGAAAAATATAACATATAAATGCCTCATGCTTGGTTCAACTGTTGTACCCCACCAGAACCCAAAATATAAACTTGTTTTACTCCAATGTTTGTAAACAAATTAATTTTAAATAATCACTGCATTGCCTAAAAACATGGTTAAAACTAATATGGATGGTCAGTCCTTGCATCCATTGCGTAGTCTATGGATTTGACTGTTTACATTTGTCCAGACCCATTTCTCAGCTTTTTACTGAAACTGTGTTGGGGGGCGCACTTTGTTAATGTTTTTTATTAAGGATTGCTGCTTTAAACACTGTTAATAGAGTCATAGTGTTATTATATGGAGCAATCCTTTAGTGACTGAGTTACTTTTGTGCCATTAATATCAAGCAAAACTTCTGAAGTCGATAACAAAATTCTTAGTATTGCAAACAAAAACAATGATATTGAAAGCAAAATATAAACCCAAATGTATTGATAGCAAAACTAAATATTGCAAATAAAATCATTTGAAATGCGAGAACAAATTAATTGTAAATCGATGCAAAAAATAGATTTCAGGTAAACATTTTTTATGATATCATGATTAAATAAAATGGCTTTTCTGCAATTTTACCTCTCTTTGTTTATGTTAGCCTTTGCTTTCGCTGCCTTATTTCCAGTTACATTTTTAATTCGAGCAACAAAACACCCTGCATCCCACTGTTGGTTTGCCTCTGAAACTAAGCAGGGTCAGTCCTAGTTGGTCCCTGGATGGGAGAACAGATGGAGCTGGAAATGGTGCAAAAAAAGGTGCAAAAAAAATTTCACAAGGGAAAAGCTCTCTTGCAGCCCATTTAGGAGCCCTCAAAGCTTTATTACTCACTCACTGTACTGCAGCAGAGAGACTGTAGCCTCTTTCATGAGCTACCTTCTGACACTCACCACTAGAGAACTAAGATAAGTAGTCAACTGTGTCGCATCTCTCAAAGCTGTTTCAATATTTCACTAGAGACTATTCAAAGAAAAGCATACATGAACGCAAATATAGTATTCTGTGTATATAAAAAATACTGTTTTATACTATTGTTACACATTTATGACATTTTCAACAGATCTTTATCTGGCTTGAATACCTGTATACCCTATTCCATTACAGGGGTGTGGGGGTCAGCAGGTACCATCATAACAAGAACTTTGAGAGGGAGAGAAGGGAGGGAGAGAGGGAGAGAAACACGAGTTTTATGAAAGAATCAATTGTTTTTAATAATTCTAATGGAACATGTGATAAAAACATAGTCAAACCTCAGGACTGTCTGTAATGGTTTCTCTAGTCTCTCGCTGAGGGGCGAGATAAGGTGAAATGGAAAGAAATTCGAGTTTTAGAGTTTTATCACCATTGTGAGTCCTCTCACTCAATGTGTGCCTGTTCCAATGCAATAAAACATCTGCTTTACAGAAGCCAACTCCGCTACGTGAGAAGCCTACCTGAGGTGTTATAGCTCTATCACAGGGAGAGCTACGGTGTAGGGTTGATAAACAAGGGGGTGATGTATTTGTGCATGAAAGAGAGTCATTGTCAATGTAAGAGAGATACGACTGGATATTGACTAATATATTTCATTATTTCAACTGAGTTCAAAAGAGTCCTGTGTAATATTCTGATACAGTAAATTGCATTTGTTTAAGCCAGCGTTCTTCTTAAGAAACCCTTTGGAGTCAACCAATTTCAATCACAGCAGCAAACAACGTATCCACAGGCCTCCTGCAGTGTAACAGCGTGAACAGCCACGCTAACTCCAAAATGGTTTTAATAAAAAGAGAGCTGCAGGATGGAAATAATCTATTCAAATCCCATGTCAAGCTCTGCCCTGATGAAAATCACACTCTATTTCATGCCTGTGGAACACACTGATTTATTTTGTGTGATTTTTAAATATTTTTTATACAAAGATGACCGTCGGCTTCTATGGTAACATAATGTAGATTTCGAAGCGAGGTGAGCTACAACGGAACATGGAGGGATGAAAAGGTATAGCTCTGTTGTGAAAAACAGAACCTGTGTGATAAACTGTGGAAAAGCACAGTGTTAGTCTTTGTGTCAATGCCTCTTATGTACATCACTACAGCAAGTACTCTTTAACTACATCACTAATCACTCATTATGCACATCACTAACCACTCTGGGCAGGATCAGTAAGTACAACGCAGTGACAATGGAGTACAATGCTCAACGGACCTAACTACAAGTACTGTATATCCCAGGGGGTATACAGAACAATATGCTATACAACAAGCTACAGAAGCAGGTAATAATCCAACTCAGAATTTGCTGGTGAGTAGTAGGCTACCATATGCTGAGATAGAGATCTATGGTATGGTATGCAGCGGTGTAGATTAGGCGTAATGCCCTAACCCGCCCCGGCAGCCCTAACCCTAACCTGCCCCGGCAGCCCTAACCATAACCCTCTCCGACAGCCCTAACCCTTCCCAACAGCCCTAAACTAACCTTCCCTGGCAGCCCTAACCAGAACCATCCCCGGAAGCCCTAACCCTAACTCTTCCCGGTAGCCCTAACCATAACCCTCCCCAGCAGTCAGTGTACAGAGTGAGTCATAGGAGCCCATGACTGATCATCATACACTATGTCTCCTATCTGAGAGATCCTGTCAGGGACTCACACTAGCTGGTATTTTCTAATCTGCTAAACATAGCTGAACACTGCCGCTGCCTGTTTGCACTCTAATGCGCTGCAGGGCATCATCAGCTTGCATCAAATTATCTCTGTCTATAATACGTAACCCAAAGGTTGGAGAAGGTCAGGGGAGCACTGTCTACTGGATCTGATAAATAAATGGGTTATTGGAGTGGGGTGGTGTTGGGGGAATGCTGATGTCAAACACAGGACTAATGAAAGCTTCACAAATAGGGCTTACTGCATGGGCCTCTGGTCAATAACACCGTTAAATACAAACACAACAAGCATGTAATTGACTATTGTAGGAAGAGGACATTTAATGTTTCACTAAACTCGTGTAATTTTACTAGTAATTCGTTAGAAACACACACTGTCAACACTGAATTGATCCCACAACGAACTCCAACGAGCCATCAAACAGGCAAAGCGTCAATACAGGACTAAGCTCGAATCTTACAACTCCGACTCTGACTCTCGACGAATGTGGCATGGATGCAAACTATCATGGATTACAAAGAGAAACCCAGCCGTGAACTGCTTAGCGACGCAAGCCTACCAGACGAGCTAAATGCCTTCTATGTTCACTTTGAGGCAAGGAACACTGAACCATGCACGAAAGCACCAGCTGTTCTGGATGACTGTGTGATCTTGCTCTCTGTAACCTTCAAACAGGTTAACATTTTCAAGGCCAAAGGGCCAAACGGGACCACGCGGCCGTCATACCGCTCAGGAAGGAAACGCGTTCTGTCTCCTAGAGATGAACGTACTTTGGTGCGAAAAGTGCAAATAAATCTCAGAACAACAGCAAAGGACCTTGTGAAGATGCTGGAGGAAACAGGTACAAAAGTATCTATAGCCACAGTAAAACGAGTCCTATATCGACATTACCTGAAAGGCCGCTCAGCAAGGAAGAAGCCACTGCTCCAAAACCTCCATAAAAAAGCCAGACTATGGTTTGCAACTGCACATGGGGACAAAGATCGTACTGTTTGGAGAAATGTCCTCTAGTCTGATGAAACAAAAATAGAACTGTTTGGCCATAATGACCATTGCTATGTTTGGAGGAAAAAGGGGGAGGCTTGCAAGCCGAAGAACACCATCCCAACCGTGAAGCACATGGGTGGCAGCATCATGTTGTGGGGGTGCTTTGCTGCCGGAGGGACTGGTGCACTTCACAAAATAGATGGCATCATGAGGTAGGAAAATTGTGTGGATATATTGAATCAACATCTCAAGCCATCAGTCAGGAAGTTAAAGCTTGGTCACAAATGGGTCTTCCAAATGGACAATGACCAAGCATACTTCCAAAGTTGTGGCAAAATGGCTTAAGGACAACAAAGTCAAGGTATTGGAGTGGCAATCACAAAGCCATGACCTCAATCACATAGAAAATGTGTGGGCAGAACTGAAAAAGCGTGTGCGAGCAAGGATGCCTACAAACCTCAGTTACACCAGCTCTGTCAGGAGGAATGGGCCAAAATTCACCCAACTTATTGTGGGAAGCTTGTGGAAGGCTACCCGAAACGTTTGACCCAAGTTAAACAATTTAAAGGCAACACTATCAAATACTAATTGAGTGTATGTAAACTTCTGACCCACTGGGAATGTAATGAAATAAATAAAAGCTGAAATAAATCATTCTCTCTACTATTGTTCTGATATTTCACATTCTTAAAATAAAGTGGTGATCCTAACTGACCTAAGACAGGGAATTTTTACTAAGATTAAATGTCAGGAATTGTGAAAAACTGAGTTTAAATTCATTTGGCTCAGGTGTATGTAAACTTCCAACTTCAACTGTAGACAGGTGTGCCTTTCCAAATCATGTCCAATCAATTGAATTTACCACAGGTGAACTCCAATCATGTTGTAGAAACATCTTAAGGCTGATCAATGGAAACAGGATGCACCGGAGCTCAATTTCGAGTCTCATAGCAAAGGGTCTGAATACTTATATAAGGTTATTCAGCTTGTATTTTTTTTGTAAATTTGCAAAAATGTGTAAATACCTGTTTCGCTTTGTTATTATGGGGTATTGTGTCCAATGTTTCATCAGCTGAAATAAATCCTTACGCTTATTTCTCTCAAATTGTGTGTACAAATTTGTTTACATCCCTGTTAGTGAGCATTTCTCCTTTGCCAAGGTAATCCATCCAACCTTACAGTTGTGGCATATCAAGGAGCTGATTAAACGGCATAATAATTACACAGGTGCACCTTGTGCGGGGGACAATAAAAGGCCACTAAAATTTGCAGTTTTGTCACACAACACAATGCCACAGATGTATCACGTTTTGAGGGAGCATGCAATTGCCATGAAGACAGCAGGAATGTCCACCAGAGCTGTTGCCAGAGAATTTAATGTTCACTTCTCTCCCATAAGCAGCCTCCAAAGTCTGAGGACTATTTATGTCTGTAATAAAGCCCTTTTGTGGGGAAAAACTAATTTCCAGTGGGTGAGCCTGGATCCCAAAAGGGTGGACTTATGACCTCCCTTTGCCCTCCAGGCTCACACATAGATTAGGGCCCAATTTATTTATTTCAATTGACTGATTTCCTTACATGAACTGTAACTCAGTAAAATAGTTGAAATTGTTGCATTGATATGTTTGTTCAGTATACATAGCTTTACATTCTATTTTATTTGATATTTTTTTATCTTAAACTTTGCATTGTTGGAAAAGGACCAGTAAGTAAGCATTTCACTGTCAGTCTACACATGTTGTTTACAAAGCATGTGACAAGTAAAATTGTATTTTATTTTAACACAGTGTCCTATTAAAACGTATCTGTTTATGGCCCAGGGAGCCCTGCCATAGAATTACAAGATGCTCATGCTTTGTTGCCTGTGTAATGAAGCGTTTCTGAGCTGAGCAAGCAGGCAGTTCCTTAGGGCTTGTGTTATGTTTTGTTCTGTCTGACTCATGCAGGGTGGCTACATCACCTACCTGGCAGAGCTGGACATACACAGACATACCTGAGAGAGACAGACAGCCCTACCACTGACCAGACCTGAGCGAGACAGACAGTCCTACCACTGACCAGACCTGAGAGACAGACAGCCCTACCACTGACTAGACCTGAGAGAGAGACAGACAGCCCACCACTGACTAGACCTGAGAGAGAGACAGCCAGCCCTACCACTGACTAGACCTGAGAGAGACAGACAGCCCTACCACTGACTAGACCTGAGAAACAGACTGCCCAACCACTGACCAGACCTGAGAAACAGACATCCCTACCACTGACTAGACCTGAGAGACAGACAGCCCTACCACTGACTAGACCTGAGAGACAGACAGCCCTACCACTGACTAGACCTGAGAAACAGACTGCCCTACCACTGACCAGACCTGAGAAACAGACATCCCTACCACTGACTAGACCTGAGAAACAGACATCCCTACCACTGACTAGACCTGAGAGACAGACAGCCCACCACTGACTAGACCTGAGAGAGAGACAGCCAGCCCTACCACTGACTAGACCTGAGAGAGACAGACAGCCCTACCACTGACCAGACCTGAGAGAGACAGACAGCCCTACCACTGACTAGACCTGAGAGAGACAGACAGCCCTACCACTGACTAGACCTGAGAGAGACAGACAGCCCTACCACTGACCAGACCTGAGAGAGACAGACAGCCCTACCACTGACTAGACCTGAGAGAGACAGACAGCCCTACCACTGAATAGGGCTAAAAATCAACAAAATCAAGACTACAACAGTAATGACAACATTCTTCTCTGTGCAGGTACTCAAAACATAATACAAAGACACGTCTACAAAATTCTGTTAAAGTCAATGGGCTGGGGAAGTTTACAGATAGGTCTTTGAGATGGAGAAGGGGGTTTCGGTTGTGCTTAGAGACAGTAAATGTATTGTTGTGTATGAGAATGATTGAAAGGTGCCATTTCTCCTCAATCTCCCATACACAATACTACATACCGTGTAAGAACTGTCCGCCTAAGACTTTTCACAACGTAGGCATGCTAACTTAAAAAGAGAACTGGGTATTCATCAAGAATGTTATCTGGTAAAAATAACATACAGAAACATACAGTACAGTTCAGTGTGTCTTAGGTGTAGAGAACTGTAACTACAGATTGTCACAACATATAATGAGATTTTACCAAAGATATTTGGTATCCTTTATTGAGAGCTACAGGATAGGTAGTGTTTGGTTCTGCACAGAGAATTTGATCAACCTTGGCGATGCTGTCTTCGTCCTCGATTCGTGGAAACAGGAGTCTCAAAATGTCTGTGTCCAGTTGCAGGGGGTACGTTTGAATTTAGAAAATGCTCCGTTATTAAAATAAATACTTTTTTGCTCCTTGAAGTAATCCAACAGTGTACAGCGCCATCTTATCTATTTCAAGTCTTCTCTCATTGATCGAGACAGGTGGGCTTCTACCACAATGTGCCGCATGTCATGATGACAGACACCTGTATTGATCAATGAGAGAAGACTTGAAAATAGACAAGATGGCAGTGTACACATTGTTGGATTACTTTATGGTTTATATTTTTGTTCAGTGTAGTTGGTCATGAAAATAGTGGCAGCATGTGCAGCAGTGGGGATTTGTTTTTTACATGCAAAAGTGAAATAGGTGCATTTATGCTGTTGATCTTCTCAAAGAAACAACTGGTAATTTGAAACTTGGCATAATAATTTTGTCATGCTGCTTTGTTGACAATTCAATAACAGAGGACATGGAAGTTAGCATCTCTTTTGTGTATTTGCTAGCTACAGCTCAAGGGTTGAGACTGAGGTGCAATCCAAAGCATCCTTAGCACCATGAACTCTGGGAAATCTGAGCAGCTGCCATAGAGATGACGGCCTGAAGAGGGACTATCAAGCTGTGTCCTTAAGGGCAGCACACTAGAAGAGCTGAAACATGTTGTGTTTTCTAATGGTAGTCCAAGAAGTTAGGAGAAGTGGGGTCCCTGAGAACCAAATGTGACATGATTCACTGTTTAACTTGATTTTTGCTAAAGTTCTTACATTGAAATCCCTTTTCTCAAACATATATTACAAATTAACCTTAATAATTCAATTAAATACTTAATACTGTATATTGGTGTTATTATGTTCAGTCTTTTGTTAAGGCTATTGCTAAATACAACTAAAACAAAGTACAATAGCATATATCCCAAAGACAGACGCAGTCTGATTCACTATGTGTTGCTCATTCTTCCCCACATCCAGGCAGTGTGAAGAAAGATCATAAATATTGCCAAAAAAATCCCATCTCATTACAGAGGTTAACCTATAATTAAACCCTTCATTTGTTTGCCTTGCAGAAAGAACCCTAGCATGAGAACAACAACCTGGTGGCTCTCTATCCAAGCTCTCTATCCAAGCTATCCAAACATCTGGACGTCTGTGATGAGTAGTCTAGGACCGAAAGCTATAGCATTGTTCAGACAACACACACAACAAGCACATTGATGGTCATTGTTTGAGGGTAGAACAACAAAGTAAGAACTGGAATATTTAGTTTTGTTTTTAAAATATCTGAACTGAGCCTGCACAGCTTAGTTCCCTTTTTATACTTTATTTGTACGTTTTCAAATTTGAGAACAGAGACATTGACATCAATACAACATCCCCAGTCCTTTATCATCTCAAATTGTGTGCACAAATTTGTTTACATCACTGCCAGTGAGCATTTCTCCTTTGCCAAGATAATCCATCTACCTGACAGATGTGGCATATCAAGAAGCTGATTAAACAGCATGATCATTACACAGGTGCACCTTGTGCTGGGGACAATAAAAAGCCACTCTAAAATGTGCAGTTTTGCCACACAACAAAATACCACAGATGCCTCAAGTTTTGAGGGAGCATACAATTGGCATTCTGCCTGCAGGATTGTCCACCAGAGAATGTAATGTTTATTTCTATACCATAAGCTACCTCCAACGTTGTTTTAGAGAATTCGGTAGTACGTCCAATCAGCCTCACAAACGCAGACCACATGTAACCACGCCAGCCCACCTGCGGGTTGGTCTGAGATGAGCCACCCAGACAGCTGATGAAACTGAGGGGTTTGCACAACCGAAGAATTTCTGTCAGACACTGTCTCAGGGAAGCTCATCTGCATGCTCGTCATCCTCACCAGGGTCTTGATCTGACTGCAGTTCGGCCTCGTAACCGACTTCAGTGAGCAAATGAAATGCTTACCTTCAATGGCCACTGGCACGCTGGAGAAGTGTGCTCTTCCCATGGTGGCGGTGGGGTTATGATATGGACAGGCATAAGCTACGGACAACGAACACAATTGTGTTTTATCGATGGCAATGTGAATGCACAGAGATAGCGTGATGAGATCCTGAGGTCCATTATCGTGCCATTCATCCGCCGCCATAATCTCATGTTTCAGCATGATAATGCATGGCCCATTGTCGTAAAGATCTGTACAAAATACTGGAAGCTGAAAATGTCCCCGTTCTTCCATGGCTTGGATACTCACCAGACATGTCACACATTGAGCATGTTTGGGATGCTCTGGATTGACGTGTACAACAGCGTGTTCCAGTTCCCGCCAATATCCAGCAACTTTGCACAGCCATTGAAGAGGAGTGGGACAACATTCCACAGGCCACAATCAACAGCCTGATCAACTCTATGCGAAGGAGATGTGTCACGCTGCATGAGGCAAATGTTGGTCACACCAGATACTGACTGGTTTCCTGATCCATGCCCACACCTTTTTTTTAAGGTATCTGTGACCAACAGATGCATAACGGTATTTCCAGTTGTGAAATCCATAGATTAGGGCCTAATGAATTTATTTCAATTGACTGAGTTCCTCATATGAACTGTAACTCAGTAAAATGTTTGAAATTGTTGCATGTGCGTTTACATATTTTTTTCCAGTGTAGAATCCCTATTAATTGAGTAGGATCTCTGTGGGCCTAGAGTAAAGATTTGTCATTTAACCTTAAAAAATGTGTTACCTTTTATTGTGGCATAAACTCAACCAGACACGATGTTTCATCTGCTTGTCAAACAATCCCTTCAAAGGGCTCCTTTACCAGGCTACCCGCACACGTTCATCCACTCACAACACATTTCCAGCCTCCAAACAGTGGTGAATGAAAAGAGATCTGTTAAACAAAACACCAAAAAGTGTTATGACATTTGGCGATTGTCATTAGGTGAGAATTTACGCGTCCACTGCTGTCTACGCGCATCTTGTTGTCGGCAACTCATCTCTGCCTTGGCAAAAGTTCAGTGTTCTCTTGGAACCACATCACATTTTGGAGCGTAGGATATACGACACGTTTTCAAGTCCATTCGCTCATTTCTCATTCCTCTGAAAGTGGTGTAGTAGACTAGTTTTAATTAAACGCTGTTTTAAATTCTGTGATAGGCTCATGTTTCACCGGTACAGCGTACCCCAAATATTTATTTGCTGGGACGCCGTACCATACCCGCCATTATTTCCCCCCCCCCTGAGTAAGGCTATAGCAGTAGCTCAATCCTCCCTGTCTTTGTCATCGTAATGAGGCTGTAACAGTGTTTGTTGCTTTCTGAAAATGATAATCTACTGTAATGACTCCCCCAGGGAGCTTGAAGAGAAAGTTACTAAAGCACCGCATCATATATCGTCGTAGGTCTAGTAACTCCGAAGAATTAACAAATGCAAGCACCATTACATATCATTATTTCTGCACGTCACTGCAGCAAATTAGGCTTAACTCTTCAAGGCCACTTCACAGAAAGCTTATGATAATCTCCTGCTCTTGTAACCAATAAGACGCCCTGAATTTTCATTAAAAAAACAATACAGTTATTTACTACAGAGGAAGAAATCAACTGTGAAGTCAAAGTAACAGAAAAAAGCATACACGCACACACAAACACACACCTGAAATGTATTTGTAGTATTAATAGAGTAGAGAATAAAAGCCAGTTTATTGTCATGTAGCTCATTAGGCTGTCCCCCAGAACATTTTCATGGAAGCAAAATGAAGGGAGAGCGAAAACAAGACGTCTTTTCCTTGCAATGTCACCCCCCCGCCACACACACACAAACCTCTCACCCCCCCACACCCCCCCACCTCTTACCCCCAGACACCTCTCCCACCCACACACACCTCTCACCTTCACACCTCTCACCCCCATACCTCTCACCCCCCCATACACACATCTCTCACCCCCCCAAACACACACCTCTCACGCCCCCCCAAAACACACACCTCTCACAACAGAAAGATGAACTGTTTTTGTTATCATACAAAATGTTGCCTGACATTAAAATAACAAATTATTTCCCAGTTAAATTAAAGAAAAAACATCTCCAGGGAAAATAGACCCCCCCCCCCACACACACACCTCTCACCACACAAACACACACCTCTCACCACACAAACACACACCTCTCACCACACACACACACACCTCTCACCACACACACACACACCTCTCACCACACACACACACACCTCTCACCCCACACACACACACCTCTCAACCCCCCAAACACACACCTCTCAACCCCCCAAACACACACCTCTCAACCCCCCAAACACACACCTCTCACGCCCCCAAACACACACCTCACGCCCCCAAACACACACCTCTCACGCCCCCAAACACACACCTCTCACGCCCCCAAACACACACCTCACGCCCCCAAACACACACCTCACGCCCCCCCCCAAAACACACACCTCTCAACCCCCCAAACACACACCTCTCAACCCCCCAAACACACACCTCTCACAACAGAAAGATGAGCTGTTTTTGTTATCATACAAAATGTTGCCTGACATTAAAATAACAAATTATTTCCCAGTTAAATTAAAGAAAAAACATCTCCAGGGAAAATAGACCCCCCCCCCAAACACACACCTCTCAACCCCCCAAACACACACCTCTCAACCCCCCAAACACACACCTCTCAACCCCCCACACACACAAACCTCTCAACCCCCCACACACACACACCTCTCACCCCCCACACACACACACCTCTCACCACACACACACACCTCTCACCACACACACACACCTCTCACCCCCCCAAACACACACCTCTCAACCTCCCAAACACACACCTCTCAACCTCCCAAACACACACCTCTCAACCTCCCAAACACACACCTCTCAACCCCCCAAACACACACCTCTCAACCCCCCAAACACACACCTCTCAAGCCCCCAAACACACACCTCTCAACCCCCCAAACACACACCTCTCAACCCCCCAAACACACACCTCTCAACCCCCCAAACACACACCTCTCAACCCCCCAAACACACACCTCTCAACCCCCCAAACACACACCTCTCAATCCCCCAAACACACACCTCTCAATCCCCCAAACACACACCTCTCAACCCCCCAAACACACACCTCTCAACCCCCCAAACACACACCTCTCAACCCCCCAAACACACACCTCTCAACCCCCCAAACACACACCTCTCAACCCCCCAAACACACACCTCTCAACCTCCCAAACACACACCTCTCAACCTCCCAAACACACACCTCTCAACCCCCCAAACACACACCTCTCAACCCCCCAAACACACACCTCTCACAACAGAAAGATGAGCTGTTTTTGTTATCATACAAAATGTTGTCTGACATTAAAATAAATGATTTAAATGAAAGAAAAACATCTCCAGGGACAATGGACTCCTGTTCACCTACTATAGCATGAGTATGTTTCTATTAGCACACACTACTCTAGAATCAGACATGTTCAGGGGAAACTTACATTAGAAGAGAGGTACCAATAATCTGTCATTTAGTGTGTACATACGTAGAACCTGGAAGTCAATAACAATGCCTAATGGATGAATGGCCTCATTGTAATGCAGAGACATGAACACCTCAGATGAGAGGCTTTGAAGAAGTGCATAAGAGAAGCCTCCTTACAGAAAGGTCAACGTGGGTCTGTTAGTTTGACCCAGCCATAATGACTTTAGGTGACCAGAAGTGGATCCTTCTTCTCTGCCGTTAATGAGCCAGATGTCTCTAACTGGCAGCCACGAAGGACGGTTACAATGTCAATAATTGTTGATGAATGAAGGAAGGATGCATGATACTTCCTTACCTGTTCTGGTTTGCAGAGGATGCACGCACATCATTTGAGAAAAAGGTTTTGCAATTGAAGGCACATAATTATTTTGTGCCAACAATGACACAATTTGACAGGTGAAAATAATGCACACTAAAGGCGTTTTCACATATGAAATTCGGTACCCTGGTTCGGTTTCCTGGAGCGTTTGTGAGAATTTTACAGAATACGTTTTGCTTTCACAAGACCTGAAAATAACCGTTTCAGGGTGCGATTAGCAAGATGCGGATTCTTCAAGCAGGTGAGCTTGTTTACAACATGCAAAAAAGTTCCACGCAACTCGCGCTGCAGCGTCACAATACCTGGTACTCGTGTCCTGGATCTTGGACCTGCTTTCTCATGCAGGTCCAGGATTCGTTACAGGCGGGTTTCGTTTGAATTTCACACATGCTTTATAGCATTGATCAGGGTACCAAACGCTCCAGGATCCGGATCATAAGGGGATATGTGAAAGCGCCCTAAAATAAACCATTCAAATGCAACTTCAACCTTCTCTCCATTCCTCACTCTGTGACGTTTTCCAATGATGTCAAGGTAAAGTCACAAGGAAAGGAGAAAGGACAGATAGCGTAGTTTTGAACCAGTCAGATGAAAGAGATAGTACTCACGGTCGCTGCAGAATGCTCCTCCATAGGAGGTCATGGTGCAGTCACAGGAGAAGCCCTCCCACTGCTGGAGACACACCCCCTGGTGATGGCACGAGTCCTCTGTACAGGTGCTGCTCGGGCCTGGGGAGGGGAGGGGGGAGGAAAAGGACATGCAGTGAACCATAAGGTGGATCCACAGGTGATGGCCTGCTCCTCGGAGGTGTTCATGAGCCCATGGCTGTGCCCATGTTAATACGTACCTCCACAGCCCCGCTCCACCTGGCCCACCCTGTGGAGGGCGTCTGCCATCAGGTCAGGAAGTCTCCCGTTCAGGTCCACGGAGGCCAGGCAGCCCTGGTACCCATCGCGGGACGCGATCAGCTTGGGCAGGCTACTGTACATGGTCTTCCCCACACCACCAACATACAGATCCCCTGGAACACACAGCATCAATCAATCAGAGCATGTGTTCCTGGAAGAGAATGATTATTCTCAGTAGTCACAGCAGATACGCCTCCAGGTAGTGGGAGGTTTTAGCAACCGTCACTCATTGAGTTAAAGCAGCCATGAACAAATCTGATACCCTTACACCTGCTTTGTGTTTGATAAATGTTCTGCAATTATAGGCCTCCGATAATGCTAGTTAACGTTCAGATCAGACAGATCTCCTTACGATTTACAACCTCCAAGAAGCCATTTGGTGGCATGTTGCATCAGATGCAGGTGAACACAGCTCTAAGTCATTTAAACCAATGATGATCTGTTTTCATCAGATTGATGCTCCTCTCAAGAGAGTGTTTACTTTAATAGTAACCCTCCCAGCCACAGTAATCATTCACAGATTATATGTAAATTGCAAGCCGAGAAATGTACATACAGTATCTGAGAATTCCTCTGTGATGTGATGTTTATTGGCAAAAATAGCAAAGAAAATCTGTTTATTTTCTCTGCAGAAATATGTGAAATGTTACATGGCTGATAACGCAAGGATAATACCAAACTGGTGTACAGTCATTTAAAACCTGCAGGACATAAAAATGAGAAGTTTCATTTAACAGCATATTAAAATGTCTTACATTGCTTTAAACGGTACCCTGTTAATTTATACAGCAGAGGAAAAAAAGTATGATTTCATAGTCTGGTTTATTTGGCTTATACTGATTACACAAGAAGTTCAGCCAGCGGACCCTTGGGATATGGAGAAACTTAAATGAATCTTTAATGTTCTGAGGAACAAAGTGAGAGACAAAAGTAGATGAAATAAACTAGAAGAGGATGTGCTATGCAGACCCTATACGGTGAGGATTAAGGAGCATTAATGGTGAAGGTCTACAATAACAAGATTGAAGAATAATATTAATTTGGGTCTACAACTGAAACTAACACATAATTGGTACAGCTGCTGTTACCCAAAATATTTATCCCAAAACATGTTGACTAGTACTGTGCGTGGTTACAACTAGGGTTGTTATGGTAATCAAAAACATGTTGCCTAGTACTGTGCGTGGTTACAACAAATGTATATTTATCAAACTTATTTTATTAAATTCTCTATCACATAGGTAAATTACATCAATTTCTTTGGTTACCAACAACCTAACACTAGTTTAAGCCTAGAACTTCAAGTCAAGAAGAAACGTCAAACAAAATCCCCTCTGACGTACAGACTGATGTACTAGCTACTGTATGTCTTCCCTTTCAAAACCAACATACTCTAGTGTTCATACCACGAGTCTATTTCTACTGAGAATACTCTGAGTAACAGAGTAGAGCAACTGAAGGCTTTTCTGACTGCAGAAACACCTCTGACACTACATGGACCCTTCCGATTCCGATACACGACTCAAATATATCACATACACTGTAATGCATTTCTGTAAAAGCTGTTCTTTCAAGACATTGAAAGTAATTTTTTCAAGGAAATTAAACACTGTAGAGGGATCCCCGATTATGTTCAGCTGTGGGCCTCCTTGAGCGGCTGGTCGGACTGCAAACTGACCACAAGAGTCCTAAACAGATAGTATTGACAAAAACAGAATAATTTCAAACCTTGATTACATCAGGATCACATACAGTTGAAGTCAGAAGTTTACATACACCTTAGCCAAATACATTTAAACTCGTTTTTTCCCAATTCCTGACATTTAATCCTAGTAAAAATTCCCTGTCTTAGGTCAATTAGGATCACCACTTTATTTTAAGAATGTCAAATGTCAGAATAATAGTAGAGAGAATGATTTGTCAGCTTTCATTTCTTTCATCACATTCCCAGTGGGTCGGAAGTTTACATACACTCAATTAGTATTTGGTAGCATTGCCTTTAAATTGTTTAACTTGAGTTAAACATATCGGGTAGCCTTCCACAAGCTTCCCACAATAAGTTGGGTGGATTTTGGCCCATTCCTCCTGACAGAGCTGGTGAACTGAGTCAGGTTTGTAGGCCTCCTTGCTCTCACACACTTTTTCAGTTCTGCCCACACATTTTCTATAGGATTGAGATCAGGGCTTTGTGATGGCCACTCCAACACCTTAACTTTGTTGTCCTTACGCCATTTTGCCACAACTTTGGAAGTATGCTTGGGGTCATTGTCCATTTGGAAGACCCATTTGCGACCAAGCTTTAACTTCCTGACTGATGTCTTGAGATGTTGCTTCAATACATCCACATAATTTTATTTTCTCATGATACCATCTATTTTGTGAAGTGCACCAGTCCCTCCTGCAGCAAAGCACCCCCACAACATGATGCTGCCACACCCGTGCTTCACGGTTGGGATGGTGTTCTTCGGCTTGCAAGCCTCCTCCTTTTTCCTCCAAACATAACAACGGTTATTATGGCCAAACAGTTCTATTTTTGTTTCATCAGACTAGAGGACATTTCTCCAAACAGTACGATCTTTGTCCCCATGTGCAGTTGCAAATCTTAGTCTGGCTTTTTTATGGAGGTTTTGGAGCAGTGGCTTCTTCCTTGCTGAGCGGCATTTCAGGTTATGTCGATATAGGACTAATTTTACTGTGGATATAGATACTTTTGTACCCGTTTCCTCCAGCATGTTCACAAGGTCCTTTGCTGTTGTTCTGGGATTGATTTGCACCAAAGTACGTTCATCTCTAGGAGACAGAACGTGTCTCCTTCCTGAGCGGTATGACGGCTGCGTGGTCCCATGGTGTTTATACTTGCATATTATTGTTTGTACAGATGAACGTAGTACCTTCAGGTGTTTGTAAATTGCTCCCAAAGATGAACCAGACTTGTGGAGGTCTACAATTTGTATCTGAGGTCCTGGCTGATGATGTCAAGCAAAGAGGCACGGAGTTTGAATGTAGGCTTTGAAATACATCCACAGGTACACCTCCAATTGACTCAAATTATGTCAATTAGCCTATCAGAAGCTTCTAAAGCAGTGACATAATTTTCTAGAATTTTCCAAGCTGTTTAAAGGCACAGTCAACTTAATGTATGTACACGTCTGACCCACTGGAATTGTGATACAGTGAATTATAAGTGAAATAATCTGGCTGTAAACAATTGTTGGAAAAATTACTTGTGTCATACACAATGTAGATGTCCTAACCAACTTGCCAAAACTATAGTTTGTTAACAAGAAATGTGTGGAGTGGTTGAAAAACTAGTTTTAATGACTCCAACCTAAGTGTATGTGAACTTCCGAATTCAACTGTATGCCTTTCTGTATGGGTGGGAATACTTGGTAAGATTTTACCTAAATTAAAATCACTTTGAGCTCATTTCCTGGTGAGTTTACAGTGTTATATATCCAAGATCCTAAATAAATGTTTTCCTCAGAAAACTTGAGGGGCGTAATAAAACAATATATATTTTGGAACCCTGTTGTAGAGCCTCAGGCACTCTCACAATAAAACGGTTTAATGGCTATGTTTCTAAATGCCCTTTGTTGACCATATAAACTCAGCAAAAAAGAAACGTCCTCTCACTGTCAACTGCGTTTATTTTCAGAAAACTTAATATGTGTAAATATTTGTATGAAAATAACAAGATTCAACAACTGAGACATAAACTGAACAAGTTCCACAGACATGTGACTAAGAGAAGTGGAATAATGTGTCCCTGAACAAAGGGGGGTTCAAAATCAAAAGTAACAGTCAGTATCTGGTGTGGCCACCAGCTGCATTAAGTGCTGCAGTGCATCTCCTCCTCATGGACTGCACCAGATTTGCCAGTTCTTGCTGTGAGATGTTACCCCACTCTTCCACCAAGGCACCTGCAAGGTCCCAGACATTTCTGGGGGGAATGGCCCTAGCCCTCACCCTCTGATCCAACAGGTCCCAGACGTGCTCAATGGGATTGAGATCCGGGCTCTTCGCTGGCCACGGCAGAACACTGACATTCCTGTCTTGCAGGAAATCACGCACACAGAACGAGCAGTATGGCTGGTGGCATTGTCATGCTGGAGGGTCATGTCAGGATGAGCCTGCAGGAAGGGTACAACATGAGGGAGGAGGATGTCATCCCTGTAACACACAGCGTTGAGATTGCCTGCAATGACAACAAGCTCAGTCCGATGATGCTGTGACACATCGCCCCAGACCATGACGGACCCTCCACCTCCAAATCGATCCCGCTCCAGAATACAGGCCTAGGTGTAACGCTCATTCCTTCGACAATAAACGCAAATCCGACCATCACCCCTGGTGAGACAAAACCGCGACTCGTCAGTGAAGAGCACTTTTTGACAGTCCTGTCTGGTCCAGCGACGGTGGGTTTGTGCCCATAGGCGACGTTGTTGCCGGTGATGTCTGGTGAGGACCTGCCTTACAACAGGCCTACAAGCCCCCAGTCCAGCCTCTCTCAGCCTATTGCGGACAGTCTGAGCACTGATGGAGGGATTGTGCATTCCTGGTGTAACTCGGGCAGTTGCTGTTGCCATCCTGTACCTGTCCCGCAGTTGTGATGTTTGGATGTACCGATCCTGTGCAGGTGTTGTTACATGTGGTCTGCCACTGCGAGGACGATCAGCTGTCCGCCCTGTCTCCCTGTAGCGCTGTCTTAGGCATCTCACAGTATGGACATTGCAATTTATTGCCCTGGCCACATCTGCAGTCCTCATGCCTCCTTGCAGCATGCCTAAGGCACGTTCACGCAGATGAGCAGGGACCCTGGGCATCTCTCTTTTGGTGTTTTTCAGAGTCAGTAGAAAGTCCTCTTTAGTGTCCTAAGTTTCCATAACTGTGACCTTAATTGCCTACTGTCTGTAAGCTGTTGGTGTCTTAACGACCGTTCCACAAGTGCATGTTCATTAATTGCTTATGGTTCATTGAACAAGCATGGGAAACAGTGTTTATACCCTTTACAATGAAGATCTGTGAAGTTATTTGTTTTTTACGAATTATCTTTGAAAGACAGGGTCCTGAAAAAGGGACGTTTCTTTTTTGCTGAGTTTAGATAGAGACGTTCTACTGCGTTAGAAACCTTTTTCCTTGACATAGCTTTCCCTATCCTGATCTGTAGTGTTGTTGCCATGAGAGGAAGCACTAACAAGTATGCTAACTGGTCAACAACATCTGTAAATACCTACAGCAAGGGCAATCTGTCAGGCATTAATCACCTAACGGTTCCCTATGTACAGCCCATCAGAGCTCTCATAATACCATTCCAGCCTCCAGTACAAAGCAAGGCCAGTGATCTGGATCACAGAAAATTGTGCAATTTCATGGGCCCATACCCCAGGATGGCATTATAATTGGGTAAATAGGCCTGTGTGCACTTGGATTGGTAACATGAAGGTCATGCAGGCCGCCTGTTGCAGGTAGATAAATTCTGCTGCTGCTCTCTGCTGCAGCTGCTGCTCTCTGCTGCAGCTGCTGCTCTCTGCTGCAGCTGCTGCTCTCTGCTGCAGCTGCTGCTCTCTGCTGCAGCTGCTGCTCTCTGCTGCAGCTGCTGCTCTCTGCTGCAGCTGCTGCTCTCTGCTGCAGCTGCTGCTCTCTGCTGCTGCTCTCTGCTGCTGCTCTCTGCTCTCTGCTGCTGCTCTCTGCTGCTGCTGCTCTCTGCTGCAGCTGCTGCTCTCTGCTGCTGCTGCTCTCTGCTCTCTGCTGCTGCTGCTCTCTGCTCTCTGCTGCTGCTCTCTGCTGCTGCTCTCTGCTCTCTGCTGCTGCTCTCTGCTCTCTGCTGCAGCTGCTGCTCTCTGCTGCTGCTCTCTGCTCTCTGCTCTCTGCTGCTGCAGCTTCTCCCTGCTGTTCTCCCTGCTGTTCTCTGTCCACTGCTGGCACTCTTTGATCACCTCTCTTTTAATCTCATTTCACTTTCATTCACTAAGTACAAAGACTTAATTTTCTTCCCACCCAAAGCATTCCTCTCCTCGGCATGACAGTCTACCAAAAAAACTAATTCATTTTGACTCCTTTATCTTCATAAAGCCTATTGAACAACACAGCAATCATAGCTGGTGTCTGTATTCAGCGTTTTGACAGCAACAAACACAGATGTGTGCTTCTGACAGTCGGATTTTAGTGTCTGTTGATCTGAAATTATGCACTAAGAAAATAAGCACTTTGAGTCCACTCCCTATATTATATACAGTGCCTTTGGAAAGTATTCAGACTCCTTGACTTTTTCCACATTTTGTTACATTACAGCCATATTCTAAAATGGATTAAACAATTATAATAACCCTTAGCTATATACATACAATACTACATAATGACAAAGTGAAAACAGGTTTTTAGACATTTTAGCAAATTTATTACAAATAAAAAACAGATACCTTATTTACATAATTATTCAGAACCTTTGCTATGAGACTCAAAACTGAGTTTTGGCGCATCCTGTTTCCATTGATCATCCTTGAGATGTTTCTACAACTTGATTGGACATGATGTGGAAAGGCACACAACTGTCTATATAAGATCCCACAGTTGACAGTGCACGTCAGAGTAAAAACCAAGCCCTGAGGTCGAAGGAATTGTCTGTAGAGCTCCGAGACAGGATTGTGTCAAGGCACAGATCTGGGGAAGGATACCAAAACATTTTTGCAGCATTGAAGGTCCCCAAAAACACAGTGGCTGCAATCATTCTTAAATGGAAGAAGTTTGGAACCCCCAAGACTCTTCCTAGAGCTGACCGCCCAGCCAAACTGAGCAATCAGGGGAGAAGGGGTGACTAAGAACCCGATGGTCACTCTGACAGAGCTCCAGAGTTCCTCTGTGGAGATGGGAGAACCTTTCAGAAGGACAACCATCTCTGCAGCACTCCACAAATCTGACCTTTATGGTAGAGTGACCAGACGGAAGCCACTCCTCAGTAAAATGCACATGACAGCCCGCTTGGAGTTTGCCAAAAGGCACTTAAAGACTCTCAGACCATGAGAAACAAGATTCTCTGGTCTGATGAAACCAAGATTGAACTCTTTGGCCTGAATGCCAAGCATCACGTCTGGAGGAAACCTGGCACCATCCCTACGGTGAAGCATGGTGGTGGTAGCATCATGCTGTGGGGATGTTTTTCAGCGGCAGGGACTGGGATACTAGTCAGGGTCGAGGCAAAGCTGAACGGAGCAAAGTACAGAGTGATCCTTGATGAAAACCTGATCCAGAGAGCTCAGCACCTCAGACTGGGGCGAAGGTTCACCTTCCAACAGGACAACGACCGTAAGCACCCAAGACAATGCAGGAGTGGCTTCGGGACAAGTCTCAATATCCTTGAGAGGACCAGTCAGAGCCCAGAGTTGAACCCGATCGAACATCTCTGGAGAGACCAGAAAATAGCTGTGCAGAAACACTCCCCATCCAACCTGACAGAGCTTGAGAGGATCTGCAGGGAAGAATGGGAGAAACTCCCCAAATACAGGTGTGCCAAGCTTGTAGCGTCATACCCAAAAAGACTTGAGGCTATAATCACTGCCAAAGGAGCTTCAACAAAGTACTGAGTAATTGGTCTGTATACATAAGTAAATGTGATTATTATAATAAAAAAAAAAAGATTAGCAACATTTTCAAAAAAACTGTTTTTGCTTTGTCATTATGGGGTATTATGTGTAGATAGAGGAGGGAAAAAAACTATTCAATCAATTTTAGAATAAGGCTGTAACCTAACAAAATGTGGAAAAAGTCAATGGGTCTGAATACTTTCCGAATGCACTGTATACCTAGCAGGAGTACCATGGCTGGAGCCAGTTTTGAGGAGTGGTAGCGTATACCATACCTTTGAGGTCCAGGTTACGGGCTCCGTTGGAGTGCTGGGTGACGGTGCGGGAGTCGGTCTTGAGGATGTGCACGTTTTTATCATCCCGGGACACCACCACGTTGTGCCACTGATTGTCGTTGAGAGGCTTCTCAGAGTTGCCCTTCATGAGTGACGGTCCGTTACCCAGGTCAAACACATAATGGATGTACCTACAACACAACATTACATCATGCACAAGTCAATTTACAGATTGACTAACAGATACTGTATCTAGGTAAATATTAAAATGTAAAGGACATCTACAATTGATAGGGACGATATTGCAACATCCTGTCCTTTTGAAATGCAGATTCAATGCATATTGATAATATTAACAGAAACATCATCAGAGAAAGTGTAGTACCAGCAGCACTGAGAGATATGAGTTCTCTCTTCAGCCCATGTATCCAGTATCCAGAGAGCTGTGCCGCTGCCTAAAGGCAGGCTCCACAGCTTAGAAAGGCTCCACAGCTTAGAATAACTCCTGCTGACTAATTGTTTACTGTGTGGCAGTATTTCTGGGCAAAATTGGACCGCGGTTAAACATCTGTGGGAATATTGTTCGCTCTTTCACTCTTACTCGCTCTATCCGTCTCGTTTCACTAAAACATTCTGAATACATTCCCTTTATATGGCTCCGGCTGACCGAATCATAGTATTCCATATAACAGAAAATAACTTGTTGAGCAAGAAAAAAGGGGAACAGTGGTAGGCAGCTGTGCTATTATTAATCTATCCCATACACACTCTGCACGGTTACAGCACCTAACAAAATATGTTGCAAAATAGGTTGAACACAGTCTTTAAAAAATTATAATAATCCAACCCATTGGAATATGAAGTGGAGCTTTACCCCTTCCTGGTCACCCCAGCACACCACTCATCCTTTGACCAGCTCCACCATGATGAAGTCACTGCCGTCTTTACCCCAGCACACCACTCACCCTTTGACCAGCTCCACCATGATGAAGCCACTGCCGTCTTTACCCCAGCACACCACTCACCCTTTGACCAGCTCCACCATGATGAAGTCACTGCCGTCTTTACCCCAGCACACCACTCACCCTTTGACCAGCTCCACCATGATGAAGCCACTGCCGTCTTTACCCCAGCACACCACTCACCCTTTGACCAGCTCCACCATGATGAAGCCACTGCCGTCTTTACCCCAGCACACCACTCACCCTTTGACCAGCTCCACCATGATGAAGCCACTGCCGTCTTTACCCCAGCACACCACTCACCCTTTGACCAGCTCCACCATGATGAAGTCACTGCCGTCTTTACCCCAGCACACCACTCACCCTTTGACCAGCTCCACCATGATGAAGTCACTGCCGTCTTTACCCCAGCACACCACTCACCCTTTGACCAGCTCCACCATGATGACGTCACTGCCGTCTTTACCCCAGCACACCACTCACCCTTTGACCAGCTCCACCATGATGAAGTCACTGCCGTCTTTACCCCAGCACACCACTCACCCTTTGACCAGCTCCACCATGATGAAGTCACTGCCGTCTTTACCCCAGCACACCACTCACCCTTTGACCAGCTCCACCATGATGAAGTCACTGCCGTCTTTACCCCAGCACACCACTCACCCTTTGACCAGCTCCACCATGATGACGTCACTGCCGTCTTTACCCCAGCACACCACTCACCCTTTGACCAGCTCCACCATGATGAAGTCACTGCCGTCTCCAGAGTTGAAGAGGAGCAGGCCATCAGGGGAGGTGGTCTTGAACTGGAAGAAGAGGTGCATGGAGGCGTAGGCCTGCAGGGTAGAGAAGGCTAGGTAGCTGGCCCGGCTGTGGAAGGTCACAGGGTCTGCCACAATGCGGCGCATGCCGAAGCGGGCGTTGAGTTCGCAGTAGGAGATGTCTCCGTTCTTACACTGGTCCAGGTAGGGCACGCCGTTGAAGGAGAGGGCCTGCAGGTGCCCTATGAAGTTGGTTGGCACCACAGAGATGAAGCGTCTCTCTGTCATGATGCCAGTCTCAATGTTGTAGAACTCCAGGCGGGTGTGGGCACCGGCCATATGGCCTGGGGTAGAATAAATACATGATGATAGGCATAATATATACCATTTAGCAGACACTTCTATCTAAAGCGACTTACAGTGAAGCACCATGTTCTACCGCCTGAGCTACAGAGGATCACAAACTGAACATGAAATGTTATTTGGTATTTAGTGTATTATTATGAGGATCACAGTTTCCCTTCATCTCATGGTTTGACTCTGCTCTCCCCTCCTACCTTCCACAGTCACATTGTCCACAGAGAGCTGCAGGTTATTCCCAAGACGTACCACCTTCACTGAGTGCCACTCATTGTCGTTCAGCTTCTGTCCTGCTAACAGCATCTCTGGGCCTTTACCTGTGGAAAGGAAAGGAGGAAGTCACCAGCAGAGCACAGTAATAAAGCATATCCCTCTTTCCAAGAGATCCCTAGATAAAAGACTTCCTGGTTAGAACACATTAACATACTATATCACTCATAAGCACACAAACACCTGCAACCTGGAAATGCCATTCAGTGAGGGCAGTACTGTATGTAAAGAAAAACTACACAACCTCCCTCTCCTACGCTTACTTGCACAATCCTTACCAATGTTGTCAAAGAGAAATTCCTGTAACCTATGAAATCTCAAATAAGAAACCCAGTTCAGAATGTAAGAGCTCTGTCAATGGTTGTATAAACAAACTGTTGGTTCCAGTTGAGAGTGATTATTACACAATTGTACTGTACTCATCACAAGTGCCAAAAAAGGAAAACCAGCCACGTCACAAACACCGACGTCTTGCTTCCAGACAAATTAAACACTTTCTTTGCCTGCTTTGAGGATAATGCAGTGCCACCGACACGGCCCGCTACCAAGGGCTGTGGGCTCTCCTTCTCCGTGTCCAACGTGAGTAAGACATTTAAACGTGTTAACCCTCGCAAGACTGCCAGCCCAGACGGCATCCCTAGCCGCGTCCTCAGAGCATGCGCAGACCAGCTGGCTGGTGTGTTTACGGACATATTCAATCTCTCCCTATCCCAGTCTGCTGTCCACACATGCTTCAAGATGGCCACCATTTTTCCTGTTACCAAGAATGCAAAGGTAACTGAACTAAATGACTATCGCCCCGTAGCACTCACTTCTGTCATCATGAAGTGCTTTGAGAAACTAGTCAAGGATCATATCACCTCCACCTTACCTGTCACTAGTCCCACTTAAATTTGCTTACCACCCCAATAGGTCCACAGACGAAGCAATTGCCATCACACTGCACACTGACCTATCCCATCTGGACAAGAGGAATACCTATGTAAGAATGCTGTTCATTGACTATAGCTGAGCATTCAACACCATTGTACCCTCGAAGCTCATCATTAAGCTTGAGGCCCTGGGTCTCAACCCCGCCCTGTGCAACTGGGTCCTGGACTTCCAACTGGGCCGCCCCCAGGTGGTGAAGGTAGGAAACAACATCTCCACTTCGCTGATCCTCAACACTGGGGCCCCACAAGGGTGTGTGCTTAGCCCCCTCATCTACTCCCTGTTCACCCACGACTGCATGGCCATACACACCTCCAACTCAATCATCAACTTTGCAGACGACACAACAATAGAAGGCTTGATTACCAACAATGACAAGACAGCCTACAGGGAGGAGATGAGGGCTCTCAGAATGTGGTGTCAGGAAAATAACCTCTCACTCAACATCAACAAAACAAAGGAGATGATCGTGGACTTCAGGAAACAGGAGAGGGAGCATCCCCCTATCCACATCGACGGGACTGCAGTGGAGAAGGTGGAAAGATTTATGTTCCTCAGCGTACACATCACTGACAAACTGAAATGGTCCACACACACAGAAGGTGCAACAGCGAAGAAGGTGCAACAGCGCCTCTTCAACCTCAGGAGGCTGAAGAAATTTGTCTTGTCACCTAAAACCCTCACAAACTTTTACAGATGCACAATTGAGTGCATCTTGTCGGCTGTATCACCGCCTGGTACGGCAACTGCACCACCCACAACCGCAAAGCTCTCCAGAGGGTGGTGCGGCCTGCACAACGTATCACCGGGGGCAAACTACCTGCCCTCTAGGACACCTACAGCAGCCGACGTCACAGGAAGGCCATAAAGATCATCAAGGACAACAACCACCCGAGCCACTGCCTGTTCACCCTGCTACCATCCAGCAGGCGAGGTTGGTACAGGAACATCAAAGCTGGGACCGAGAGACTGAAAAACAGCTTCTATCTCAAGGCCATCAAACTTTTAAACAGCCATCACTAGCACAGAGAGGCTGCTGCCTACATACAGACTTGAAATCATTGGCCACTTTAATAAAAATGGAACACTCGTCACTTTAATAATGCCACTTTAATAATGTTTACATATCTTGCATTACTCATCTCATATGTATATACTGTATTCTATACTATCTATTGCATCTTAGCCTATGCCGCTCTGTCATTGCTCATCCATATATTTATATATTCTTATTCTATTCCTTTACTTAGATTGGTGTGTATTATGTGTGTGTTGTGGAATTTTGGGATATTACTTGTTAGATATTGCTGCGCTGTCGAAATTAGAAGCACATGCATTTCGCTACACTCGCAATAACATCTGCTAACCATGTGTATGTGACCAATAAAATTTGATTTGATTTTAAATGTTTAATTAATATCCACTGGTATATGACTCCAATCACATCTCCTCTATATGAAATGGTATATCAACTCTTTAGACAACCAGCTAACAACGTGTAGTATCCAGAGGCTTGGCCGGTGGAGAGTTTTATAGCTCCAGGATTTCTGCTAAATCCTCTGCTTTTTCCCCAGCTCTTAAGGTTTGGCTTGAAAATAGGTCACAATGCGGAAGCTTTGCCACTGCAGCACAGTCAACCCTGATTACTGGCTATGCAACAGGCCGACACAGCAATTCAAAGGAGTTCGGACATGGCTAGGAAAGCTAACTGGCCATGCCTAAGCCGGACGGCCTCCTGGGGTTTGTCTGTCTAATTGAGATCAGGGTGTATGACAATAACAGGGGACATAGAGAGGACACTGGCTGGCTGCTACTGGGACGCTGCTACTTGGACCCTGCTTCTGGGACGCTGCAGCTGATGATATCAATTGGTTTCCAAGTACTTCACCATTTCCTCCTCTGGGAGAGAAAGGCCACTGGCTTCTGGCGTTTTACAGCAGAGCAAGTGTCTTGGCAGGGGGCAACATTCTAGACCAACTACAAAGTTATCTGACACAGTAGCTATGGCACATAACACCGTGTTGTAACTCTGGGTGTCACAGGAACACATTTCCATAGTGTGACTGTCATGAGGCAGGGGGATTTCTCTCTCCATGTTCACACCCACAGACCCTTTTTGTCCAACCTTCATTTATCATGAGTCATAAACCTTTCAGGAAGTGGTTATGTCTTCCTGCTCTTGCGTGATAGCTGACCGAGTGTTCACTAAGAACGATGTACAAACAAAAGGAAGCAGTCACACCAGCTCGAAGGAAAAGGTTGAACTCTGACCCGTCAGGAGACACAAACGAGGTCATGTTGTGTATCTAACAAAGGTTTCCTTGGTTCAACATCCCATGATGTTGGGCAGGAAAACACCCAACTCCCTCTCAGAAAAACATTCGTAATATATAGGCAAATGATAAAGTATTGACTTTTATCCCTACTCTTAAATACATTTGAAATGACGACTTGGATCAACTTGGAGGAGAACGAGAATTGTCTTGCAGGAGGGTGAGAGGAGAGAAGGCATGACGAAGAGTTGTCAGTCTTGGACTGAAACAGAACTTTAGGAAGCGGCCTCTGAACTCAGAGGCACGTCTTCCTCACGGAAAAACAGAGGTGGAACGCTGACAAGGACTGAAGAAAAATGGACAGACCTACACCTTTGTGAAAAACGAATGGCCCACGAGAGTGGCGTTTTGGACACCTTCACACCATGTGCTGCAACACAAAGCTGACTGCTCCAATAGAGGCCGTTACAACACTGTATATATAAATAATATGACATTTGAAATGTCTTCATTCTTTTGAAACTTCTGTATGTGTAATGTTTACTGTTAATTTTTGTTGTTTATTTCACTTTTGTATATTATCTACCTCACTTGCTTTGGCAATGTTAACGTATGTTTCCCATGCCAATAAAGCCCCTTGAATTGGTACCGACGCGGGTCAAGGAGAGACAAAGAGAGAGAGAGAGGACCTGACCAGGGACTCAGTAAATATGACAGCATTCTCTGTGTTTCATCCTTGACAATTCGGCATTGCTTTATCAGCCATAATCTTTGTGTTTATTTTAATTGTGTGTTTCTTAGGATAATAATAAATTCTGTCTTTATAAAGAAATGTGGTTCTCTTGTTTTGACAAATGCTGGGTCTAATACAAATAAAGACTTTACGTTTCCTTTAAAATTGTTGATACAAGACTTTATGAACGTAGGCTGAACTACTAATTAGAGTTTCAAGTAAATTGTTCCCTTTGAATAAAAACAATTACTGGTGCCCTTATGCAATGTTATTCATTTAGAAAAGTAGGCAAATTAATTAATTAAGTCACCAATTATAACCAATTATTAGACTACTAAAGTCCCTACAACCGGTACATAGTCATCTTATAACATAAAATTCAGCTTTAAGTACTATTGACATGTTTGATTACAGTATCCAACAATAACAACTAATCTTAGAAATGGTGAGGCATGGGGCAGAGCAGTGCTTTTCCAATATGAAACCTTGTTACAATTGTAAAACAACAATATACTGTCAGTCTCTTTTCTGACCATTATATCAGCATGTCTATTATCCCCAAATAACCTTCAGATCTTAGTATGGATCCCCGGTCATGTTCCTCTTTATTGACTGTGGGTTTATGTCCTACAAAACCCACGTTCACCTACTAAATCAACACAACAGTCTACTTTACTGAGCAGTTGGAGGGAGGAACAGAGAAATATTTACAGAGCGGAGGAGATGGGACTATTCATCTGAAGTGAACTGTGTTAAAGCAGTGTTGGTCTGGTCTCCTAGGAGGGCTCCACTGCCATCTAATAATTGAGCCTCAGCCCAAACACCTACTCTGTGGTTCAGTGGAGAGCAGCTCTGCCAGGATCAAGCACATACACATTTTAGAGGATTTCGCAAGCAAGTGATGCAAGGGCTGTATAGTGGTGGGCTGAAAAGTAAGAATTCTGGTGTGTCAGAAAGCACAGAAATCACTAGATATCCACAGTGAGGTGAAGTGCTTTTTTATGTCTACACACCCTAGCTGGAGATTGCGATCTATTCCCTCCATTCTCAACACACTTGTAGCCTAAGTCAAGTATTTCTCATTGTTGTTTTACTAAGACCAATATCTCAAATACTATTTCAAATATCTAAATTGCTTTCACATGAATTTCGAAGTAAATATTCAGATATATTAAAAAAAACAATATTGGAATGTACTGTATTTGGAAAAACACTTGGAAAGTATTAGCATGTATTTGAAAATACAAAATTACACTGCCTCAAATACACTCCCATGAATTTAACCCAGGTATTTGAAAATAGTATTTGAAAATACTTTCAAATAGTAGGATATTTATATGAAATACTTGTAAAATACTTTTAAATACTTCCAATGATTCACATCATTTGAAAATATTCAAATACACAGAAAAATAAGTATTTAAATATCACATACTCGTGTATTTGAAGCCAGGTCTGATTCACAGCACAGTTTAATATTTCGTTACATGATTTTAGTTCATTCGCTATTATGGGGAGTTGTTTATCAAGCAAACATTGTTTCTGTGGTTATTTCCTGTAATTGATCTGCTGTTTAATCGTCTGAGTGGATGCAATGTTTAGGAGCTAACATTAGCATAAACTTATCGGGTAGAAATGTAATTGCTTTATGTCATTTCATTCCATTTCATTTTGATACCGTTGTTTTTTGTTCTTGATGTTGCGGTGATTACTGGTTGTTCCTGTGTTCTGCTGTGCTTCCTAGGGCGCGCGCAAATGTGTGAAATTATTTGAAGGCTCATGCAGCGTGCGCTCAACTCCCTCCAGTTGTGTTTCGGTTTGGAGTTAGGCTTGTGCATATAATTGAATAAAGTTGATTCGAGTACACAAGGCACACTTAACCAGCATGGCTACCGCAGCAATATGCCATCCCATCTGGTCTGCGCTTAGTGGAACTATCATTTGTTTTTCAACAGGACAATGACACAACACACCTCCAGGCTATGTAAGGGCTATTTTGACCAAGAAGGAGATTGATGGAGTGCTGCATCAGATGACCTGGCCTCCACAATCACCTGACCTCAACCCAATTGAGATGTTTTGGGATGAGTCGGACCGCAGAGTGAAGGAAACGCAACCAACAAGTGCTCAGCATATGTGGAAACTCCTTCAAGACTGTTGGAAAAGCATTCTAGTTGAAGCTGGTTGAGAGAATGCCAAGAGTATGCAAAGCTGTCATCAAGGCAAAGGGTGGCTACTTTGAAGAATCTAAAATCTAAAATCTATTTCGATTTGTTTAACACTTTTTTGGCTACTACATGATGCCATATGTGTTATTTCATAGTTTAGATGTCTTCACTATTATTCTACAATTTAGAAAATAGTAAAAATAAAGAAAAACCCTTGAATGAGTAGGTGTATTCAAACTTCTGACTGGTACTGTATGTACAGTGGGGAAAAAAAGTATTTAGTCAGCCACCAATTGTGCAAGTTCTCCCACTTAAAAAGATGAGAGAGGCCTGTCATTTTCATCATAGGTACACTTCAACTATGACAGACAAAATGAGAAATAAAAATCCACAAAATCACATTGTAGGATTTTTTATGAATTTATTTGCAAATTATGGTGGAAAATAAGTATTTGGTCAATAACAAAAGTTTCTCAATACTTTGTTATATACCCTTTGTTGGCAATGACAGAGGTCAAACGTTTTTTGTAAGTCTTCACAAGGTTTTCACACACTGTTGCTGGTATTTTGGCCCATTCCTCCATACAGATCTCCTCTAGAGCAGTGATGTTTTGGGGCTGTTGCTGGGCAACACGGACTTTCAACTCCCTCCAAAGATTTTCTATGGGGTTGAGATCTGGAGACTGGCTAGGCCACTCCAGGACCTTGAAATGCTTCTTACGAAGCCACTCCTTCGTTGCCCGGGCGGTGTGTTTGGGATCATTGTCATGCTGAAAGACCCAGCCACGTTTCATCTTCAATGCCCTTTCTGATGGAAGGAGGTTTTCACTCAAAATCTCACGATACATGGCCCCATTCATTCTGTCCTTTACATGGATCAGTCGTCCTGGTCCCTTTGCAGAAAAACAGCCCCAAAGCATGATGTTTCCACCCCCATGCTTCACAGTAGGTATGGTGTTCTTTGGATGCAACTCAGCATTCTTTGTCCTCCAAACACGACGAGTTGAGTTTTTACCAAAAAGTTCTATTTTGGTTTCATCTGACATTCTCCCAATCTTCTTCTGGATCATCCAAATGCTCTCTAGCAAACTTCAGACGGGCCTGGACATGTACTGGCTTAAGCAGGGGGACACGTCTGGCACTGCAGGATTTGAGTTCCTGGCGGCGTAGTGTGTTACTGATGGTCGGCTTTGTTACTTTGGTCCCAGCTCTCTGCAGGTCATTCAATCGGTCCCCCCGTGTGGTTCTGGGATTTTTGCTCACCGTTCTTGTGATCATTTTGACCCCACGGGGTGAGATCTTGCGTGGAGCCCCAGATCGAGGGAGATTATCAGTGTGTCTTCCATTTCCTAATAATTGCTCCCACAGTTGATTTCTTCAAACCAAGCTGCTTACCTATTGCAGATTCAGTCTTCCCAGCCTGGTGCAGGTCTACAATTTTGTTTCTGGTGTCCTTTGACAGCTCTTTGGTCTTGGCCATAGTGGAGTTTGGAGTGTGAATGTTTGAGGTTGTGGACAGGTGTCTTTTATACTGATAACAAGTTCAAACAGGTGCCATTAATACAGGTAACGAGTGGAGGACAGAGGAGCCTCTTAAAGAAGAAGTTACAGGTCTGTGAGAGCCAGAAATCTTGCTTGTTTGTAGGTGACCAAATACTTATTTTCCACCATAATTTGCAAATAAATTCATAAAAAATCCTACAATGTGATTTTCTGGATTTTTTTTCTCATTTTGTCTGTCATAGTTGAAGTGTACCTATGATGAAAATTACAGGCCTCTCTCATCTTTTTAAGTGGGAGAACTTGCACAATTGGTGGCTGACTAAATACATTTTTGCCCCACTGTAAATGGGATATTTCTGTTTATATATATACATATACATATATACACTGCTCAAAAAAATAAAGGGAACACTAAAATAACACATCCTAGATATGAATGAATGAAATATTCTTATTAAATACATTTTCCTTTACATAGTTGAATGTGCTGACAACAAAATCACACAAAAATTATCAATGGAAATCAAATTTATCAACCCATGGAGGTCTGGATTTGGAGTCACACTCAAAATTAAAGTGGAAAACCACACTACAGGCTGATCCAACTTTGATGTAATGTCCTTAAAACAAGTCAAAATGAGGCTCAGTAGTGTGTGTGGCTTCCACGTGCCTGTATGACCTCCCTACAACGCCTGGGCATGCTCCTGATGAGGTGGCGGATGGTCTCCTGAGGGATCTCCTCCCAGACCTGGACTAAAGCACCCGCCAACTCCTGGACAGTCTGTGGTGCAACGTGGTGTTGGTGGATGGAGCGAGACATGATGTCCCAGATGTGCTCAATTGGATTCAGGTCTGGGGAACGGGCGGGCCAGTCCATAGCATCAATGCCTTCCTCTTGCAGGACCTGCTGACACACTTCAGCCACATGAGGTCTAGCATTGTTTTGCATTAGGAGGAACCCAGGGCCAACCGCACCAGCATATGCTCTCACAAGGGGTCTGAGGATCTCATCTCGGTACCTAATGGCAGTCAGGCTACCTCTGGCGAGCACATGGAGGGCTGTGCGGCCCCCCAAAGAAATGCCACCCCACACCATGACTGACCCACCGCCAAACCGGTCATGCTGGAGGATGTTGCAGGCAGCAGAACGTTCTCCACGGCGTCTCCAGACTCTGTCACGTCTGTCACATGTGCTCAGTGTGAACCTGCTTTCATCTGTGAAGAGCACAGGGCGCCAGTGGCGAATTTGCCAATCTTGGTGTTCTTTGGCAAATGCCAAACGTCCTGCACGGTGTTGGGCTGTAAGCACAACCCCCACCTGTGGACGTCGGGCCCTCATACCACCCTCATGGAGTCTGTTTCTGACCGTTTGAGCAGACACATGCACATTTGTGGCCTGCTGGAGGTCATTTTGCAGGGCTCTGGCAGTGCTCCTCCTGCTCCTCCTTGCACAAAGGCGGAGGTAGCGGTCCTGCTGCTGGGTTGTTGCCCTCCTACGGCCTCCTCCACGTCTCCTGATGTACTGGCCTGTCTCCTGGTAGCGCCTCCATGCTCTGGACACTACGCTGACAGACACAGCAAACCTTCTTGCCACAGCTCGCATTGATGTGCCATCCTGGATGAGCTGCACTACCTGAGCCACTTGTGTGGGTTGTAGACTCCGTCTCATGCTACCACTAGAGTGAAAGCACCGCCAGCATTCAAAAGTGACCAAAACATCAGCCAGGAAGCATAGGAACTGAGAAGTGGTCTGTGGTCACCACCTGCAGAATAAAGGCACTCCTTTATTGGGGGTGTCTTGCTAATTGCCTATAATTTCCACCTTTTGTCTATTCCATTTGCACAACAGCATGTGGAATTTATTGTCAATCAGTGTTGCTTCCTAAGTGGACAGTTTGATTTCACAGAAGTGTGATTGACTTGGAGTTACATTGTGTTGTTTAAGTGTTCCCTTTATTTTTTTGAGCAGTGTATATACATACACACACATTTTCAAACATAGTATAGACTAAGGAAAGGGCTGGTTTGCATAGTCACAGCCACACTGAAGGAGTGAGAAGTAGTTTTCTCCACTCTGCTGACAAGTGTTTTTCCCCGCTCATACGGTAATAAAGGCCTTAGTGCACAAATTTGGTGGAAATAATATTTATATATTATTTAAAAACAAAACATCAGGGGGTGCTGCAGCACCCTCAGCACCCCTACTTCCCGCTATGGAAGACTAGAACATCTCTCCTCACCATTCTGCTCTCTGAATAATAGATGATTCCATATGTGTTATTTCATAGTTTTGATGTCTTCACTATTATTCACAATGTAGAAAATAGTCAAAATAAAGAAAAACCTTGAATGAGTAGGTGTGTCCAAAGTTTTGACTGGCACTCTATGTTGAAATGATGTTTATCTTCCATTGATTAACTATTAACCATGCTTAAGACATGGATAATTGCTGTTGAGAATGCTATATTATGGTGTTTGGCCAGTTTCTATCTTTTTTACTGAGTGTAATTAGATTTGTCCGCCTAGATTGTGGGCCACATTGGTATGCTCCGATGTGTGGCCATGGAGGAGATCCTATATACCTGTGTGTAATTCTTATTTGCCAGTGTTTGAATGGGAGGCTGGTCAGAGCCTGGTAGACCCCAGCTGTCTTTTGGCAGGGATAGCTGCATAGGTTTAATATCCTTTCAGTGTTCTGTTTGGTTAAAACATTTTCTATTTTTTTGGGGCAACTTTCATTTTGTATCACCTATTAGTAAACCAACACCAGATTTTGCACATTTAAGTTTGCCTTCTGCATTGAACATGCCCTAAAGACCGTGAGGCACATTACCCCTTTCACACAGATGCACAATTATATCTAAACTGTTCACACAAAAATCCCATTGACATAAACACACAATTTACACCAGACTTTGAATAAGGCACAGTTTAGATTAATTCGTTTTTAAAATGCTGATTATTAAAGGAAAATGAATGCACACAGTTATTCTCTACATTACAGAAAATGACATGTCCCTGTGCAGCATTGTGATGATGATTCTGTCTTGATATACTGTAGGCATAGTAGGCTTTACATTCTGTTTTCTGATTAGAGATCGTTTGAAGTTGGCTTTTATTTAGCCTCACTAGGCTACCCAGGCTTAGTGGAGAAGCTGGGGAGAAATTCTAGGGCGTTATTAGATTTAAAGAAGCCCTCTCCTTGGTCCATTGTATCCAGAGTATTTGATTGTTATGATTTTAATAAGGCTAGCCTCAAATGCATGATGATGACACATTACATAATTGCTGAGTTGAGACTTTGAACATGCAAGCTATTGATGCAAATAAAAACATGCTAATTTTGTAAAACAAATGTATCCTTTTTAGATGAAAGTATACTTACGACAATATGTAGTCCAACATTGGTTGGTCTATTCCATTAGAACTGGCACCGTGTTTTGTGTGCTGTGTTATGTACCTACTGTAACCGCATTGCTCTCGATGACTGTTCTCCTTGTGTTATGTACCTACTGTAACCGCATTGCTCTCGATGACTGTTCTCCTTGTGTTATGTACCTACTGTAACCGCATTGCTCTCGATGACTGTTCTCCTTCTGAAATATAAGATCTCTATTCACCTTAAAAATATGGTTTACTATATGCTACTGTAACATGTTTGTGATACTAGTATGTTGTCGGTTGCAGAAGGCCTTATGAAGCCAGTGCACCTTGGTGAACCAATCAGGACCATGGACAGCTCCCCACCAGAATACTCTGCGGCAGAGTGTACACCCCTCTATACACTGGCTGAGGCAATCAGCCTGAGACAACATGTTGGGGAAAAGGTGGGAGCCATTATGACCTAGTCAGGTACCTGTGGTGTTTCTTATTTATGACTGTTACCACTGCCTATACTGTATACAACAGATAACCTCCGCTTTGGGCCTACATTGGGCAACATCCACCCATACATTTTCCCCCCCCTCCTGTTTTGTAAATTGTGCCGGTTCCTCTCTATGCTTACCTCCTAGCATAACTCCAATTATGTGTTAAAATGGTGCTTGTAAGTGGTCAATTCATAGCATGTTTAAAATGCAAAACACGTTTTAGCCTAAAGAGAGGCTCTCCCAGATGGTTGAGGGCTCTAATTGACTATAATTTAGTTAAACTACTGGCTAATTTTGTCTGTTTAAAGTCAATTAAGATGTTTATTTTTTTTACTGCCATTAAACTTCAATCCATCTAAATTCATAGGACAACTATGCAGCAACATACTTAAAGTTGCTATTTAAGGTAAAACTCTGTACACACTCTGTTGTCACGGTCTCACCTGTATAAAATGATTGAAGGAAAGTAGATGCAGAACAGATCTTCTTGCCCGTAGTAAAGAAGGTTTATACCTGTACTGACCAACATAAAAAACTAAGTAGTTACATGCATCTTTCCTTGAATCCTAATAAATTGATTTGAAAAAGTCAATTGTAAGGACAACAGTTCAAATAGGTCACCCCCCCCCTCTCCCCGAAAGCCCAATGGTATATTGCCATCTGGTGGTAAAGTATATTACTGCGTGAAGTTAGTAGCAGGGACTGGGAGCTACTGCCACTGTCGTCTCTATGAGAAGCACTGAGTACCCATAAACAGATGGTCTTTTTCTGTTGTAAAGAACAAGGGATAATTTTGTTATTCTGAAATGTGTTGCTTAGAGGATGAGTTTACCAAAGGATGTTCAGCTTTATACAGTATTTGATACTTTCCTTGCAGTCCCTTACATTTTCAAGACAACCATGTGATTGTTGTGCTTCATGGGGATAAATATTTTATATGGCTAATGTTAAATTCATTTAACAGCATTAAAAGTAAAACAGACAGTGAGGTATAGAATACAGTTGTTCTGAAGTAGAGGTAAACATGATAGGAGTAACTTACTGAGGTTACAGTCTATCCTGATACAATCTGGTGAGAGAGAGAGAGATGGTGAGATAAAAAAATGATATATAAAAGAAGATAAAGTAAAAATGTCACATCCTTCAAGGTACATTCTGCAGTTTCTTTAGACAGAGACCACTATCCGGGGACAAGCTCCAGAGTCAAAACCAGCCTTTTCCTCACCATAGCAACCATTCAGCACCCACTAACATACGAGCTGAGGGAGGTAACGTTACCTCTCTACTACACTCAGGAGAACCAGTAATGTGCAGTGCCTTAGGAAAGTATTCAGACCCCTTCCCCGTTTCCACATTACAGCCTTATTCTGAAATGGATTCCATTTTTTCCCCCTCATCAATCTACACATAATACCCCATAATGACAAAGTGAAAACAGGTTTTTATAAATGTTTGCAAATGTATTACAAACTGAAATACCTTATTTACATAAGTATTCAGACCCTTTGCTATGAGACTTGAAATTGAGCTCAGGTGCATCCTGTTCCCATTGATCAACCTTGAGATGTTTCTACAACTTCATTGGAGTCCACCTGTGGTAAATTCAAATGATTGGACATAATTTGGAAAGGCACACATGTCTGTATAAGGTCCCACAGTTGACAGCACAATTCAGAACAAAAACCAAGCCCTGAGGTCAAAGGAATTGTCCGTAGAGCTCCGAGACAGGATTGTACCAAAACATTTCTGCAGCATTGAAAGTCCCCAAGAACACAGTGGCCTTCATCATTCTTAAATGGAAGAAGTTTGGAACCAAGTCTCTTCCTAGAGCTGGCAGCCCAGCCAAACTGAGCAATCAGGGGAGAAGAGCCTTGGTCAGGGAGGTGATCAAGAACTCTATGGTCACTCTGACAGAGCACCCAGAGTTACTCTGTGAAGATGGGAGAATCTTCCAGAAGGACAACCATCTCTGCAGCACTCCACCAATCAGGCCTTTATGGTAGAGTGGCCAGATGGAAGCCACTCCTCAGTAAAAAAGCACATGACAGCCTGCTTGGAGTTTGCCAAAAGCCCCCTAAAGAATTCTCGGACCATGAGAATCAAGATTCTCTGCTCTGATGAAACCAAGATTGAACTCTTTGGCCTGAATGCCAAGGGTCAAGTCTGGATGAAACCTGGCACCATCCCTACGGTGAAGCAAGGTGGTGGCAGCATCATTCTGTGGGATGTTTTTCAGCGGCAGGGAATGGGAGACTAGTCAGGATCGAGGGAACGATGAATGGAGCAAAGTACTGAGAGATCCTTGATGAATACCTGCTCCAGAGCGCTCAGGACCTCAGACTGGGGCGAAGGTTCACCTTCCAACAGTACAACGCCCCTAAGCACACAGCCAAGAAAACACAGGAGTGGCTTTGGGACAAGTCTCTGAATGTCCTTGAGTGGCCCAGCCAGAGCCCGGACTTGAACTTGAATCTCTGAAAGAACTGAAAATAGCAGTCCAGTGATGCTCCCCATCCAACATGACAGAGCTTTAGATAATCTGCAGATAATAATGGGACAAACTCCCCAAATACAGGTGTGTCAAGTTTGTAGCATCATACCCAAAAAGATTTGAGGCTGTAATCGCTGCCAAAGGTGTTCAACAAAGTACTGAGTAAAAGGTCTGAATACTTACAGTACCAGTCAAAAGTTTGGACACCTAATCATTCAAGGATTTCAGAGACTGTGTGAATCAGGCCTTCATGATCGAATTGCTGCAAAGAAACCACTACTAAAGGACACCAATAATAAGAAGAGACTTGCTTGGGCCAAGAAACACGAGCAATGGACATTAGACCAGTGGAAATCTGTCCTTTGGTTTGCTTGGTTCCAACCGCCATGTCTTTGTGAGACAGAGTAGGTGAACAGATGACCTCTGCATGTGTGGTTCCCATTGTGAAGCATGGAGGAGGAGGCATGATGGTGTGGGCATGCATTGCTGGTGACACTGTCAGTGAGTTATTTAGAATTCAAACACACTTAACCAGCATGGCTACCACAGCATTCTGCAGCGATACCCCATCCCACCTGGTCTGCGCTTAGTGGGACTATCATTTGTTTCACAGCAGGACAATGATCCAAAACACCTCCAAGCTGTGTAAGGACTATTTTACCAAGAAGGAGAGTGGTGGAGTGCTGCATCAGATGACCTGGCCTCCACAATCAACCGACCTCAACCCAAATGACATGGTTTGGGATGAGTCGGACCACAGAGTGAAGGAAAAGCAGCCAACAAGTGCTCAGTGGAAACTCCTTCAAGACTGTTGGAAAAGCATTCTAGTTGAAGCTGGTTGAGAGAATGCCAAGAGTGTGCAAAGCTGTCATCAAGGCAAAGGGTGGCTACTTTGAAGAATCTAAAATCTATTTTGATTTGTTTAACACTTTTTTGGTGACTACGTGATTCCATATCTGCCATTTCATAGTTTTGATGTCTTCACTATTATTCTACAATTTAGAAACTAGTAAAAATAAAGAAAAACCCTTGAATGAGTAGGTGTGTCCAAACTTCTGACTGGTACGGTATGTAAATGTGATAATTCTGTTTATATATATAAATATATATATACACCGTATGTAATATATATATATACACACACACACACACACACACACACACACACACACACACACACACACACACACACACACACACACACACACACACACACACACACACACACACACACACACACACACACACACACACACACACACACACATTTCCAAACATAGTATAGACTAAGGAAAGGGCTGGTTTGCATAGTCACAGCCACACTGAAGGAGTGAGAAGTAGTTTTCTCCACTCTGCTGACAAGTGTTTTTCCCCGCTCATACGGTAATAAAGGCCTAGTGCACAAATTTGGTGGAAATAATATTTATATATTATTTAAAAACAAAACATCAGGGGGTGCTGCAGCACCCTCAGCACTACCTACTTCCCGCTATGGAAGACTAGAACATCTCTCCTCACCATTCTGCTCTCTGAATAACAGAATAGCTACATAGTCATTATGGCTTACCATAACCTGCAATGAAGGCTACAGTATGTACTACTACATACTGCTAGTGTGGCTGAGGTGTGCTCTGGAGCTGTCAACCATCACAGAGCAGTGGATACAAACAGCCAAGGACCAGACTGACTACATACAGACGTACTGGGCCTGTTGTACACCATGACAATGTACAGTACCAGTCAAACGTTTGGACACACCTACTCATTCAAGGGTTTTTCTTTATTTTTATAATTTTCTAAATTGTAGAATAATAGTGAAGATATCAAAACTATGAAATAACACATATGGAATCATGTAGTAACCAAAACAGTGTTAAACAAATCAAAGTATATTTTATACTTTGAATAATGTAAAATCTAAAATATAATTGGATTTGTTTAACACTTTTTTGGTTACTACATGATTTCATATGTGTTATTTCATAGTTTTGAAGTCTACACTATTATTCTACAAGGTAGAAAATAGTTTTTTTTTAAATAAAAAAAATGGAATGAGTAGGTGTGTCCAAACTCTTGACCGGTACTGTTTGTGTCATGATGGTACAGTACTGTATGTTTTAAGTGAGCTGGCCTCTCTGACTGTCTGTTCCTAGGACTGCAGACACACAGGCCGTTGAAGGGCTGAAAGGGTTGGGGGATGGATTAGCTAGCGACTGACCTGGGCATGGGTCAGAGAGATAGAGGGAGGGGGAGAGGGAGAGAGAAAAAGACAGGGGGGAGAGAGAGAGAGTGGAAGAGAGACAGGGAGAGAACACAGAGGAGATAGAGAGATGTACATAGATGATGTGTATGATAGAGAGAAGAAAGGGTAAGTAGGACAAGACCTCTCTCATTACATCACTCTCACTGAGAAGCCGCGAGCACTCAAAGGCCTAGAGTTAGTGTTGTTAGCATTACCCAGGTTGACGGTGAGTTTGACCCGGCCCGCTTCCAGCTCCAGACGCAGGGTGTCAGCTGAGTCCTGGGAGGTGGTGGCCAACAGCAGCCCAAAGGCCCTCTGGGACATAAAGCGTAGCGCTACGTCCTCGGCCTCCGTGTGCATGCTGACTGGCAGCGTCACCTTCAGGTACATGCTGCCGTCGTAGCTCAGCACAGTGGCCTCTGTGTGTGACACCCAAAGACAGAGAAACAGGGTTAGCTAATGTTTTGGTTACAAATGTTCCCGTACAGTACAGAACCTTTTCCTATACACTCAACACTGAATAAGCACATGATTCAGAATAAATTAAGAATTCAATGTAAGATGTGAACTTTGCTGAACCACATCTAACAGTGTTTTTCCATGTCTGTCTGTTTGTCAGTTTCCTGCAGCAACACTAGATGGCAGGAAAAGCCTGTAATACACCACACAGCTCTGTTATGTGATGCCTCTCTAATCATCCTCTTCTCATAGATTTCTATTCAGGTCACAAATAGGATGAGGATTACATTTATATCCCTCAATGTTATCAGCCAAATGGCTTCACAATGGGGTTCCTCTCCTCTCAGTGAGAAAGATCTACGTGGTAGATGCAGGGTGATTTAGACTTATGGAGAGCCCACCGCAATACTGATGAATCACTGATACTCAGCAGTGAGATGCAATTCAGCAATGTATTCCTCACGTACTGCCACTTCACTAACAGATCACTAATGAAGTGGGAAGTTACCCCTTGAATGACTCACATAGATGTGATTTAATTTACATTGTCTGTATGAAATGTCTGAAAACTTTTTAAAAGTTTCGCGGTATCATTTCAACCGGGAGCAACATTCCCCATCCCGCTGTCCCTCTCTCACAGGTTCCCCATCCCGCTGTCCCTCTCTCACAGGTTCCCCATCCCGCTGTCCCTCTCTCACTGCCCCCACAGTTTCCCCATCCCGCTGTCCCTCTCTCACTGCTCTCACAGTTTCCCCATCCCGCTGTCCCTCTCTCACTGCTCTCACAGTTTCCCCATCCCGCTGTCCCTCTCTCACTACTCTCACAGGTTCCCCATCCCGCTGTCCCTCTCTCACTGCCCCCACAGTTTCCCCATCCCGCTGTCCCTCTCTCACTGCTCTCACAGTTTCCCCATCCCGCTGTCCCTCTCTCACTGCTCTCACAGTTTCCCCATCCCGCTGTCCCTCTCTCACTACTCTCACAGTTTCCCCATCCCGCTGTCCCTCTCTCACTGCTCTCACAGGTTCCCCATCCCGCTGTCCCTCTCTCACTGCTCTCACAGTTTCCCCATCCCGCTGTCCCTCTCTCACTGCTCTCACAGTTTCCCCATCCCGCTGTCCCTCTCTCAGTTTCCCCATCCTGCTGTCCCTCTCTCACTGCTCTCACAGTTTCCCCATCCCGCTGTCCCTCTCTCACTGCTCTCACAGTTTCCCCATGCCGCGGTCCCTCTCTCACTGCTCTCACAGTTTCCCCATCCCGCTGTCCTTCTCTCACTGCTCTCACAGTTTCCCCATCCCGTTGTCCCTCTCTCACTGCTCTTACAGTTTCCTCATCCTGCTGTCCCTCTCTCACTGCTCTCACAGTTTCCCCATGCCGCTGTCCCTCTCTCACTGCTCTCACAGTTTCCCGATCCCGCTGTCCCTCTCTCACTGCTCTCACAGTTTCCTCATCCCGCTGTCCCTCTCTCACTGCTCTCACAGTTTCCTCATCCCGCTGTCCCTCTCTCACTGCTCTCACAGTTTCCCCATCCCGCTGTCCCTCTTTCTCACCGCTTTCACAGTTTCCCCAACCCGCTGTCCCTCTCTCACCACTTTCACAGTTTCCCCAACCCGTTGTCCCTCTCTCTCACCGCTTTCACAGTTTCCCCAACCCGCTGTCCCTCTCTCTCACCGCTCTCACAGTTGGGACCCAGGTAGCCCGTGCTGGTGCAATCACACACATGACGGTTCCAGCCCTCACGGCACTGCCCACCGTTGCCACAGACGTCTCTGCCACACCTGACGTGAGTTTCCCTGGTGCAGAAGCTGCTGACTCCAGAGGCACTCTGGATCTCTGCCAGTCTCCTCAGGTCCCAGCTCCGTCCATCCATGAACAGGTCCCGCATGCAGCCCACGTAGCCCAGGTTGAGGGGGGCCGTCCAGACTTCTGGGGGGAGGATGAGGCGCTGGCGTTCCTCGGGCAGACCCCCCAGGTACAATTCCCCCTCCAGGTCTAAGATCTCATTGCCTTCATTCGCAGAGAATGGTGTACTGCGGCTGTTCACCGAGATGAAGCCTGAAGGAAAAAACAGAGTGAGTCAACTAGTATCAAGGCTGTCTCACCTCACTGTATGTGTGTTTGAGAAGATGTGCAGGTGTGTGTGAGTAATGAGTGTTGGTGGAGGAGTGGGAAGATAAAGTGAGAGTGTGAGTTCCTGTGTTGCTATTGGAGGATGTGATAAACACAGTGGTTCTAGCTATTCATTGGGATATAACATCAAACAGAAGAGGATATCCACAAGGTATACCAGGTGTAAAACTGTGGAATGACTAATGAAGAAGAATGTCTCAGGTCTTTGTCATAGCATAATCCTCTGTTATCAATAAGCTGTAAGCAAACCGGCTGGAATCACTGGGCTCGGCTAATGAGGACAGACATTTCCCCACATGAGGTAGGTGACAGTATAATTGGCCACTTGCAAAATAGGTTAAGGCAATTTATGAAATGTCATACATAGATTATAACTGCTAAAAATAAGACTGTAATTAAAACTGGATATGCACACAGCATCTCTGACTGCAGCAAAGAAACATTTAAAGTAAGCTAAAATATGAGTGTCTCTGTATAGTTATAGTGAATGTAATTTCACAAGCCAGAAACTTTGTCATCTCACTATGGGACATGTCCCCATTAGGCTCACTGATTGAAGCCTTATTCAATCACACCTAACAGGCCAATCAGAGCTTATCAGAACCATCATGTGTGCTTCCCCTCACCCTTACGCCCCTCCCTCTGGAAGTCCACGTGGCACCACTCCCCATCGTTGACCCTCTTGTTGCTGGCCTTCATCTTGATGGTGCCAGAGCCCATGTCCATCACCAGGTAGAGAAAGCCATCCATTAGCTCCATGGCAAAGTAATCAGCCCTGGCCTGCCTGTCCGGCTGTCTGTCTGGGTCCCGCAGACGTCTGTCCCCGTGGCTGAACAGCAGCAGGCCGCTGGGCTCCGTGGTCCGGAAGTCAAAGGAGATGGAGCCGGTCTTCTTGGTGTTCCACCTGGGCAGGGTGAGGTAGGAGGCGGGCGTGTCGAAGGTGACTGGCTCCAGGGCAGCCACATCCTCACAGCGGAAGGTCAGGTCACCGTGAACACTGACCTGAGGGTCCCGCTCTGCAGCCAGACGAGACAGCTCCAGTCTGAACTCATTGTTCTTGTAAATCACCTATAGGGACAGGAACAAGGGACGGGACTGTCACTGAGTGGGTGGCTGCAGAGACCACTTACTGTCCTGTTATTGACCTCATTCCTCACTCTTTTCTGCAATTTTACTCAATACCAAACCTTAAAATTCAATCAACAATTTGTCATTCATTGAAACTGTTTCTATCTATGAAATGTGACAAAAGATTCCACTGTGTAATTGTATATATTTTTTTACAGTCATACTTCAAACAACAACATACATAATGCCATTAATCATTACTAGACATCCACTCCAGACATTACAGAATACATGACTGAATAGATTACAGAATACATGACTGAATACAAAACATCAGATCATAAAGATAATCTCCCTGTCTGCCACCCTGCCTGTCTTCATGCCTGCCTGCCTGTCTTCATGCCTGCCTGCCTGTCTTCATGCCTGCCTGCCTGTCTTCATGCCTGCCTGCCTGTCTTCATGCCTGCCTGCCTGTTTTCATGCCTGCCTGCCTGTTTTCATGCCTGCCTGCCTGTTTTCATGCCTGCCTGCCTGTCTTCATGCCTGCCTGCCTGTCTTCATGCCTGCCTGCCTGTCTTCATGCCTGCCTGCCTGTCTTCATGCCTGCCTGCCTGTCTTCATGCCTGCCAGCCTGTCTTCATGCCTGCCTGCCTGTCTTCATGCCTGCCTGCCTGCCTGTCTTCATGCCTGCCTGCCTGCCTGTCTTCATGCCTGCCTGCCTGCCTGTCTTCATGCCTGCCTGCCTGCCTGTCTTCATGCCTGCCTGCCTGCCTGTCTTCATGCCTGCCTGCCTGTCTTCATGCCTGCCTGCCTGTCTTCATGTTTTTTACCCCTCCACCACCCCACTCTTCGGAGGACAAATATCTTTACGTTGTTTTTTTACAGCTTTTCTGCTACATATACATACATTTTACATATACATTTTACATACACATTTTACATATAGTTGAAGTCGGAAGTTTACATACACCTTAGCCAAATACATTTAAACTCAGTTTTTCACAATTCCTGACATTTCATCCAAGTAAAAATTCCCTGTCTTAGGTCAGTTAGGATCACCACTTTTTTTTAAGAATGTGAAATGTCAGAATAATAGTAGAGAGAATGATTTATTTCAGCTTATATTTCTTACATCACATTCCCAGTGGGTCAGAAGTTTACATACACTCAATTAGTATTTGGTAGCATTGCCTTTAAATTGTTTAACTTCGGTCAAACGTGTTGGGTATTGGGTAGCCTTCCACTAGCTTCCCACAATAAGTTGGGTGAATTTTGGCCCATTCGTCCTGACAGAGCTGGTGTAAATGAGTCAGGTTTGTAGGGCTCCTTGCTCACACACGCTTTTTCAGTTCTGCATAAATTTTCTATGGGATTGAGGTCTAGGCTTTGTGATGGCCACTCCAATACCTTGACTTTGTTGTCCTTAAGCCATTTTGCCACAACTTTGGAAGTATGCTTGGCGTCATTGTCCATTTGGAAGACCCATTTGCGACCAAGCTTTAACTTCCTGACTGATGGCTTGAGATGTTGCTTAATATATCCACATAATTTTACTTACTCATGATGCCATCTATTTTGTGAAGTGCACCAGTCCCTCCTGCAGCAAAGCACCCCCACAACATGATGCTGCCACCCCCGTGCTTCATGGTTGGGATTGTGTTCTTTGGCTTGCAAGCCTCCCCCTTTTTCCTCCAAACATAACGATGGTCATTATGGCCAAACAGTTCTATTTTTGTTTCATCAGACCAGAGGACATTTCTCCAAAAAGTACGATCTTTGTCCCCATGTACAATTGCAAACCGCAGTCGGGGTTTTTTATGGCGGTTTTGGAGCAGTGGCTTCTTCCTTGCTGAGTGGCCTTTCAGGTTATGTCAATATAGGACTCGTTTTACTGTGGATATAGATACTTTTGTACCTGTTTCCTCCAGCATGTTCACAAGGTCCTTTGCTGCTGTTCTGGGATTGATTTGCACCTTTCACACCAAAGTACGTTCATCTCTAGGAGACAGAACGCGTCTCCTTCCTGAGCGGTATGATGGCTGCGTGGTCCCATGGTGTTTCTACTTGCGTACTATTGTTTGTACAGATGAACGTGGTACCTTCAGGCGTTTGGAAATTGCTCCCAGACTTGTGGAGGTCTACAATTTAGTTTCTGAGGTCTTGGCTGGCTTCTTTTGATTTTCCCATGATGTCAAACAAAGAGGCACTGAGTTTGAAGGTAGGCCTTGAAATACATCCACAGGTACACCTCCAATTGACTCAAATTATGTCAATTAGCCTATCAGAAGCTTCTAAAGCCATGACATAATTTTCTGGAATTTTCCAAGCTGTTTAAAGGCACAGTCAACTTACTGTATGTACACGTCTGACCCACTGGAATTGTGATACAGTGAGTTATAAGTGAAATAATCTGGCTGTAAACAATTGTTGGAAAAATTGCTTGTGTCATGCACAATGTAGATGTCCTAACTGACTTGCCAAAACTATAGTTTGTTAACAAGACAATTGTGGAGGGGTTGAAAAACGAGTTTTAATGACCCCAACCTAAGTTTTTGTAAACTTACGACTTCAACTGTACATGGTACTTTTATATAAAGCAGTCACATAACAATAATACATTATCAAACATAAGCTCTTTAATCCCACCCCTCAGCCACTCTCAGCCCATCCCACCTACCACCATAGACCACCCTCGTTTGGTTTCCATGTGCCATGTATCTTTCAATTGTGCTGTGATGTTTTACATCATTTTTGAATGTTTCTAATCGTATATTATCCACAGATTGTGAGCTAAAGATGAAAACCTTTCCTACGAGAATTATTATATTATTTACTGACCAACTTTCCAAATCGCCCAACACTGCTAATTGTAAGGTTAATTTTAAGTGCATGTTGTGGTTTTTTAACAATTCTGCCTGCCTGTCTTCATGCCTGCCTGTCTTCATGCCTGCCTGTCTTCATGCCTGCCTGCCTGCCTGCCTGCCTGCCTGCCTGCCTGTCTGTCTGCCTGTCTGTCTGTCTGTCTGTCTGTCTGTCTGTCTGTCTGTCTGTCTGTCTGTCTGTCTGTCTGTCTGCCTGCCTGCCTGCCTGTCTGTTACATGTACACTGTTCCTGTGTGCAGATGGAGGCAGCACAGCTGAACATGTTTTTAATTTTCACACCAACGGCACTTGCAGTCAAAACCTGACTGACGCCCTGCTTCAGGGTGATAACTTTAGTGTCTCTCTGAATCAAAATACACCAGGCAGCAGCTTGGATTCACACAATACCATTACCAGTAATCGCCAGGCCAAAAAATACATCTCATGAGAAAAATAAGAAGTGAACCACAGTATGAAAAATGCAATTGTTGGAGAGTCAACTTCAGCCATAGGTGGGAAAAGTACAAAATAGTAAAAATGTCAGAATGACACTCAATATCTCTCTCTTTTTTGGTAGTATCAATCATACTGATACAGACTCCTGATGCCTGTTACAGCGTAACATTGTGTGATAGATATTGGAGGACTACATAGTTTCAGAGCTAGGAGGTTTCTTTGGGAATTACTGATACACATACACTACCGTTCAAGAGTTTGGGCTCACTTCGAAATGTCCTTGTTTTTGAAAGAAAAGCACATATTTTTTGTCCATTAAAATAACATAAAATTGATCAGAAATACAGTGTAGACATTGTTAATGTTGTAAATGACTATTGTTCTTGGAAACGGCTGATTTTTTAAATGGAATATCTACATAGGCGTACAGAGGCCCATTATCATCAACCATCACTCCTGTGTTCCAATGGCATGTTGTGTTCGCTAATCCAAGTTTATCATTTTAAAAGGCTAATTTAATTGATCATTAGAAAACCCTTTTGCAATTATGTTAGTACAGCTGAAAACTGTTGTTCTGATTAAAGAAGAAGCAATACAACTGGCCTTCTTTAGACTAGTTGAGTATCTGGAGCATCAGCATTTGTGGGTTCGATTACAGGCTCAAAATGAACTTTCTTCTGAAACTCGTCAGTCTATTCTTGTTCTGAGAAATTAAGTCTATTCCATGCGAGAAATTGCCAAGAAACTGAAAATCTCATACAACATACTCCCTTCACAGAACAGATCAAACTGGCTCTAACCAGAATAGAAAGAGGAGTGGGAGGCCCCGGTGCACAACTGAGCAAGAGGACAAGTACATTAGAGTGTCTAGTTTGAGAAACAGACGCCTCACAAGTCCTCAACTGGCAGCTTCATTAAATAGCACCTGAAAAACACCGGTCTCAACGTCAACAGTGAAGAGGCGACTACGGGATGCTGGCCTTCTAGGCAGAGTTCCTCTGTCCAGTGTCTGTGTTCTTTTGCCCATCTTAATCTTTTCTTTTTATTGGCCAGTCTGAGATATGGCTTTTTCTTTGCAACTCTGAAGCTGCCAACGGTGATATATTTTTTTAAAGGCTCAGTGTCGTTATCCTCGTAAGGGGAAGGTGCTGGAGTATTGAAAACAGGAGATCCAATCATTTTGACCTCTATCTTTTTAGATTTCTTTGCATTACTTGTTAAACAAAATATCTTTCTCTGAGCAATTGTATTGGTAGAAAATTATATAACTTGTAAAAAAAAAATGTAGCATACTATATAGCTCAGTATTTGTATTATTTATTTTATGCTGTCTTTTTTGCTAATCTTAATCAAGGGATCCAATCATTTTGGATCCCAATGTAAAGCCCACTGTATATTGTTCAGCCTGTTATCAAATGTATGTTTATCAGTAATTCCCTTCAGACCCATCCTAGCCCTGATATACAGTATAGTCCACCAATATCTATCACACAATGAATGTTACAGTACCTGATTTATTTTACTGTGTATCAGTATATTGTTATTAGGAATCCTGTAAAAAACACTTTAGGAAACCAGGACAGTGAGAAGCACTGCTCAATCAATGAAGAGGTGGACATTATTAATAAATGAAGGGGTCAACTAGACAAAGACAGAGGGAGGGATGTGCTGCCTGGGAATCCATGAAGAAGATCAATGTCTAATTTGGCTGTCAGGATGGTAAAGCTAAGACCTCACTAACACTGGCACAGTATTCATTACACATGTGCTCTGTCTGAGAGAGAGAAGGAGGAAGGGAGAAACATAGGGAGAGAGAGAGAGAGAGAGAGAGAGAGAGAGAGAGAGAGAGAGAGAGAGAGAGAGAGAGAGAGAGAGAGAGAGAGAGATGGGGAGGGAGAGAGCGATGGCGAGAGAGAGAGAGAGAGAGAGAGAGAGAGAGAGAGAGAGCGAGAGAGATGGGGAGAGGGGGGGGGTATAGGAAGGTCACAACGGGAGGGGGGAGTAGAACCTGCATTATTCAACAGAATAGAAAGTCTGATGTTCATATACAGGTAGACATGCTATTGTATATTTCAAGGCCATAACTACATTCATACCTGACCAATTACCATACTGTACAATGCCAGGTGATATGCAGAGGTATGCAAATGAAACACAGCTATGGCTCACTCTATGGCTCACAGCTATGGCTCACAGCTATGGCTCACTCTATGGCCCACAGCTATGGCTCACTCTATGGCTCACTCTATGGCTCACTCTATGGCTCACTCTATGGCTCACTCTATGGCTCACAACTATGGCACACAACTATGGCACACAGCTATGGCACACAACTATGGCACACAGCTATGGCACACACTGTGGCTACAGTATGGCTCACAGCTATGGCACACAGCTATGGCACACAGCTATGGCACACAGCTATGGCACACAGCTATGGCACACAGCTATGACACACAGCTATGGCACACAGCTATGGCTCACAGCTATGGCTCACAGCTATGGCTCACAGCTATGGCTCACAGCTATGGCTCACTCTATGGCTCACTCTATGGCTACACATCTAAACACTTAGAGCAGTGCATGTGTTCACACATTACAATCTGTCATTAACTAGCAACTGAAAAAATTTATAAATATAAACGTGGTATGTTCTTCCTGTGTGATGCACTGGGAGGTTTAACATCTAAATTCCAAGTGACGCATTCCTCAACAACAACAAAAAATCTGTCATGTTACAAAGTGAATGGTGTTTGTGAATACAGCTCAACAAAAGCCCTATGACAGTGTGTATTCCCAGATCAGTCCCTGATGAGAGCAGTTGACCAGTACTTACGTCTTTGAGACAGCCCATGAAGTTACTGCTGACTGGGGAGCCAGGGAGGTCAGCCGTGTTGGGACTCCCCCCAATGTAGAACAAGTCATCAGAGCCCAGCATGGTGTAGTCCTCCTGGGTGTAGCCGGTGGTGGACAGGATCCCATCCACAGAGACAGTCACCTGGGCGGCCAGAGAGAAATGGAGGTATGGAGAAAGTGGGAGGAGGAAAGAGAGAACAGACAGAAAGAGACAAAAAGGGAAATGTGGAAAGAATTTGAATTCAACATCAAATTAAACAATGCACTGCTATGTTTTTGCGTTAAATGCTGGCCTTTAAATTTGTTTGAATTCTTAGCTGTAAGAGTCATGAGTGCAGTTGGAGGGCCCAGCCATTCTCAGAAGCTTCCTACTTTTTCTCGATTCTCGACAGATAGGGAGGGTTGATGAAAAGTAAATTATGATATAATCATTCCATCAATATTTGGGATTTCAGTACAATATTATACAGTATATCTAAGTATGTCTGTAGATGTGAACTTGAGATGACACCCATTCCATGACAGATACAGTAGTTCATCATCGGAAATGTCTGCCAGAGGATGTAATGTTCCTTTCTCTACCATAAGCCCCCTCCAACATGGTTTTACAAAATTTGGCAGTATGTCCAACCAGCCTCACAACTACAGACCACGTGTAACCACGCCAGTCCAGGACCTCAAAATCCGCCTTCTTTACTTGCGGGATAGGCTGAAACCAGCCACCTGGACCACTGATGAAACTGTGGGTTTGCACAACCAAAAAATCTCTGCACAAACTGTCAGAAAACATCTCAGGGAAGCTCATCTGCGTGCTCATCATCCTCACCAGGGTCTTGACCTGAGTGCAGTTCGGCGTCGTAACAGACTTCAGTGAGCAAATGCTCACCTTCAATGGCAACTGGCACCCTGGAGAAGTGTGCTCTTCATGGATGAATCTCGGTTTCAACTGTAATGGACAGATGGCAAATCGGTTTGTTGGGCGAGCGGTTTGCTGATATCAACGTTGTGAACAGAGTGCCCCATGGTGGCGGTGGGGTTATGGTATGGGCAGGCATAAGCTACAGACAATGAACACAATTGCATTTTATCAATGTCAGTTTGAATGCACAGAGATACCGTGACAAGATCCCATTGTCGTGCCATTCATCACCTCATGTTTCAGCATGATAATGCACGGCCCCATTTCGCAAGGATCTGTATACACTTCCTGGAAGCTGAAAATGTCCCAGTTCTACCATGGCCTACATACTCACCAGACATGTCACCCATTGAGAATGTTTTGGATGCTCTGGATCGACGTGTATGACAGCGTGTTCCAGAGCCCTTCAATATCCAGCAAATTCGCACAGCCATTGAAGAGGAGTGGGACAACATTCCACAGCCTGATCAACTCTATGTGAAGGAGATGTGTCACGCTGCATGAGGCAAACGGTGGTCACACCACATACTGACTCGTTTTGTGATCCACGCCCCTACTTTCTTTTTAAGGCATCTGTGACCAACAGATGCATATCTGTATCCCCAGTCATGTGAAATCCATAGATTAGGGCCTAATGATTTATTTACATTGACTGATTTCCTTATATGAACTGTAACTCAGTACAATCTTTGAAATTGTTGCATATTACGTTTATATTTTTGTTTAGTGTGTATATATATACATATCTACTAGTTAGCTAGTGATAGGGATGCACAAGCTAGGCCTATTTGAAACACTGCCTTCTGGCAGAATTTACCCGCCAGATTCAGAAGCGTGCAAACCCCCATTAGAATAAAAAGCTTGAAACCCCATTCGATTTTGGCCAAAAGTTTATAGGGAAAAAAACTGTCAAATATAATAGTTTCAGTATAGTTTTCTTTTTTTAAAACAGGTTTGTTAATTATTTCAGTTGACAAAATCTTTTATGATTCTTTTTTCTTTTTTTAGTTTTCGTTTCCTATAATAACCTTGCGCTGTACAGCACGTGGTTTACACAACCCTGCGTGGATTGGTCAACTCTCACAAAGTTTCCCCCATCAGACGTGATCATGTGTCACGTGATCATCTTTGAAATCGCTGGCTAATCGTTGACAAGAGGCAGGGTCTGTGTTATCCTTGTTTCATCAACAAAACCAAGTGGGCCAGAGAGATACATTTGGATACATTAGTAACCTGCAAGTTCAATACACTAGAGAGGAATAGACCCCTTTGCCACACGAGGATGATGCGCGCAAATTGGTGGCAGAACAAGGTTCTTATAAAATGGCAGACAAAAAAGCCTCTATTTACATGTTGCTTATGAGTGCATTTCACACTACTTTTGGATTATAATTGGATTTTAAGATTCGTATGAATGTCCTGCTTATTATGTTTGTGCCATCATCGCAAATCAACTGCATTATACTTAAAAACACTAACCAGTAAAAAGCCTATTTGGCTAGCTTTCGCTACAGCCTATATCAATGAGTGTTAGTATTCTAGCTAACAATTACTGCATCCAAAACATCTTTGTAAGCGCATGAGAACCCCGGAAAAGCTTTTGTGTTTAGAATGAATAAAAACTGGGCGCAGATGGCGATGGCGTTTTTACTGCCGCCAGGAGTCGCGAGCAGCGTGTTGTGTACTGTCAAAGGGGTCTATACTGTAGGCCTAATAATATTATGTGAATTCTGAAGACCATTATTGCTGACTGACAAATACTATGTTTCGCAGAGGTCCTCTGAGAAAAGCGAAGCTCAGCCACCTGCACTCTGTGTCCTTGAGCTAAGCACATAACACTAATTGCTCAGGCGGGTGTCTCAAGTAGAGTGGGATATGCACAAACAAATATACAAATATAAGCACCCACCCACTCTGAGGGATTGCCCCGTTCTGAACATTAGTTATTGGTGTTTCCTGGTTTTAAATGTACTTCCCTCATTAAAGGACAAGACATTTTTATGTCTGCTGTTTCTGTTTAGAGCTGTAATGAATCTGTAGCTTCAATTGTAGGCAAGGATGAACAAAGGAGTTGTTGAAAGTGTGTGTGTGTATGTGTGTGTCTGTGAGAGAGCGAGTCAAAGAGAGAGTGTGTGTGTGTGTGTGTGTGTGTGTGTCAGAGAGTGTGTGATTGAGGGTGTGTGAGAGAGAAAGCAATTGGGGATAGCGAGAGAGAGACAAGAGTTATTTATTTCACTTTAGTTTATCCATTTCACTTGGTTTGGCAATGTAAACATATGTTCCCCATGCCAATAAATCCTCTTGAATTGAATTGAGAGAGACAAAATAGAAAGAAAGAGCTATTTTGTTTAGAAGAGGAATCCAGCTTGTGAAAACGGACCACCAGAGCTTGTTAAAAAAAAAAGTTTCCACAAGAGGTGCATTTCTCTCTATCGGCATGTCAGTGAGGTAACTGGAAGCTATCCAAGGAAAAGCCAAATGTATGCAGGGAAGTGCATGAGAGGGTTTGTAAGTATAGGATTGTTCTGTCTATGGGAAGTATGGTTGAGGGTAGGGGTGGGATAATGAAGAGAGAATGTCTGTATGCAGGTTGGGGTGAGAGGGAAGGGGGTTCTTTTAGTAAGGACGTTAGAGTCAGACACACAAATGGTTGTTAGTTCAGTACTAGATCAAATCAGATAGATGGACATAGAGTGCATTAGGAAAGTATTCAGACCCCTGGACTTTTTCCAAATTTGTTTACGTTACAGCCTTATTCTAACATGGATGAAATAAATACAAATCCTCAGCAATCTAAAACAATACCCCATAATGACAAAGGGAAAACAGGTTTAAAGACATTTTTGCAAATTAACCTTTCTAGGACACACGTTCCGCTAGCGGAACCCCTCCACAACATTCCGCTGAAAAGGCAGCGCGGGAAATTCAAAAATATTTTTTTGAAATATGTAACTTTCACACATTAACAAGTCCAATACAGCAAATGAAAGATAAACATCTTGTTAATCTACCCATCGTGTCCGATTTAAAAAATGCTTTACAGCGAAAACACAACATATGATTATGTTAGATCACCACCAAGTTCAAAAAACACACAGCCATTTTCCCAGCCAAAGATAGGAGTCACAAAAACAGAAATAGAGATCAAATTAATCACTAACCTTTGATGATCTTCATCAGATGACACTCATAGGACATCATGTTACACAATACATGTATTTTTTGTTCAATAATGTGCATATTTATATCCAAAAATCTTAGTTTACATTGGCGCCATGTTCAGAAATGCCTCCAAAATATCCAGAGAAATTGCAGAGCCACGTCAAATAATAGAAATACTCATCATACACTTTGATGAAAGATACATGTTTTACATATAATTAAAGATACACTTGTTCTTAATGCAACCGCTGTGTCAGATTTAAAAAAAACTTTACTGAAAAAGCACACCATGCAATAATCTGAGACGGCGCTCAAATATAAATAACATTTCTCCGCCATGTTGGAGTCAACAGAAATACGAAATTACATCATAAATATTCCCTTACCTTTGATTATCTTCATCAGAATGCATTCCCAGGAATCCTAGTTCGACAATAAATTGTTGTTTTGTTCGATAATGTCAATTATTTATGTCCAAATAGCTACTTTTGCTAGTGCGTTTAGTACACATATCCAAACGCTCGTGCAAGTGACGCATAACGTCGGACGAAAACTTCAAAAAGTTATATCACAGGTCGAATAAACTTGTCAAACTAAGTAGAGAATCAATCTTCAGGATGTTATTATCATATATATCCAATAAAGTTCCAACCGGAGCATTCCTTCGTGTCTGTAAAAGTTATGGAACGCAAGGCGATATCATGAGGAATGCGCATGACCAGGAACTGGCAATCTGCCAGACCACTGACTGAAACACCTCCCACCCGGTCCCACATCACAGTATACACTTCATTCAACGTTCTACCGACTGTTGACATCTAGTGGAAGGCGTAGGAAGTGCAAACAAATCCATATCTTCCTGGGATTTGAATAGGCGATGAGTAGAAAAAACACCAGCCTCAGAATTTCCACTTCCTGTTTGGAAGTTTGCCTGCCATATGAGTTCTGTTATACTCACAGACATAATTCAAACAGTTTTAGAAACTTCAGAGTGTTTTCTATCTAATAGTAATAATAATATGCATATATTAGCATCTGGGACAGAGTAGGAGGCAGTTCACTATGGGCACGCAATTCATCCAAAGTGAAAATGCTGCCTCCTATCCCTAACTGAAACTGAAATATCTTATTTACATAAGTATTCAGACCCTTTGCTATGAGACTTGAAATTGAGCTCAGATGCATCCTGTTTCCATTGATCATCCTTGAGATGTTTCTACAACCTGATTGGAGTCCTCGTGTGGTAAATTCAATTGATTAGACATGATTTGGAAAGGCACACACCTGTCTATATAAGGTCCCACAGTTGACAGTGTATGTCACAGCAAAAACCAACCGATGAGGTCGAAGGAATTGTCCGTAGAGCTCCGAGACAGGATTGTGTCGAGGCACAGATCTGGGGAAGGATACTATAAAATGTCTGCAGCATTGAAGGTCCCCAAAAACACAGTGGCCTCCATCATTCTTAAATGGAAGAGGTTTGGAACCCTCTTCCTAGAGCTGGCCGCCTGCCCAAACTGAGCAATCGGGGGAGAAGGGCCTTGGTCAAGGAGGTGACCAAGATCCCGATGGTCACTCTGACAAAGCACTAGAGTTCCTCTGATGAGATGGAAGAACATTCAAGAAGGACAACCATCTCTGCAGCACTCCACCAATCAGGCCTTTATGGTAGAGTGGCCAGACGGAAGCCACTCCTCAGTAAAAAGGCACATGACAGCCCGCTTGGAGTTTTCAAAAGGCACTTAAAAAACTCTCAGACCATGAGAAACAAGATTCTCTGGTCTTATGATACCAAGATGTACTGCCAATCGTCACATCTGGAGGAAACCTGGCATCATCCCTACGGTGAAGCATGGTGGTGGCAGCATCAGGCTGTGGGGATATTTTTCAGCGGCAGGGACTGGGAGACTAGTCAGGATCAAGGCAAAGATGAACAGAGCAAAGTACAGAGAGAGATCTATCGAAAACCTGCTCCAGAGCATTCAGCACCTCAGACTGGGGCGAAGGTTCACCTACCAACAGGACAACAACCCTAAGCACACAGCCAAGACAATGCAGGAGTGGCTTCGGAACAAGTCTCTTAATGACCTTGAGTGGCCCAGCCAGAGCCGAGACTTGAACCCAATCGAACATCTCTGCAGAGACCTGAAAATAGTTGTGCAGCAACGCTCCCCATCCAACCTGACAGAGTTTGAGAGGATCTGCAGAGAAGAATGGGAGAAACTCCACAAATACAGGTGTGCCAAGCTTGTAGCGTCATACCCATGAAGACTTGAAGCTGTAATCACTGCCAAAGGTGCTTCAACAAAGTATTGAGTTAAGGGTCTGAATACTTATGTAAAAGTGATATTTCCATTTTATTTTAAATTAGCAAAAATCCTTTGCCATTATGATATTGTGTGTAGATTGATGAGGATTTTATTTGTTTAATCCATTTTAGAATAAGGCTGTAACGTAACAAAGTGTTGAAAAAGTAATGGGGTCTGAATACTTTCCGAAGGCACTTTATATACTCTTAGTGTGAATAGAAAGACCTTGGAATTTTGGTTTGAATAAAAGTTGCTTTATTTGTTGTAATAACCCATCAAGGGCTATTCACATAAAGTCAAATGGAAAGAGAAAATCACACTAACAGAGGGTGTAGATTTCTACTATGTACAGTTGATGTTTGTGGAGGCAACAGAATGAATAAAAGACAAACCAAAAATAAACTACATGGATCTACCTGTCTCCATATTTATATCCTACGTTAGGATTATAAGGCGAAAGGGAAGTGAAGCTTTGAAGTTATTTTTTTTTTTACTAAAGTCTCTCTCTCTGATTAATACTGTTTCACAGTGCCTGACACTTCATTGATACCTACTATAGGAAATATGTATACTTGTTCTTCCTGTTAGCCACAATGGACCTATTCTAAACCGAATTCTCTAGTTCTGACTTCTTATTTATTATTCAGTTTTTTGTATTTTTACCCCTTTTTCTCCCCAATTTCGTGATATCCAAATGGGTAGTTACAGTCTTGTCCTATCGCTGCAACTCCTGTGCGGACTCGGGAGAGGCTAAGGTCGAGAGCCATGCGTCCTCCGAAACACGACCCTGTCAAGCCGCACTGCTTCTTGACACACTACTTGCTTAACCCGGAAGCCAGTCGCATCAATGTGTCGGAGGAAACATCGTACAACTGGCGTCTGAAGTCAGCATGCATGCGCCTGGCCCGCCACAAGGAGTTGCTAGAGCGTGATGGGACAAGGGCATCCCGGCCGGCCAAACCCTCCCCTAACCCGGACAACGCTGGGCCAATTGTACGCCACCTCATGGGTCTCCCGGTCATGGCCGGCTGTGACACAGCCTGGGATTGAACCCGGGTCTGTAGTGACGCCTCAAGCACTGCGATGCAATGGCTTAGACTGCGGCACCACTAGGGAGGCCTAGTTCTGACTTCTGAGACAGCGATAGACGTGAATTCTAGATGACAAAGATATCTGTTACAGTGACTTAAAAACAACACTGATGACACTAGTGGAATGATTGTTGCCAATTTTGTAACTTGTTCATTCTAGAGAGTAAAAGCAAAAAAAAGCAAGAGATATTGTGAAAAATAACAGGCAAACCAAACTAAACAAATTCATATGCTGACTATCATATAATGTTTACCATAGCATGTTCAATAGCTGGGTGCTTCATCAGAAAGGGGAGGAGAAAGAAATGGCAGATGGTAAAGTCAACAAAGCACACTAGCGCTCTAGAAAACACCAATAAAATGCCTGATATGTGTATACATCCCTTTGTAAGGTAACAGTCAACGCATAGATTTGGCCTTCATTCAAAATGATACCAATAATACGAATCAAAATTGAGTGGAAATTTAATTTGAGAGATAAAATAAAAGCTCCACTAAATAAAAAGCAATGAAAAGCTGAAAATGTTAAACAACGCCAGGTCATCTGATGCAGCACTCCATCACTCTCCTTCTTGGTCAAAGAGCCCTTACACAGCCTGGAGGTGTGTTTTGGGTCATTATCCTGTTGAAAACAAATGATAGTCCCACTAAGCCCAAACCAGATGGGATGGCGTATCGCTGCAGAACGCTGTGGTAGCCATGATTGTTAAGTGTGCCTTGAATTCTAAATAAATCACAGTGTCACCAGCAAAGCACCCCCACACAGTCACACCTCCTCCTCCATGCTTTACGGTGGGAAATACACATGCAGAGATCATCCGTTCACCCACACAGAGTCTCACAGACATGGCGGTTGGAACCAAAAAGCTCAAATTTGCACTTCAGACCACAGGACAAATTTACACCTGTCTAATGTCCATTGCTCTTGTTTCTTGGCCCAAGCAAGTCTCTTCTTATTATTGGTGTCCTTTAGTAGTGGTTTCTTTGCAGCAATTTGACCATGAAGGCCTGATCACACAGTATCCTCTGAACAGTGGATGTGTCTGTTACTTGAACTCTGTGAAGCATTTATTTGGGCTGTAAACTCTAATGAACTTATCCTCTGCAGCAGAGGTAACTCTGGGTCTTCCATTCCTGTGGTGGTCCTCATGAGAGCCAGTTTCATCATAGCGCTTGATGATTTTTGCGACTGCACTTTTCCGTATTGACTGACCTTCATGTCTTAAAGTAGTGATGGACTGTCGTTTCTCTTTTCTTATGTGAGCTGTTCTTGTCATAACACGGTCTTTTACCAAACAGCGCCATCTTCTGTATACCCCCCCTACCTTGTCACAATGCAACTGATAGGCTTAAACACATTAAGAAGGAAAGAAATTCCACAAATTAACTTAAGTTAATTACTGTTAATTGAAATGCATTCCAGGTGACTACCTCATGAAGCTGGTTGAGAGAATGCCAAGAGTGTGCAAAGCTGTCATCAAGGTAAAGGGTGGCTATTTGTAAAAACACTTTTTTGGTTACTAGATGATGTGTTATTTTGTAATTTTGATGTGTTCACTATTATTCTACAATGTAGAAACTAGTGAAAATAAAGAAAAACCCTTGAGTAGGTGAGTAGGTGTTCTAAAACATTTGACCGGTAGTGTATCTTAGTTAGTATAGAAGACAGAGTCAGCATATTAAATAGCCATACAATGTGCAGTCAGTGTAGGATGATTTGATAAATACATTTGATTTGATGTAGGATCTTAATTTGAGACAGTTTGCTACAACAAGAAAATTATCCTGCAGAAATGGAAATGTGAATTATTATGTGGATTATAATTAATGTAGGGTTTGATACATTTTTTGTGAGGGAAAATAACAGTGGGAACTTCAGAAGCCTTTTTAAACCTCAAATACACTACACGTTAAAAACATCCTGCATTGCAGGAAAGTTCAACTGCAACAGGGTGATCAAATTAAGATCCTACACCTGTAGACAGGTTTCAAATCAAATCAAAGTTTATTTGTCACGTGCGCTGAATACAACAGGTGTAGAACTTACAGTGAAATGCTAACTCACAGGCTCTAACCAATAGTGCAAAAAAGGTATTAGGTGAACAATAGGTAGGTAAAGAAATAAAACAACAGTAAAAAGACAGGCTATATACAGTAGCGAGGCTATAAAAGTAGCGAGGCTACATACAGACACCGGTTAGTCAGGCTGATTGAGGTAGTTTGTACATGTAGATATGGTTAAAGTGACTATGCATATATGATGAACAGAGAGTAGCAGTAGTGTAAAAGAGGGGTTGGCGGGTGGTGGGACACAATGCAATGTGCGGAAGCCCTGGTTGGTCAGCCCAATTGAGGTAGTATGTACATGAATGTATAGTTAAAGTGACTATGCATATATGATAAACAGAGAGTAGCAGCAGCGTAAAAAGAGTGTTTGGGGGGGGGGGGGACACAATGTAAATAGTCCGGGTAGCCATTTGATTACCTGTTCAGGAGTCTTATGGCTTGGGGGTAAAAACTGTTGCGAAGCCTTTTTGTCCTAGACTTGGCACTCTTGTACCACTTGCCATGCGGTAGTAGAGAGAACAGTCTATGACTGGGGTGGCTGGGGTCTTTGACAATTTTTAGGGCCTTCCTCTGACACCACCTGGTGTAGAGGTCCTGGATGGCAGGCAGCTTAGCCCCAGTGATGTACTCGGCCGTACGCACTACCCTCTGTAGTGCCTTGCGGTCAGAGGCCGAGCAATTGCCATACCAGGCAGTGATGCAACAGGTCAGGATGCTCTCCATGTTGCAGCTGTAGAACCTTTTGAGGATCTCAGTACCCATGCCAAATCTTTTTTTGTTTCCTGGAATAGGCTTTGTCGTGCTCTCTTCACGACTGTCTTGGTGTGTTTGGACCATTCTAGTTTGTTGTTGATGTGGACACCAAGGAACTTGAAGCTCTCAACCTGCTCCACTACAGACCCGTCGATGAGAATGGGGGCGTGCTCGGTCCTCCTTTTCCTGTAGTCCACAAACTTCTCTTCTTTAGTCTTGGCTACGTTGAGGGATAGGTTGTTATTCTGGCACCACACGGCCAGGTCTCTGACCTCCTCCCTATAGGCTGTCTCGTCGTTGTCTGTGATCAGGCCTACCACTGCTGTGTCGTCTGCAAACTCGGTGTTGGAGTCGTGCCTGGCCATGCAGTCGTGGGTGAACAGGGAGTACAGGAGGGGACTGTGCACGCACCCCTGTGGAGCTCCAGTGTTGAGGATCAGCGTGGCAGATGTGTTGCTACCTACCCTCACCACCTGGGGGCGACCCGTCAGGAAGTACAGGATCCAGTTGCAGAGGGAGGTGTTTAGTCCCAGAGTCCTCAGTTTAGTGATGAGCTTTGAGGGCACTATGGTGTTGAACGCTGAGCTGTAGTCAATGAATAGCATTCTCACATAGGTGTTCCTTTTGTCCAGGTGGGAAAGGGCAGTGTGGAGTGCAATAGATATTGTATCATCTGTGGATCTGTTGGGGCGGTATGCAAATTGGAGTGGGTCTAGGGTTTCTGGGATGATGGTGTTGATGTGAGCCATGAGTAGCCTTTCAAAGCACTTCATGGCTACAGACGTGAGTGCTATGGGTTGGTAGTCATTTAGGCAGGTTGCCTTTGTGTTCTTGGGCACAGGGACTATGGTGGTCTGCTTGAAACATGCTGGTATTACAGACTCAATCAGGGACATGTTGAAAATGTCAGAGAAGACACCTGCCAGTTGGTCAGCACATGCCCGGAGCACACGTCCTGGTAATCCGTCTGGCCCCGCAGCCTTGTGTATGTTGACCTGTTTAAAGGTCTTACTCATGTCGGCTATGGAGAACGTGATCACACAGTCGTCCGGAACAGCTGATGCTCTCATGCATGCCTCAGTGTTGCTTGCCTCGAAGCGAGCATAGAAGTGATTTAGCTCGTCTGGTAGGCTCGTGCCACTGGGCAGCTCACAGCTGTGCTTCCCTTTGTAGTCTGTAATAGTTTGCAACCCCTGCCACATAAGACGAGCGTCGGAGCCGGTATAGTATGATTCAATCTTAGCCCTGTATTGACGCTTTGCCTGTTTGATGGTTCGTCGCAGGGCATAGCGGGATTTCTTGTAAGCTTCCGGGTTAGAGTCCCGCACCTTGAAAGCGGTGCGGTGTGGTCTACTCCTCAATGCCATCGGAAGAATCCCGGAACATGTTCCAGTCTGTGACAGCAAAACAGTCCTGTAGTTTAGCATCTGCTTCATCTGACCACTTTTTTATAGACCGAGTCACTTGTGCTTCCTGCTTTAATTTTTGTTTGTAAGCAGGAATCGGGAGGATAGAGTTGTGGTCGGATTTACCAAATGGAGGGCGAGAGAGAGCTTTGTACGCGTCTCTGTGTGTGGAGTACAGGTGATCTAGAATTGTTTTTCCTCTGGTTGCACATTTAACATGCTGATAGAGATTTGGTAAAACTGATTTAAGTTTCCCTGCATTAAAGTCTCCGGCCACTAGGAGCGCCGCCTCTGGGTGAGTGGTTTCTTGTTTGTTTATTTCCTTATACAGCTGACTGAGTGCGGTCTCAGTGCCAGCATCTTTCTGTGGTGGTAAATAAACAGCCACGAAAAGTATAGCTGAAAACTCTCTAGGCAAGTAGTGTGGCCTGCAATTTATCACAATGTACTCTACTTCAGGCGAGCAAAATCTAGAGACTTCCTTAGATTTCGTGCACCAGCTGTTGTTTACAAATATGCACAGACCGCCCCCCCTCGTCTTACCGGAGTGTGCTGTTCTATCTTGCCGGTGCAACGTGTATCCCGCTAGCTGAATATCCATGTTGTCATTCAGCCACGATTCCATGAAACATAGGATATTACAGTTTTTGATGTCCCGTTGATAGGATATTCATGATCGTACCTCGTCTAATTTATTGTCCAATGATTGCACGTTGGCGAGTAGTATTGACGGTAACAGCAGCTTTCCCAGTCGCCTTCTCCGGGTCCTGACCAGGCATCCGGCTCCTTGTCCCCTGTACCTGCGTTGCTTCCTCTTGTAAATAACGGGGATGTCGGTCCTGTGGGCTGTTTGGAGAATGTCTTGTGCGTCGTCTTTTTTGTAGACACAATCTTTGTCTAATCCGAGGTGAGTGATCGCTGTCCTGATATCCAGAAGCTCTTTTTTTGCCACAAGATACGGTTGCAGAAACATGATGTACAAAATAAGTTACAAATAACGCATGGAAGGGGAAAGCAGGCAGGACCAGGGTTAATAGGAGAGCATGGCACTGACTAAACCTGACAGGGTGTAAAGCTAGCACAGAAATGTGTTGTGAAATACATGGCTGTATTCTTTAAAAGATAAAAGGTTTTTTATAATTCAACCCTAGAGGATAGGTCTGATCTAGCTAAATATGGACCACTCATCAGCTATATCCTTAGCTCGTAAAAATTGGTAGTATCCTTCCTCAGGATAAATTCACTGACAGCATTATACGCATTAAGGTAAAGTCAAATATATTATGTTAAAAACATGGAATTATAAAAGCAACTTCAATACATGAACAAATCATATTGGTTACTAGTAGGCCTATACTGTGGCGACTCAATGAGACTGACTCAGAAATCAACCAACACATTCCAAGTCAATTCAGCCACAACAATATACACCTCAACACTAGTCACACAGGGAGGAACATCACACTGCATCAACATGTTTCACCTATGGAGAAAAAATGTTGAGAGAGACAAAAATGTGTCATTGATTCATTTTACTCTGAACTGAATTGAAAAGAACAAGATTGTGTATCGACTGCCGTAGAGAATAAGAATGGATTACTACAGCATATGTGAGGCACATTTACTCAACATACCCTAAAGACTTTCACACTTGGGGTATGAGTCACTGGAGTTTGGCTTGGGACTGATAAAGATAAATTGAGGGCTAAATCAGAAAAGGGTAGCCTAAAACAAATTAACACAGTGAATATAATTCAATCACAAACTGACATTATAACTGGTCTCCCTTGGATGCCCATGATGGATATGCATTCACAACAACTGGAAGCTAAATAATGTTACTATCACACCCTCTTCAAATAGAAAATGAAAATCTTCCTGTAATAATGCTAGATCTACTGCTGAGCGCAGGAAGAAGCACAGAGAGGGGGTGTACAGTACTGTACCTGGCGCAGGTTGCGTGTGATGCGCACTTCGTGCCAGGCATTGTCGTTGAACTTGCCGTTGGTGGGCTCCACCAGGGCCTCGAAGGCCCCTGAGCCCAGGTTGATGACCAGCCACACAGCGCCGCTCCTCAGGGATAGGTTGACATAGTCAGCTGACTTCCCGGTGTGCAGAAGGAGGCCGTTCCTCTGCAGCGTGCGGAAGGACAGAGTGATCTCGTCCAGTTTGCTCTGGATGGGCATCTGAGATAAGTCATAGCTGAAGAACTCGTTGCCTTTGTAGGTGGCAACCGACTCCTCTTTTGCTGTGATGAGAGATGGAGAGAAGGCTGTCATAATCAAAAGCTATTTGTCACATGCGTAGAATACAGCAGGTGTAGACCTTACCGTGAAATGCTAACTAACAAGCCCTTAACCAACAATGCAGTTCAAGAATGATAATTTCTGAAACATCAGCTATTGTTATCACAGCTATTGTTATTATCAGCTATTGTTATCACAACCATTGATATCGTCAGCTAGTGTTAACATCAGCTAGAGTTATCGTCAGCTAGAGTTATCGTCAGCTAGAGTTATCGTCAGCTAGCGAGATTGTCAGCTAGCGAGATCGTCAGCTAGCGAGATCGTCAGCTAGAGAGATATTCAGCTAGCGAGATCGTCAGCTAGCGAGATCATCATCTAGCGAGATCGTCATCTAGCGTTATCGTCATCTAGCGTTATCGTCAGCTAGCGTTATCGTCAGCTAGAGAGATATTCAGCTAGAGAGATATTCAGCTAGAGAGATATTCAGCTAGCGTTATCATCAGCTAGAGCGATCGTCAGCTAGCGAGATCGTCATCTAGCGAGATCGTCATCTAGCGAGATCGTCAGCTAGCGTTATCGTCAGCTAGAGAGATATTCAGCTAGAGAGATCGTCAGCTAGGGAGATATTCAGCTAGGGAGATATTCAGCTAGAGAGATATTCAGCTAGAGAGATCGTCAGCTAGAGAGATCGTCAGCTAAAGAGATCGTCAGCTAAAGAGATCGTCAGCTAGCGAGATCGTCAGCTAGATAGATCGTCAGCTAGATAGATCGTCAGCTAGCGAGATCGTCAGCTAGCGAGATCGTCAGCTAGCGAGATCGTCAGCTAGAGAGATCGTCATCTAGCGTTATCGTCAGCTAGCGTTATCGTCAGCTAGCGTTATCGTCAGCTAGCGTTATCGTCAGCTAGAGAGATATTCAGCTAGAGAGATATTCAGCTAGCGTTATCATCAGCTAGAGCGATCGTCAGCTAGCGAGATCGTCATCTAGCGAGATCGTCATCTAGCGAGATCGTCAGCTAGCGAGATCGTCAGCTAGCGTTATCGTCAGCTAGAGAGATATTCAGCTAGAGAGATATTCAGCTAGGGAGATATTCAGCTAGGGAGATCGTCAGCTAAAGAGATCGTCAGCTAAAGAGATCGTCAGCTAAAGAGATCGTCAGCTAGAGAGATCGTCAGCTAGAGAGATCGTCAGCTAAAGAGATCGTCAGCTAAAGAGATCGTCAGCTAAAGAGATCGTCAGCTAGAGAGATCGTCAGCTAGAGAGATCGTCAGCTAGAGAGATCGTCAGCTAGGGAGATCGTCAGCTAGGGAGATCGTCAGCTAAAGAGATATTCAGCTAGGGAGATCGTCAGCTAGAGAGATCGTCAGCTAAAGAGATCGTCAGCTAAAGAGATCGTCAGCTAAAGAGATCGTCAGCTAGAGAGATCGTCAGCTAGAGAGATCGTCAGCTAGAGAGATCGTCAGCTAGGGAGATCGTCAGCTAGGGAGATCGTCAGCTAAAGAGATATTCAGCTAGGGAGATCGTCAGCTAGAGAGATCGTCAGCTAAAGAGATCGTCAGCTAGAGAGATCGTCAGCTAGAGAGATCGTCAGCTAGAGAGATCGTCAGCTAGAGAGATCGTCAGCTAAAGAGATCGTCAGCTAGGGAGATCGTCAGCTAAAGAGATATTCAGCTAGAGAGATCGTCAGCTAGAGAGATCGTCAGCTAAAGAGATCGTCAGCTAAAGAGATCGTCAGCTAGGGAGATCGTCAGCTAGAGAGATTGTCAGCTAATGTTATCGTCAGCTAGAGAGATCGTCAGCTAGTGTTATCGTCAGGTATTTTATTTTCATTTTAATTAACCTTTAATCAGGAAAGTCCCACTGAGACTATGTAGCCCTAATAATTTTCATAATTAATAAAGTGTATTAAACTGTCAAACAGTTTTGTTATATTTCAGTCTTCTGTGATGTATATAACGTGTAATATTGGCATGGTACAAGTGTCTTCTTTTTTAAACTCATAACCATGTGTGTGAGGTGTATACTTTTGTTTCCAAGTAGATTTGTTTAAGACTACCAAGAATCAATATGTGAGACCCTGATTTAGCCAACTGCAGTGAAAGACTAACAAGGGAGAACCTGGCCAAGAAGGCAGCAGGAGTCAATGCAACATTATAACAATGTAAAACATACATTGTACTGTTCAAGCTTCTTGAAATGGAGCTTTGAATTTGTAATTACAGGTTAATAATATATATATATATATTTTTTTTTTTAATGTATATTTCTCCCAATTATGACACAAAAATGGATGGGTGAACATATCAAAGAACCACTCAACAAAGATATCATCATCATATCACCATAATATCTGCCAAACATTTTCCTTACACATGTTTAAAAGTTCTTATTAAATTCCTTGAATTTCCTTCAGGGGAAAACTGACTACTGTAGCTTTTCCATGGACAATGGGGATGAGATATTAATGATGCATTTGACACACATGGCAGCACTATCACCTTCCTGGGTCCTACAGATGTCTAGGGATATATCTAACCACCGTTCTTAAGCAAATTTGCTCAATTACATGTATTTTCTTTAACCTTTATTTAACTAGGCAAGTCAGTTAAGAACAAATTCTTATTTTACAATGACGGCCTACCCCACCCAAACCCTCCCCTAACCCGGACAACGCTGGGCCAATTGTGCGCCGCCCTATGGGACTCCAGATCACGGACGGTTGTGATACAGCCCAGGATCGAACCAGGGTCTGTAGTGACGCCTCTAGCACTGAGATGCAGTGTCTTAGACTGCTGCGTCACTCGGGAGCACATCCTATCAAGTTATGGTTGGGTGCAATCAGATGCAATGTTGCTTTTCAAATTCACCATCTGATGAAATGTAAAACATTCCTGCACGTGGATGTCCTACAGACTATCAGTCTGGAAAATTACATTAATTTGATCACTTGAGAGAATCCATCAAGCATGAAGCCTACGAATGTCATTTGGAATCTAGATGATTTGTGCAGGATTCAATCAAGCAGAGGCCAGCTCTTACCTTAAATAGTCTAACTCCCAGGTCTTCTTCAGATCTAATGTATGATTCAGTCAACTGATGCTGCTATTTACAGCAAAGCTGAACCCACATTTAACTACTACACAGCGCAATGAAAATGAGAGCTGCTCATTGTCTTAATGTCTCTCTACCACCAAAGTGAATAACGTCTTAAGGTTGTGTCATGACGTTGCCCTCTTTGGGTACAGCGAGCACATCCCCCTCTCTCTGTCTCCTACAACCAGGCTGCTGTGGTCAGAGAGGTCGTAAATTCCTGGAGGAGATTATCTCCTCATGGCCACAGTATAGAGAGAGTGAGTTTTCATAGAGAGAACAAAGGAATTTCTTCCACTTCACAGAACTGGAGAACCAAACAACATTTATGTTCTGGAGAAGGTATAAAAGATTGGTGATGAATCCAGCTACGAACTGGTCCGTTTGGTACAATTTTGTGAAACTCATGGGAGACACTACGGCCACATTACCATAACGCTGTTTATATAATAGCCTCAGTTATGAGGCTTACATCTAATTGTTGTATAAGATGAATGTGTGAGGATGATACTGTTTGTGAAATTGTGTAATGTGATTTTGGACTGTTTAATGAAGGAAACTCCAATTCCCTAAAAAGTTTCACTAAGTCATTGGCACGCCCCCAGGGGCCCAGACAGGACCTGGCTTCATGAGACAGCCCTTTTCGATGTTCTGAATAAAACCCCCACCTGGGTTTTCTATCACCAGACCGAGCTTACCTCAATTACAAGATGGCTAAAGTTTGCTGTCCAGCTTACCACGAGAGGGCCAAGGTTTGAGTAGAGACCATAAACCTGAGTATAAGCTAAGGTTTGAGTAGATGGCTGAATCTTTTAACCATACCACGTGGTTAAAATCTTAGACTACCGATACCGACAGAATAAGAACAAGTCTTTGATATTAATTACTAGTCTGCAGCTAGGAATTCGGTATCATTGAACGCGAAGACCGACAACCGCCGAAACATCTATCCTATAACGACATGAATGAATGTCACTCTGAACTATCCATTCTAACCACGACAGAGGGCGGACAGACTCTCCAACAGAAACAACATTTTCAACAGAGATCCCGACGACACACTGAGCGTAAATATATATGTTGATTGCAATTGTTCCTTAATGAGTGAGCGTTCATGTGCAAAGGATTAGCATTTCAATTGTTATAATTATCACTCTGTCTAACAAGCCGCCATACCGGTTTAGCCCACTAGTGCACATCCCCCTATAATTTATTTGTAAACATATCTATTTTGTTTGTTTGTGTGATGCATTTCTGTGAATTACTTAGTTAGTAAATAAATGATTTTAAGACAATTGATGTATGGATGACTCATAGTGAAGACTGGGTTCGTGCAGATAACCAACAATTTACGACGTTTGGAATGAGACTAACGTGAGGTAAATAATAATGAATTAATCAGAAGACTAAGTGATCAGATATTAAAATATCTGAAAGTTATATTAGGAAAAGTATAACTTTGTAATCTGAATATTTTCCTTGGTGCCCCGACTTCCTAGTTAATTACAGTTACATGATTAATCAGTTTAATAGCGTAATAATAAGAACAGAGAGTTATTTGATAAATAAGTCTTCAGTTTTAATGATGCCAAAGACACGACAGTTGGCATCCACATACAAGCCTTCATCTATATCTATCAGAACATAGTCCAAGGCAACAACTTTTGTCTTCGGATTAGCCTTCTCTGGCTCTCGTCGGTCTTCTCATTTGACACGTTGTAAGGATCGTACTTCTATCTCTGTCTCCCATCCTACTTGTCGCCTGCTAAAGTCTGGTGACCCCATGTGACAAGAGGAATTTAATTAGCACTACACAGCATCTGAGGAACAGTACCACAGACAACTACGCATGGGTGGCCTCTGCTACAATTCATCATTCTGTCTCACTACCATCCCCCTCCCCCCCGCTCTCTTTCCCCCTACACCCCTCCCTCCCTTTCAGTCTGTGTCTGTCTATATCCCCTCCTACACAGTCCTTTGAGAGAGAGAAAGACGACAGAGAGAGACGATAGAGAGAGAGGATAGAGAGACAAGAGAGAGAAAGAGACGATAGAGAGAGAGATACGATAGAGGATAGAGAGAGACGATAGAGGATAGAGAGAGACGATAGAGGATAGAGAGAGACGATAGAGGATAGAGAGAGACGATAGAGGATAGAGAGAGACGATAGACAGAGAGCGACGATCTAGAGAGAGAGACAATAGGGACTGAAAGAGACAATAGAGAGAGACGATAGAGAGAGGATAGAGAGAGACGAGAGGGAGAGAGACAATAGAGAGACGAGAGAGAAGATAGACAATAGATAGATGATAGAGACGATGGAGAGAGAGAGACGATACAGGGAGAGAGAGACGATAGAGGGGAGAGAGAGAGATGAGAGAGAGAGACGATAGAGAAAGAGACAAGAGAGAGATACAATAGAGAAACGATAGACACAGAGACGATAGAGAGACAATAGAGAGAGACAAAAGAGAGACGATAGAGAGAGAGATGATAGAGAGACAATAGAGAGAGAGAGACGATAGACAGAGAGACGATAGACAGAGAGAAGATATAGAGAGATGATAGAGACGATAGAGAGAGAGATGATAGAGAGAGATGATAGAGAGAGATGATAGAGAGACGATAGAGAGAGGCGATAGAGAGAGACGATAGAGAGATCGAGACGATAGAGAGAGAGACGATAGAGAGAGAGACGATAGAGAGAGAGACGATAGAGAGAGAGACGATAGAGAGACAATAGAGAGAGAGAGAGAGACGATAGACAGAGAGACGATAGACGATAGATAGAGAGACGATAGAGAGAGACGGCAGAGAGAGAGACTATAGAGAGACGACAGAGAGACTATAGAGATACGACAGAGAGAGAGACTATAGAGGTACGACAGAGAGAGAGACGACAGAGAGAGAGAGACTATAGAGAGACGACAGAGAGAGAGACTATATAGAGACGACAGAGAGAGAGAGACTATAGAGAGACGACAGAGAGAGAGAGACTATAGAGATACGACAGAGAGAGAGACTATAGATAGACGACAGAGAGAGAGACTATAGAGAGACGACAGAGAGAGAGACTATAGAGAGACGACAGAGAGAGAGACGACAGAGAGAGAGACTATATAGAGACGACAGAGGGAGAGAGACTATAGAGGTACGACAGAGAGAGAGAGACTATAGAGGTACGACAGAGAGAGAGACTATAGAGAGACGACAGAGAGAGAGAGACTATAGAGAGACGACAGAGAGAGAGACTATAGAGGTATGACAGAGAGAGAGAGACTATAGATAGACGACAGAGAGAGAGACTATAGAGGTACGACAGAGAGAGAGACTATAGAGAGACGAGAGAGAGAGACTATAGAGAGACGAGAGAGAGAGAGACTATAGAGAGACGACAGAGAGAGAGACTATAGAGAGACGACAGAAAGAGAGACTATAGAGGTACGACAGAGAGAGAGAGACTATAGAGGTACGACAGAGAGAGAGACTATAGAGAGACGACAGAGAGAGAGACTATAGAGAGACGACAGAGAGAGAGACTATAGAGAGACGACAGAGAGAGAGACTATAGAGAGACACGACAGAGAGAGAGACTATAGAGAGACGACAGAGAGAGAGACTATAGAGAGACGAGAGAGAGAGACTATAGAGGTACGACAGAGAGAGAGAGACTATAGAGGTACGACAGAGAGAGAGAGACTATAGATAGACGACAGAGAGAGAGACTATAGAGAGACGAGAGAGAGAGACTATAGAGAGACGACATAGAGAGAGACTATAGAGGTACGACAGAGAGAGAGACTATAGAGAGACGACAGAGAGAGAGACTATAGAGAGACGAGAGAGAGAGACTATAGAGAGACGGCAGAGAGAGAGACTATAGAGAGACGACAGAGAGAGAGACTATAGAGAGACGACAGAGAGAGAGACTATAGAGGTACGACAGAGAGAGAGAGACTATAGAGGTACGACAGAGAGAGAGACTATAGAGGTACGACAGAGAGAGAGACTATAGAGAGACGACAGAGAGAGAGACGACAGAGAGAGAGACTATAGAGAGACGACAGAGAGAGAGACTATAGAGAGACGACAGAGAGAGAGACTATAGAGATACGACAGAGAGAGAGACTATAGAGATACGACAGAGAGAGAGACTATAGAGAGACGACAGAGAGAGAGACTATAGAGAGACGAGAGAGAGAGACTATAGAGGTACGACAGAGAGAGAGAGACTATAGATAGACGACAGAGAGAGAGACTATAGAGAGACGAGAGAGAGAGAGACTATAGAGAGACGACAGAGAGAGAGACGACAGAGAGAGAGACTATAGAGATACGACAGAGAGAGACTATAGTGAGATACGGTATAGAGAGACTATAGAGATACGATACAAAGAGAGAGACGAGAGAGAGACTATAGAGATACGACAGAGAGAGACTATAGAGAGACGACAGAGAGAGAGACTATAGAGAGACGAGAGAGAGAGACTATAGAGAGACGACAGAGAGAGAGACTATAGAGAGAAGACAGAGAGAGAGACTATAGAGAGACGACAGAGAGAGAGAGACTATAGAGATACAACAGAGAGAGAGACTATAGAGAGACGACAGAGAGAGAGACGACAGAGAGAGAGAGACTATAGAGATACGACAGAGAGAGACTATAGTGAGATACGGTATAGAGAGACTATAGAGATACGATACAGAGAGAGACTATAGAGATACGATATAGAGACAGACTATAGAGAGAGACTATAGTGAGATACGGTATAGAGAGACTATAGAGATACGATACAGAGAGGGACTATAGTGAGATACGGTATAGAGAGACTATAGAGATACGATACAGAGAGAGACTATAGTGAGATACGGTATAGAGAGACTATAGAGATACGATATAGAGAGAGACGATAGAGATACGGTATAGAGAGAGACTATAGAGATACGGTATAGAGAGACTATAGAGATACGATATAGAGAGAGACTATAGAGATACAGACGATAGAGAGAGACTATAGAGATAGGGTATAGAGAGAGACTATAGAGATACGATATAGAGAGAGACTATAGAGATACAGACGATAGAGAGAGACAATAGAGAGAGGCTATAGAGATACGATAGAGAGAGACTATAGAGATATGATAGAGAGAGAGACTATAGAGAGAGAGACGATAGAGAGACGATAGAGAGAGAGAAGATAGAGAGAGAGACTATAGAGAGACGACAGAGAGAGAGACGACAGAGAGAGAGACTATAGAGATACGACAGAGAGAGACTATAGTGAGATACGGTATAGAGAGACTATAGAGATACGATATAGAGAGAGACTATAGAGAGAGACTATAGTGAGATACGGTATAGAGAGACTATAGAGATACGATACAGAGAGAGACTATAGAGATACGATATAGAGACAGACTATAGAGAGAGACTATAGTGAGATACGGTATAGAGAGACTATAGAGATACGATACAGAGAGGGACTATAGTGAGATACGGTATAGAGAGACTATAGAGATACGATACAGAGAGAGACTATAGTGAGATACGGTATAGAGAGACTATAGAGATACGATAGAGATACGGTATAGAGAGAGACTATAGAGATACGGTATAGAGAGACTATAGAGATACGATATAGAGAGAGACTATAGAGATACAGACGATAGAGAGAGACTATAGAGATAGGGTATAGAGAGAGACTATAGAGATACGATATAGAGAGAGACTATAGAGATAGACGATAGAGAGAGACAATAGAGAGAGGCTATAGAGATACGATAGAGAGAGACTATAGAGATATGATAGAGAGAGAGACTATAGAGAGAGAGACGATAGAGAGACGATAGAGAGAGAGAAGATAGAGAGAGAGACTATAGAGATACGATAGAGAGAGAGACGATAGAGAGAGAAGATAGAGATAGAGACTATAGAGAGAGAGACTATAGAGAGAGAGACGATAGAGAGAGATACGATAGAGAGAGAGGCTATAGAGATACGATAGAGAGAGATACCATAGAGAGAGAGACTATAGAGATACGATAGAGAGAGACACTATAGAGATACGACAGAGAGAGAGACGACAGAGAGAGAGACTATAGAGATACGATAGAGAGAGAAGATAGAGAGAGAGACTATGGCCTACAGCACATGGCCTACATCAGAGCCTGGACCTGCTAGAGCAGTACTGCCAGACCTGGGCCCTGGCAGGTCTGCTCTACCACCGTCGGCTCACCTCTCGCTACGTCAGTGGGCCCAAATCAAATCAAATGTATTTATATAGCCCTTCTTACATCAGCTGATATATCAAAGTGCTGTACAGAAACCCAGCCTAAAACACCAAACAGCAAGCAATGCAGGTGAAGAAGCACGGTGGCTAGGAAAAACTCCCTAGAAAGGTCAAAACCTAGGAAGAAACCTAGAAAGGAACCAGGCTATGAGGGGTGGCTAGTCCTCGAGGACCACCTACGCCCTTCCCTCCGCCTTGTCCCTTTTCGGGCAAGCATGTCGCTTTTGGCCAACATCCCCACAGTCAAAACACTGTTGACTACCCGTACTAGCATAAGCCATATACAGTCTGTTGTCATATTTGACTTTAAACGATAACTCCTAAGTCTGCTCCAGTGAGTCCAAAAACATAAACACCTGTCGCCGAAACGACATAACCTGTTTCAGAGCCGGGTGTTTGCAACCCAACGGGACAATCTTAATTGAACTTGCAAACTTCCCAAACCGCAAAAATTCGCACTCCAATAGCTCATTAAACGGCGGCACATTCTAAATCATTACCCTTGCTGACATAGAAAAAAGCGGCGTAACTTGAATAAACATAAGAAGTACACCTTTAAGAAGTACACCATGCTCAACCATCCAATCAACAAGACACTCTTCTTTAAGAAGTACACCATGCTCAACCATACGATCAACAAGACTCTCTTCTTTAAGAAGTACACCATGCTCAACCATACGATCAACAAGACGCTCTTCTTTAAGAAGTACACCATGCTCAACCATACGATCTACAAGACGCTCTTCTTTAAGAAGTACACCATGCTCAACCATACGATCAACAAGACGCTCTTCTTTAAGAAGTACACCATACTCAACCATCCAATCAACAAGACTCTCTTCTTTAAGAAGTACGCCATGCTCAACCATACGATCAACAAGACTCTCTTCTTTAAGAAGTACACCATGCTCAACCATACGATCAACAAGACTCTGTTCTTTAAGAAGTACACCATGCTCAACCATACGATCAACAAGACTCTGTTCTTTAAGAAGTACACCGTGCTCAACCATACGATCAACAAGACGCTCTTCTTTAAGAAGTACACCATAATCAACCATCCAATCAACAAGACTCTCTTCTTTAAGAAGTACACCATGCTCAACCATACGATCAACAAGACGCTCTTCTTTAAGAAGTACGCCATGCTCAACCATACGATCAACAAGACACTCTTCTTTAAGAAGTACGCCATGCTCAACCATCCAATCAACAAGACACTCTTCTTTAAGAAGTACACCATGCTCAACCATACGATCAACAAGACTCTCTTCTTTAAGAAGTACACCATGCTCAACCATACGATCAACAAGATTTTAAGAAGTACACCATGCTCAACCATACGATCAACAAGACTTTAAGAAGTACGCCATGCTCAACCATACGATCAACAAGACTCTCTTCTTTAAGAAGTACACCATGCTCAACCATACGATCAACAAGACTCTCTTCTTTAAGAAGTACACCATGCTCAACCATACGATCAACAAGACTGTCTTCTTTAAGAAGTACACCATACTCAACCATCCAATCAACAAGACGCTCTTCTTTAAGAAGTACGCCATGCTCAACCATACGATCAACAAGACGCTCTTCTTTAAGAAGTACACCATGCTCAACCCTACGATCAACAAGACTCTCTTCTTTAAGAAGTACGCCATGCTCAACCATACGATCAACAAGACGCTCTTCTTTAAGAAGTACACCATGCTCAACCATACGATCTACAAGACGCTCTTCTTTAAGAAGTACGCCATGCTCAACCATACGATCAACAAGACACTCTTCTTTAAGAAGTACACCATGCTCAACCATACGATCAACAAGACGCTCTTCTTTAAGAAGTACACCATGCTCAACCATACGATCTACAAGATGCTCTTCTTTAAGAAGTACGCCATGCTCAACCATACGATCAACAAGACGCTCTTCTTTAAGAAGTACGCCATGCTCAACAAGACACTCTGCTTTAAGAAGTACACCATACTCAACCATACGATCAACAAGACGCTCTTCTTTAAGAAGTACACCATACTCAACCATCCAATCAACAAGACGCTCTTCTTTAATTAAGAAGTACACCATGCTCAACAAGATGCTCTTCTTTAAGAAGTACACCATGCCAACAAGACGCTCTTCTTTAAGAAGTACGCCATGCTCAACAAGACGCTCTTCTTGAAGAAAAACCACCCCCGTTTTATTAATCCGCGATGCATAAGCAACATTCTAATAGCCTACCTTCTCTCCTACGGCAACCAGAAACTCCACAGTGACAGTAGCTTTAGTAACACACCTAAAGCCGTGCCGAAGTGACAGAGATGGCGTCCCCATGTGGGTCGTCATCCCTGCCAAAGCCAGGGCAATTCCGACAAGAAAAACACACAACAAATAAATAAAATAAATCATCACCGTAATCATGCATAGAAAAAGAAAAACCACCAAGAAAAGTAAAACAAGTAGGGAAAAACAGGCGATCTAACTCCAGACAACACTCGCTCATACAACTCCCAGCATGCACCACTTTATGGAACTTCTGTGAGTGTAATGTTCACTGTTCATTTTTATTGTTTATTTCACTTTTGTATATTATCTACTTCACTTGCTTTGGCAATGTTAACATATTTTTCCCATGCCAATAAAGCCCCTTGAATTGAATTTAAGTGAGAGACGATAGAAAGAGAGAGACGATAGAGAGAGAGAGAGAATAGAGATAGACGATAGCGAGAGAGAGGCGATTGAGAGAGAGACGATAGAGACGAAAGAGAGAGACGATAGAGAGAGAGACGATAGAGAGAGAGACGGACATAGAGCGAGAGAGTGTGAGAGAGGGAGGGAGGGAGATAGACGGACATAGAGAGAGAGAGTGTGAGAGATGGAGGGAGGGAGATAGATGAGAGAGACGATAGAGACGACAGAGGAAGAGACGATAGAGAGAGACGATGGAGAGGATAGAGATAGACGATAGAGAAACAAATACCATAGGAGACTAGACTTCATCTAGGCCCAGGAAACAGGCCCTATACAGGGCATTTGTTCAGACCCCTTGACTTATTCCACATTTTGTTGCGTTGCAGCCTTATTCTAAGATGGATTAAATGTTTGTTTTCTTCCCCCTTATCAATCTACACATAATAGCCATATGATGTTGACGTCGATTTAGGAAGCACCCCGCACATCTGATTCAGCTGAATTCAGTTGTACAACTGACTAGGTATCTCCCCCCCGTTCCTTTCCCATAACGACAATGCAAAAACCTGTAATAGAGAGAAGCGATAGAGAGAGAGATGATCGAGACGAGAGAGAGACGATAGAGACAGAGACGATAGAGACGATAGAGAGAGAGAGCAAGATAATGAGAAATCTCTTAGAAAGTATATAATTACATTGTCTTATTTTAGGAACACAATATCATATAATAAAGACAGGAGCTGTGTGAAGATACTCCCACACACATAATCCTAATGGAATTCCTTCAGGTCTACTGTACAATCCACAGAGTTTATGTGTCTACGGGTGGAATCTCTTCAGGTCTACTGTGCGATCCACACAGCTTATGTGTCTACGGGTGGAATCTCTTCAGGTCTACTGTGCGATCCACACAGCTTATGTGTCTACGGGTGGAATCTCTTCAGTTTTACTGTGCGATCCACACAGCTTATGTGTCTACGGGTGGAATCTCTTCAGGTCTACTGTGCGATCCACACAGCTTATGTGTCTACGGGCGGCCTTTCAGCCCCAGTGGTCTTACACTGGCAACATGAGCTCACGGAATTACGGAGCAGGTATGTCTATCAACAAACAAAAAGTCAGCAGAACATCAAATATATTTTTCAGCTGCGAGTGCACTGATCTCATATACATGAGTGGAGAGTAGTACACTCTCCTCCTCCATCCCTCTCCTCTTTGTATGTGGCAAGGGAATCCCTGAGACTGAACTCCTTTCCCTATCCAGATTTGTAACTCAGCCTACTTTACAGAAGCTCATTCAAGACAGTTCACGCCAGTTCAAGTCATCTGTTTATTCCCCAAACAGTAAATAAACTGCTAATATTGATGATATTGTATCACCATGAGAATCCAATGTACTGTGCAATAGCCCCCCTCTTCCTCCAGGTAAGTTCCATCATGTGCGGAGGCCAGCGGCCCAACAGATCTGTCTCTGTGCAGTGTCTCCGTCAGTGCTCGGGCCTGATATAATGTGGCTGGTCCCTAAAGTGCATGGCATTGCATGACAGACACAGCTGTGTTCCTATGAGACAGCTCTCACAATCCTGATCTGGGGGAGCTGACTGGAATCTCACATGACAACAGGGAGAGAGGGCATACAACAGCGCAGACAACTCAGAAAAACGTTTAAATAGAGTGAGGAATATAGTAATTTGTTTTCCCATATTGCCGAAGGCTAGTGTATGCTGCATCTCAATACTGTCAATCATCTTGGAGTCTCCTCACATTACTGGTAAGAGAGAGAGGCAGCCTTTAACACCTGAAACACCTGCACTGATATCTATACATCCAGCTGGACGCCGTGACAACCCACAAAGACGGTCACGTACACCTGGTGGAAGGCGCTGGGGGCAGGATGGAGGTCATACATCTAATTCACACAATATGAAATGGGAAAAGAGCTACAGGATAGTTCCATTGTCTTCCACTGACTATCAGTCTCAAGGGAACTGCTGTGCTTTCCTCATTCAGGTGTATAATGTGCCTTCTCATCCCATGAGGACAGACACCATTAAATGGAAGGAGATGACGTTTTGACATCATATTCTAGCACAACCTTTAATGTTGCAATGCTGAGAAAGAGAGTAAAAACAACGACTTCAATATGTCAACTACATTTTCACAGTGAACAATGAGGAAAATATTCTTCAGCGGATAAATATCTTGCTTCCTATCTATGTATTATCATACTTTTAGTTATTACTTGAGTTATCTTCTATCAGCCACACATATGAGATTGACGGCTCAGCCGGGCTGGCTAGCACAGACAGCCTCTTCTTAAGGATATAAAAGATACGCACTCTGAGACGTGGACCACGCACGACAAAAGGGTAGGATTTCCAAAAATCACAGTGTCATCTTCCCTTGTTGAAAACAATTGTAGGCACACTCTAGCTCAGACAGAACAGGTAAATCTCGGCCATCGTGACAAGCTGATTTGAGTGTCCACCATACAAAACTTAAACAACCAGATATTACACAATACATCTGTACATAATCTGGCAAACAGGAAACATTTACTATCACGGTAACCCAAACTGTAGCAACACCCTCGTTACAGTATCTAGCGAAGCATGCCTTCCTAATTTATAACATCCACATGGGAGTGAACCTCAGGGTCTCCTGAACCCCACTGTGAGGACGTCTCATTGTGCTCATTTTAGAGTCCATCCCCACCATCTGATCCCACTGAGACTTTCACCACTAGGAAAGAAAAAAGAGACACTTCAACAATGACGGAGTTGAGCAAAGCCTTGAAAATGTACCCTACACAAATGCACTCGTAGGGCAAATGAGAGATCACTTCCAGCCCACGCAAACACATATAGCAGCTGAATCCCACCAACATGTTGGTACATTTTCTTTTGTAGATGGTGTTAGTTGAAATATGCTGAAGAAGATGAAATGATGGAGTAGGAGAAAGCCCTCTCAGGGGTTGAGATGGAGGATGGAGGTTTGAGTTACCTCTACGTGGTTTAACAGGATGGAGGTTGGAGTTACCTCTACGTGGTTTAACAGGATGGAGGTTGGCGTTACCTCTACGTGGTTTAACAGGATGGAGGTTTGAGTTAGCTCTACGTGGTTTAACAGGATAGAGGTTGGAGTTAGCTCTACGTGGTTTAACAGGATGGAGGTTGGAGTTAGCTCTACGTGGTTTAACAGGATGGAGGTTTGAGTTACCTCTACGTGGTTTAACAGGATGGAGGTTTGAGTTAGCTCTACGTGGTTTAACAGGATGGAGGTTTGAGTTAGCTCTACGTGGTTTAACTAGATAGAGGTTGGAGTTAGCTCTACGTGGTTTAACAGGATGGAGGTTTGAGTTAGCTCTACGTGGTTCAACAGGATGGAGGTTTGAGTTAGCTCTACGTGGTTCAACAGGATGGAGGTTGGAGTTAGCTCTACGTGGTTTAACAGGATGGAGGTTGGAGTTACATCTACGTGGTTTAACAGGATGGAGGTTTGAGTTAGCTCTACGTGGTTTAACAGGATGGAGGTTGGAGTTACCTCTACGTGGTTTAACAGGATGGAGGTTGGCGTTACCTCTACGTGGTTTAACAGGATGGAGGTTTGAGTTAGCTCTACGTGGTTTGACAGGATGGAGGTTTGAGTTACCTCTACGTGGTTTAACAGGATGGAGGTTAGAGTTACCTCTACGTGGTTTAACAGGATGGAGGTTGGCGTTACCTCTACGTGGTTTAACAGGATGGAGGTTTGAGTTAGCTCTACGTGGTTTAACAGGATAGAGGTTGGAGTTAGCTCTACGTGGTTTAACAGGATGGAGGTTTGAGTTAGCTCTACGTGGTTTAACAGGATGGAGGTTTGAGTTACCTCTACGTGGTTTAACAGGATGGAGGTTTGAGTTAGCTCTACGTGGTTTAACAGGATGGAGGTTGGAGTTAGCTCTACGTGGTTTAACAGGATAGAGGTTGGAGTTAGCTCTACGTGGTTTAACAGGATGGAGGTTTGAGTTAGCTCTACGTGGTTTAACAGGATGGAGGTTTGAGTTACCTCTACGTGGTTTAACAGGATGGAGGTTTGAGTTAGCTCTACGTGGTCAACAGGATGGAGGTTGGAGTTAGCTCTACGTGGTTTAACAGGATGGAGGTTTGAGTTAGCTCTACGTGGTTTAACAGGATGGAGGTTTGAGTTAGCTCTACGTGGTTTAACAGGATGGAGGTTTGAGTTAGCTCTACGTGGTTTAACAGGATGGAGGTTTGAGTTAGCTCTACGTGGTTTAACAGGATGGAGGTTTGAGTTAGCTCTACGTGGTTTAACAGGATGGAGGTTTGAGTTACCTCTACGTGGTTTAACAGGATGGAGGTTTGAGTTAGCTCTACGTGGTTTAACAGGATGGAGGTTTGAGTTAGCTCTACGTGGTTTAACAGGATGGAGGTTTGAGTTAGCTCTACGTGGTTTAACAGGATGGAGGTTTGCGTTACCTCTACGTGGTTTAACAGGATGGAGGTTTGAGTTAGCTCTACGTGGTTTAACAGGATGGAGGTTTGCGTTAGCTCTACGTGGTTTAACAGGATGGAGGTTTGAGTTACCTCTACGTGGTTTAACAGGATGGAGGTTTGAGTTAGCTCTACGTGGTTTAACAGGATGGAGGTTTGAGTTAGCTCTACGTGGTTTAACAGGATGGAGGTTTGCGTTAGCTCTACGTGGTTTAACAGGATGGAGGTTTGCGTTAGCTCTACGTGGTTTAACAGGATGGAGGTTTGCGTTAGCTCTACGTGGTTTAACAGGATGGAGGTTTGAGTTACCTCTACGTGGTTTAACAGGATGTGGGCAATATTGAAAGAAGACTTAAACTAAACATTTGTAAAAAGACCTAAAAGGAAGAGGTACTCCGCTATCTGCATTCTTACACATCAGATTGCACGGCTGCAGTGATGTTGAACTATGCAGGCCCTTTCCACAATCAGCGAGAAGAGGACATTTCACCAATTAAGGGCGAGTTGCATACCTAAACTCACAAGTAAAAAATAATGTTTTAGAAATAACGTGTGTGTGCATGCGCCTGTGACTGCTGAGAGTGCAGGATGATGATAGAAACCTGCCTGTCACTCTTCTTCTCGCTTCCTTTCTTCTTCTCTCTAATGCCAAGGCCATGTCAAGGACACTATATGCTCCCTCAAGCTGACTGCAAAGCCATTAGACAACGTGGGATTATGAACGGAGTCTGAGGTCTGGGTCATTAACTTTTGTTGTGTGTGTGTGTGTGTGTGTGTGTTTCAGTGTATGAAAGTGGATATATTTACTTAGCTACAGTTTAGCATTAGCTTCACTGACAGAGCAAAAAAACAGACTTGGTATCCATTTGATTTGGTAATCTTCCAATTTGGGTAAATTATACTGTTACTTTAATATCAGTTGATGAACTTCTCCAGCCCGTAATGATGGCACACATGATCCCAATGAGCATGATATCAGCTCTCTCTCTCCAGGTGGGATAAACAAAGACATGCATATCTGTATCTGACAGGTCCCAACCACACACCCTGCATTCTCTGATGGTGAAGTAACACACATAAAAGAGTTCCCACTCACTGTGACAGGCTGACAGCAATATCAAATAATTAGGATAATCAAAACCGTCCCACATTTAAAAAATATATTTTAATGCACAGGACAGGGAGTGTGTAAATAAGAAACAAACCAAAATCAAACTAGATTTGAATACATCTCTGAACAAATAATTGCTAGTTTAACAAAGAAACACAGTCCTGGAAGTAGTAGATATAGTCAATACAGAGCCTCTATCAGACCGCTGACTCCTCCCATACTGCTGACTCCTCCCATACCACTGATAGTCACCATAATGAGGGTACATTTAAATAAATGTTTACATTTTAGTCATTATCCAGAGCGACTTACAGTTAGTACAATAATCTTAAAATAACACATCACAATTGTATGAAGTACATTTATCCCTGAATAAAGTATTTCTATTTATTAAGTATTTAAGTCAGTGCTGGTAGGAAAAGACCATATAGCAGTACCACTCCCATCCCCCAGTCAGACCAGTAGTATGTATAGCAGTACCACTCCCATCCTCCAGTCAGACCAGTAGTATGTATAGCAGTACCACTCCCATCCCCCAGTCAGACCAGTAGTATGTATAGCAGTACCACTCCCATCCCCCCAGTCAGACCAGTAGTATATATAGCAGTACCACTCCCATCCCCCAGTCAGACCAGTAGTATATATAGCAGTACCACTCCCATCCCCCAGTCAGACCAGTAGTATGTATAGCAGTACCACTCCCATCCCCCCAGTCAGACCAGTAGTATGTATAGCAGTACCACTCCCATCCCCCAGTCAGACCAGTAGTATGTATAGCAGTACCACTCCCATCCTCCAGTCAGACCAGTAGTATGTATAGCAGTACCACTCCCATCCCCCAGTCAGACCAGTAGTATGTATAGCAGTACCACTCCCATCCTCCAGTCAGACCAGTATTATGTATAGCAGTACCACTCCCATCCCCCAGTCAGACCAGTAGTATATATAGCAGTACCACTCCCATCCCCCAGTCAGACCAGTAGTATATATAGCAGTACCAGTCCCATCCCCCAGTCAGACCAGTAGTATGTATAGCAGTACCACTCCCATCCCCCAGTCAGACCAGTATTATATATAGCAGTACCACTCCCATCCCCCAGTCAGACCAGTAGTATATATAGCAGTACCACTCCCATCCCCCAGTCAGACCAGTAGTATATATAGCAGTACCACTCCCATCCCCCAGTCAGACCAGTAGTATGTATAGCAGTACCACTCCTATCCTCCAGTCAGACTAGTAGTATATATAGCAGTACCACTCCCATCCCCCAGTCAGACCAGTAGTGTGTATAGCAGTACCACTCCCATCCCCCAGTCAGACCAGTAGTATATATAGCAGTACCACTCCCATCCTCCAGTCAGACCAGTAGTATGTATAGCAGTACCACTCCCTTCCTCCAGTCAGACCAGTAGTATGTATAGTAGTACCACTCCCATCCCCCAGTCAGACCAGTAGTATATATAGCAGTACCACTCCCATCCTCCAGTCAGACCAGTAGTATGTATAGCAGTACCACTCCCATCCTCCAGTCAGACCAGTAGTATGTATAGCAGTACCACTCCCATCCCCCAGTCAGACCAGTAGTATGTATAGCAGTACCACTCCCTTCCCCCAGTCAGACCAGTAGTATGTATAGCAGTACCACTCCCATCCTCCAGTCAGACCAGTAGTATGTATAGCAGTACCACTCCAAACCCCCAGTCACACCAGTAGTATATATAGCAGTACCACTCCCTTCCCCCAGTCAGACCAGTAGTATGTATAGCAGTACCACTCCCATCCACCAGTCAGAACAGTAGTATATATAGCAGTACCACTCCCTTCCCCCAGTCAGACCAGTAGTATATATAGCAGTACCACTCCCATCCCCCAGTCAGACCAGTAGTATGTATAGCAGTACCACTCCCTTCCCCCAGTCAGACCAGTAGTATATATAGCAGTACCACTCCCATCCCCCAGTCAGACCAGTAGTATATATAGCAGTACCACTCCCATCCCCCAGTCAGACCAGTAGTATGTATAGCAGTACCACTCCCTTCCCCCAGTCAGACCAGTAGTATATATAGCAGTACCACTCCCATCCCCCAGTCAGACCAGTAGTATATATAGCAGTACCACTCCCTTCCCCCAGTCAGACCAGTAGTATATATAGCAGTACCACTCCCATCCCCCAGTCAGACCAGTAGTATGTATAGCAGTACCACTCCCTTCCCCTAGTCAGACCAGTAGTATGTATAGCAGTACCACTCCCTTCCCCTAGTCAGACCAGTAGTATGTATAGCAGTACCACTCCCTTCCCCCAGTCAGACCAGTAGTATGTATAGCAGTACCACTCCCATCCCCCAGTCAGACCAGTAGTATGTATAGCAGTACCACTCCCATCCTCCAGTCAGACCAGTAGTATGTATAGCAGTACCACTCCCATCCTCCAGTCAGACCAGTAGTATGTATAGCAGTACCACTCCCTTCCCCCAGTCAGACCAGTAGTATGTATAGCAGTACCTCTCCCATCCCCAAGTCAGACCAGTAGTATGTATAGCAGTACCTCTCCCATCCCCCAGTCAGACCAGTAGTATGTATAGCAGTACCACTCCCATCCTCCAGTCAGACCAGTAGTATGTATAGCAGTACCACTCCCATCCTCCAGTCAGACCAGTAGTATGTATAGTAGTACCACTCCCATCCCCCAGGCAGTCCAGTAGTATGTATAGTAGTACCACTCCCATCCCCCAGTCAGACCAGTAGTATGTATAGCAGTACCACTCCCATCCTCCAGTCAGACCAGTAGTATGTATAGCAGTACCACTCCCATCCCCCAGTCAGACCAGTAGTATGTATAGCAGTACCACTCCCTTCCCCCAGGCAGACCAGTAGTATGTATAGCAGTACCACTCCCACCCCCCAGTCAGACCAGTAGTATGTATAGCAGTACCACTCCCTTCCCCCAGGCAGACCAGTAGTATGTATAGTAGTACCACTCCCATCCCCCAGTCAGACCAGTAGTATGTATAGCAGTACCACTCCCATCCTCCAGTCAGACCAGTAGTATGTATAGCAGTACCACTCCCATCCCCCAGTCAGACCAGTAGTATGTATAGCAGTACCACTCCCATCCTCCAGTCAGACCAGTAGTATATATAGCAGTACCACTCCTATCCTCCAGTCAGACCAGTAGTATATATAGCAGTACCACTCCCATCCCCCAGTCAGACCAGTAGTATGTATAGTAGTACCACTCCCATCCCCCAGTCAGACCAGTAGTATGTATAGCAGTACCACTCCCATCCTCCAGTCAGACCAGTAGTATGTATAGCAGTACCACTCCCATCCCCCAGTCAGACCAGTAGTATGTATAGCAGTACCACTCCCATCCTCCAGTCAGACCAGTAGTATATATAGCAGTACCACTCCTATCCTCCAGTCAGACCAGTAGTATATATAGCAGTACCACTCCCATCCTCCAGTCAGACCAGTAGTATATATAGCAGTACCACTCCCATCCCCCAGTCAGACCAGTAGTATATATAGCAGTACCACTCCCATCCCCCAGTCAAACCCGTAGTATGTATAGCAGTACCACTCCCATCCTCCAGTCAGACCAGTAGTATATATAGCAGTACCACTCCTATCCTCCAGTCAGACCAGTAGTATATATAGCAGTACCACTCCCATCCTCCAGTCAGACCAGTAGTATGTATAGTAGTACCACTCCCATCCCCCAGTCAGACCAGTAGTATGTATAGTAGTACCACTCCCATCCCCCAGTCAGACCAGTAGTATGTATAGCAGTACCACTCCCATCCCCAGTCAGACCAGTAGTATGTATAGCAGTACCACTCCCATCCCCAGTCAGACCAGTAGTATGTATAGCAGTACATCCCATCCCCGTCAGACCAGTAGTATGTATAGCAGTACCACTCACATCCCCAGTCAGACAGTAGTATGTATAGCAGTACCACTCCCATCCTCCAGTCAGACCAGTAGTATGTATAGCAGTACCATCTCATCCCCCAGTCAGAACCAGTAGTATGTATAGCAGTACCACTCACATCCCCCAGTCAGACCAGTAGTATGTATAGCAGTACCACTCCCATCCCCAGTCAGACCAGTAGTATGTATAGCAGTACCACTCCATCCCCCAGTCAGACCAGTAGTATGTATAGCAGTACCACTCCTATCCCCAGTCAGACCAGTAGTATGTATAGCAGTACACTCCCATCCTCCAGTCAGACCATTTAGTGTAGTATGCATAGCAGCTTACCACTCCCATCCCCCAGTCAGACCAGTAGTATGTATAGTAGTACCACTCCATCCCCCAGTCAGATCAGTAGTATGTATAGTAGTACCACTCCATCCTCCAGTCAGACCAGTAGTATGTATAGCAGTACCACTCCATCCCCAGTCAGACCAGTAGTATGTATAGTAGTACCACTCCATCCCCAGTCAGACCAGTAGTATGTATAGCAGTACCACTCACATCCCCCAGTCAGACCAGTAGTATGTATAGCAGTACCACTCCCATCCCCAGTCAGACCAGTAGTATGTATAGCAGTACCACTCCCCATCCCCAGTCAGACCAGTAGTATGTATAGCAGTACACTCCATCCTCCAGTCAGACCAGTAGTATGTATAGCAGTACCACTCCCATCCCCCAGTCAGACCAGTAGTATGTATAGTAGTACCACTCCCATCCCCAGTCAGATCAGTAGTATGTATAGTAGTACCACTCCCCTCCCAGTCAGACCAGTAGTATGTATAAGCAGTACCACTCCCACATCGCCCCAGTCAGACCAGTAGTATGTATAGCAGTACCACTCCCCATCCCCCAGTCAGACCAGTAGTATGTATAGCAGTACCACTCCCATCCCCCAGTCAGCACCAGTAGTATGTATAGTAGTACCACTCCCATCCCCCAGTCAGATCAGTAGTATGTATAGTAGTACCACTCCCATCCTCCAGTCAGACCAGTAGTATGTATAGCAGTACACTCCCATCCCCCAGTCAGACCAGTAGTATGTATAGCAGTACCACTCCCATCCCCCAGTCAGACCAGTAGTATGTATAGCAGTACCACTCCCATCCCCCAGTCAGACCAGTAGTGTGTATAGCAGTACCACTCCCATCCCCCAGTCAGACCAGTAGTGTGTATAGCAGTACCACTCCCATCCCCCAGTCAGACCAGTAGTATGTATAGCAGTACCACTACCATCCTCCAGTCAGACCAGTAGTATGTATAGTAGTACCACTCCCATCCCCCAGTCAGACCAGTAGTATGTATAGCAGTACCACTCCCATCCCCCAGTCAGACCAGTAGTATGTATAGTAGTACCACTCCCATCCCCCAGTCAGACCAGTAGTATGTATAGTAGTACCACTCCCATCCCCCAGTCAGACCAGTAGTATGTATAGTAGTACCACTCCCATCCCCCAGTCAGACCAGTAGTATGTATAGCAGTACCACTCCCATCCCCCAGTCAGACCAGTAGTATGTATAGCAGTACCACTCCCATCCCCCCAGTCAGACCAGTAGTATGTATAGCAGTACCACTCCCATCCCCCAGTCAGACCAGTAGTATGTATAGCAGTACCACTCCCATCCTCCAGTCAGACCAGTAGTATGTATAGCAGTACCACTCCCATCCTCCAGTCAGACCAGTAGTATGTATAGCAGTACCACTCCCATCCCCCAGTCAGACCAGTAGTATATATAGCAGTACCACTCCCATCCCCCAGTCAGACCAGTAGTATGTATAGCAGTACCAGTCACATCCCCCAGTCAGACCAGTAGTATGTATAGCAGTACCACTCCCATCCCCCAGTCAGACCAGTAGTATGTATAGCAGTACCACTCCCATCCCCCAGTCAGACCAGTAGTATGTATAGCAGTACCACTCCCATCCTCCAGTCAGACCAGTAGTATGTATAGCAGTACCACTCCCATCCCCCAGTCAGACCAGTAGTATGTATAGTAGTACCACTCCCATCCCCCAGTCAGATCAGTAGTATGTATAGTAGTACCACTCCCATCCTCCAGTCAGACCAGTAGTATGTATAGCAGTACCACTCCCATCCCCCAGTCAGACCAGTAGTATGTATAGCAGTACCACTCCCATCCCCCAGTCAGACCAGTAGTATGTATAGCAGTACCACTCCCATCCCCCAGTCAGACCAGTAGTATGTATAGTAGTACCACTCCCATCCCCCAGTCAGATCAGTAGTATGTATAGTAGTACCACTCCCATCCTCCAGTCAGACCAGTAGTATGTATAGCAGTACCACTCCCATCCCCCAGTCAGACCAGTAGTATGTATAGCAGTACCACTCCCATCCCCCAGTCAGACCAGTAGTATGTATAGCAGTACCACTCCCATCCCCCCAGTCAGACCAGTAGTATGTATAGCAGTACCACTCCCATCCCCCAGTCAGACCAGTAGTATGTATAGCAGTACCACTCCCATCCTCCAGTCAGACCAGTAGTATGTATAGCAGTACCACTCCCATCCTCCAGTCAGACCAGTAGTATGTATAGCAGTACCACTCCCATCCCCCAGTCAGACCAGTAGTATATATAGCAGTACCACTCCCATCCCCCAGTCAGACCAGTAGTATGTATAGCAGTACCACTCCCATCCCCCAGTCAGACCAGTAGTATGTATAGTAGTACCACTCCCATCCCCCAGTCAGACCAGTAGTATGTATAGCAGTACCACTCACATCCCCCAGTCAGACCAGTAGTATGTATAGCAGTACCACTCCCATCCCCCAGTCAGACCAGTAGTATGTATAGCAGTACCACTCCCATCCCCCAGTCAGACCAGTAGTATGTATAGCAGTACCACTCCCATCCTCCAGTCAGACCAGTAGTATGTATAGCAGTACCACTCCCATCCCCCAGTCAGACCAGTAGTATGTATAGTAGTACCACTCCCATCCCCCAGTCAGATCAGTAGTATGTATAGTAGTACCACTCCCATCCTCCAGTCAGACCAGTAGTATGTATAGCAGTACCACTCCCATCCCCCAGTCAGACCAGTAGTATGTATAGCAGTACCACTCCCATCCCCCAGTCAGACCAGTAGTATGTATAGCAGTACCACTCCCATCCCCAGTCAGACCAGTAGTATGTATAGTAGTACCACTCCCATCCCCCAGTCAGATCAGTAGTATGTATAGTAGTACCACTCCCATCCTCCAGTCAGACCAGTAGTATGTATAGCAGTACCACTCCCATCCCCCAGTCAGACCAGTAGTATGTATAGCAGTACCACTCCCATCCCCCAGTCAGACCAGTAGTATGTATAGCAGTACCACTCCCATCCCCCAGTCAGACCAGTAGTATATATAGCAGTACCACTCCCATCCTCCAGTCAGACCAGTAGTATGTATAGCAGTACCACTCCCATCCTCCAGTCAGACCAGTAGTATGTATAGCAGTTCCACTCCCATCCCCCAGTCAGACCAGTAGTATGTATAGCAGTACCACTCCCATCCCCCAGTCAGACCAGTAGTATGTATAGCAGTACCACTCCCATCCTCCAGTCAGACCAGTAGTATGTATAGCAGTACCACTCCCATCCCCCAGTCAGACCAGTAGTATATATAGCAGTACCACTCCCATCCCCCAGTCAGACCAGTAGTATGTATAACAGTACCACTCCCATCCCCCAGTCAGACCAGTAGTATGTATAGCAGTACCACTCCCATCCCCCAGTCAGACCAGTAGTATGTATAGCAGTACCACTCCCATCCTCCAGTCAGACCAGTAGTATGTATAGCAGTACCACTCCCAACCCCCAGTCAGACCAGTAGTATGTATAATAGTACCACTCCCATCCTCCAGTCAGACCAGTAGTATGTATAATAGTACCACTCCCATCCTCCAGTCAGACCAGTAGTATGTATAATAGTACCACTCCCATCCCCCAGTCAGACCAGTAGTATGTATAGCAGTACCACTCCCATCCTCCAGTCAGACCAGTAGTATGTATAATAGTACCACTCCCATCCTCCAGTCAGACCAGTAGTATGTATAGCAGTACCACTCCCATCCCCCAGTCAGACCAGTAGTATGTATAGCAGTACCACTCCCATCCTCCAGTCAGACCAGTAGTATGTATAGCAGTACCACACCCATCCTCCAGTCAGACCAGTAGTATGTATAGCAGTACCACTCCCATCCCCCAGTCAGACCAGTAGTATATATAGCAGTACCACTCCCATCCCCCAGTCAGACCAGTAGTATGTATAGCAGTACCACTCCCATCCCCCCAGTCAGACCAGTAGTATGTATAGCAGTACCACTCCCATCCCCCCAGTCAGACCAGTAGTATGTATAGCAGTACCACTCCCATCCCCCCAGTCAGACCAGTAGTATGTATAGCAGTACCACTCCCATCCTCCAGTCAGACCAGTAGTATATATAGCAGTACCACTCCCATCCTCCAGTCAGACCAGTAGTGTGTATAGCAGTACCACTCCCATCCCCCAGTCAGACCAGTAGTATGTATAGCAGTACCACTCCCATCCCCCAGTCAGACCAGTAGTATGTATAGCAGTACCACTCCCATCCTCCAGTCAGACCAGTAGTATGTATAGCAGTACCACTCCCATCCCCCCAGTCAGACCAGTAGTATGTATAGCAGTACCACTCCCATCCTCCAGTCAGACCAGTAGTATATATAGCAGTACCACTCCCATCCTCCAATCAGACCAGTAGTATGTATAGCAGTACCACTCCCATCCTCCAATCAGACCAGTAGTATGTATAGCAGTACCACTCCCATCCCCCAGTCAGACCAGTAGTATGTATAGCAGTACCACTCCCATCCCCCAGTCAGACCAGTACTATGTATAGCAGTACCACTCCCATCCTCCAGTCAGACCAGTAGTATATATAGAAGTACCACTCCCATCCCCCCAGTCAGACCAGTAGTATGTATAGCAGTACCACTCCCATCCCCCAGTCAGACCAGTAGTGTGTATAGCAGTACCACTCCTATCCTCCAGTCAGACCAGTAGTATGTATAGCAGTACCACTCCCATCCCCCAGTCAGACCAGTAGTATATATAGCAGTACCACTCCCATCCCCCAGTCAGACCAGTAGTATGTATAGCAGTACCACTCCTATCCTCCAGTCAGACCAGTAGTATGTATAGCAGTACCACTCCCATCCCCCAGTCAGACCAGTAGTATATATAGCAGTACCACTCCCATCCCCCAGTCAGACCAGTAGTATGTATAGCAGTACCACTCCCATCCCCCAGTCAGACCAGTAGTATATATAGAAGTACCACTCCCATCCCCCCAGTCAGACCAGTAGTATGTATAGCAGTACCACTCCCATCCCCCAGTCAGACCAGTAGTGTGTATAGCAGTACCACTCCTATCCTCCAGTCAGACCAGTAGTATGTATAGCAGTACCACTCCCATCCCCCAGTCAGACCAGTAGTATATATAGCAGTACCACTCCCATCCCCCAGTCAGACCAGTAGTATGTATAGCAGTACCACTCCTATCCTCCAGTCAGACCAGTAGTATGTATAGCAGTACCACTCCCATCCCCCAGTCAGACCAGTAGTATATATAGCAGTACCACTCCCATCCCCCAGTCAGACCAGTAGTATGTATAGCAGTACCACTCCCATCCCCCAGTCAGACCAGTAGTATGTATAGCAGTACCACTCCCATCCTCCAGTCAGACCAGTAGTATGTGTAGTAGTACCACTCCCATCCCCCAGTCAGACCAGTAGTATGTATAGCAGTACCACTCCCTTCCCCCAGTCAGACCAGTAGTATGTATAGCAGTATCACTCCCATCCTCCAGTCAGACCAGTAGTATGTATAGCAGTACCACTCCCATCCCCCAGTCAGACCAGTAGTATGTATAGTAGTACCACTCCCATCCCCCAGTCAGACCAGTAGTATGTATAGCAGTACCACTCCCATCCCCCAGTCAGACCAGTAGTATGTATAGCAGTACCACTCCCATCCCCCAGTCAGACCAGTAGTATGTATAGCAGTACCACTCCCATCCTCCAGTCAGACCAGTAGTATGTATAGCAGTACCACTCCCATCCTCCAGTCAGACCAGTAGTATGTATAGCAGCACCAGAATCCCCAGTCTCAGCAACAGCCCAGCCCTCTCTGGTTCACTGATGTGATTAATCACTGGCCCCCTTAATGCCCAGAGGTATACATTCAATTAAACGTTATCTTTTTAATATTCCAGTCCGCGCACGCACGCACGCACGCACGCACGCACGCACGCACGCACGCACGCACGCACGCACGCACGCACGCACGCACGCACGCACGCACGCACGCACGCACGCACGCACGCACGCACGCACGCACGCACGCACGCACGCACGCACGCACGCACGCACGCACGCACGCACGCACGCACGCACGCACGCACGCACGCACGCACGCACGCACGCACACACACACACACACACACACACACACACACACACACACACACACACACACACACACACACAGTGAGCAAATCCTGGGAATAATCAGATTACTAAATCAATCAAGGTTTCAACTGATTCTAAATGTCAAGTATTTTGAATATTTAGAATAAGTGTTGATATACATGAGGTATGGACTTTATGAAGCCCATTTTGGAAACAGGCAACGCAGCTTAATGTAAATCCAATACTGCACATCAGTTTTCCCAAAAGTCAGCACATTGTTTAATTGTCCAGTTAAAGTTTATTGTCCTGTGAAAGTGAAAGGCTCAGACAACCAAAGCCTTCAGTCGACCTTTCTTACACTCTTACCCTATCTCAAATTCCTGCCCTCGCCAGCACCAAACAGACTTACTCCATCACATTTTTTATGTCAGAATGCCAAAGACAATTTGCAGAAACAACAACTTTCCCCGTGGTGGAGACATACAGTACCTCCATTACACACCTCAGCTCAGAGCTGCAAGGCAGGATGTGTAGGTGGCAGATTCCAATAGGTGGCAGATGACAGAAATGGTAATACTACCATAAAGCTGCTAGCTGTGGGGCACAACCATGTGACTAATGCTCTCAAAGGCCCAGGAAATGGAATCCGTATGCAGCTTATCTACTCCTATACCGTGGCCCGGAGGAAGACTTCCTACCAGAACTCATAATGATAACTTACACTTTTACCGCCTATACACCTCTAACATGTATCTGAGACTTATTCTAATCTATTTAAACGGTCATTGAAAAGAAGGATAGACTTAAGTGCCCACCTTTTTAAGCTGACTTTAAAGTGCTTCTATTATAATGTGCCTGCGAAAATTAGCCAAGCTACATAAAGACATGGGCTAACAGAAACAAAAAGAGGGAGTGAAATCCCCTGGCTGGATTAGGTGGATCCTTGCTAAAGAGAGACAGACAGACAGACATCACATGGCCTGCTTTGAACTCTGGAGAAATTAAACCAGCAGGTATCTACATCTCCCTAGCAACATTAGAAAGGTTACTACCGGGCTCTTAGGTCAGATCCCAGACAGAGAAAATAAGGCTTTTAAACTGATTTGACACAGCTATTTGAGTGTAATGCTATGGTGTCTTGAGTTATGTGAAAACAGTCAGTCATCAATGCTACATTTAGCCAACCAGATATTGTTGGAAGACATGGAATTGCTTAATTGCATCAAGGGAATACAGCTCCACAGGGTGAATGTACTGTATGCATTCAGGGTTGGGCAACTCCAGTCCTCGGGGGCCTGATTGGTGCCACAGCTTTGCCCCAGCCCCAGCTAACACACCTGACTCCAATAATCACTTAATCGTGATCTTCAGTTTAGAATGCAATTTGATTAATCAGCTGTTTGCTAGGGATGGAGAAAAAGTGTGACACCAATCAGGCTCCTGAGGACTGGAGTTGCCCACCCCTGCGACAACTGTAATGGATCTTTGCTACACCTCATTTGGCGTCCAGCAGCAGCACAGCTCACAGATGAAGACCATGTCAAGTGAAAAGCCATGGCAATGCTTTGCGTGTAATGACTACCGCAAGTCATGGTTAGTTGTTGCTGTATTATAGAACAGCATAGTCTATTGCCTCTAGCAATGTTTCTGTGATGTCACAATCCACGCATCATTTCCTGTCCTGTCTTTTTCCTCTACTTCTCATTATCCAACACATACAATTGTGTCAGAGGAGGCTGGTGGGAGGTGATATAGGAGGACATTGTAATGACTGGAATGGAATGAATGGAACGGTATCATACACATCAAACTAATGGAAACCATGTTTGACTCTGTTCCATGGATTCCATTCCAGCCATTACAATGAGCATGTCCTCCTCTAGCTCATCCCACCAGCCTCCTCTGGTGTCAAAGGCTTTCTATTTCACCTACTCCAGGAAATGGTCTGGCAAACCTAGACATATTTAGAGGTACATCTGTGTCTTGCTAAACAAACACTACAAACTCCACTACCCACCAGTTGCTATGATCTGATAGAAGAGACAATGTTTGAAAAGTACTGTAGGTATTTGAGGAAAAATCTGTCTCTTTCCCAGGTGTTCATATCCTTCACTGATAGGGGACGTTCAGACTCTCTGGAATGTTCTACTAGGCTCATAAATAAAGCAAACATGCCCTTGTACGACAAGGATTTAAAGCGCAGATCCATTGTAAGACAGTCACAGTATGACCTGTTTCCATAATTACCCAAATGTTTATGCAACTCTCACTGCAGAACTGGGGCAGACATAGTCAGAATACATTCAATGTAATTCAAAAATGCAGCTGCTATTCACTGTCAAATAAAAGGTATGCTATCTTACCAGATTGCGATGATACGGCTGCGAAGAGAGAAGAAAAAAACAGTCAGTCAGGGTTTTCATCAAATCCTTCAACACCTACTCCATCCTCTCAAAACAGTCAGTCATGGTATTGATCAAATCCTTCAACACCTATTCCATCCACTCAAAAGTCAATCAAGGCTTTGATCAAATCCTTCAACACCTACTCCATCCTCTCAAAACAGTCAGTCAGGGTATTGATCAAATCCTTCAACACCTACTCCATCCTAAATATAGTTTAAGATGATCTTAGTATGCGTTCATCGTGTTTGTGCACCAGTAGCAGAAAAGCCACACTGCTCTTTCACTGTTCGCAAATGTCCTCATGGTTAGCAGACAAGTTGTTGTGCCGGGATCACAAAGGGACAGCAGGTCAACGGTGTACTGAAACATGAATGGACAGCCACAGCATGTGAAGCTGGGTTGTTTCAACTGAGTACACATACCAGTTCAGCTGTCCTCCTTTACCCATGCCTCAGAGTGGCGCAGTGGTCTAAGGCACTGCATCTCAGTGCTAGAGGCATCACTACAGGCCCTGGTTCGATTCCAGGCTGTATCACAACCGGCTGTGATTGGGAGTCCCATAGGGCGGCGCACAATTGGCCCAGCTTCGTCCGGGTTAGGGTTTGGCCGGGGTAGGCCGTCAATGGAAATAAGAATTTGTTTATAACTAACTTGCCTAGTTATATAAAGGTAAAAAAATAAAAAATAAATAAAATGTGAAAAGCATTCATTCATTCAGGTCATGTTGTGCACACATTGTGTGATGTGAAACATACGGTAGAAACCCACAGGTATAGAGAGCAATAGTAATGGAGTCTTTTGTAGGCATTAACGCCATGGCTCGTTGGCCAAAGCCTTTGGGGAGATAAATGTTTTTTCGGAGGGGTGGATAAATGCAGAAAACAAGGTCTGTGGTAAACACAGGCTTAGGAGATCTTATACGTTTTGTTCTATGAGAATATCTTCATCAGCTAACGTCACTTTCTGGTTCACCAACAACTTCTCAGATAGAGTTCAGTGTGTTAAGTCGGAGGGCCTGTTGTCCGGACCTCTGGCAGTCTCTATGGGGGTACCACAGGGTTAAATTCTCAGGCCGCCTCTCTTCTCTGTATACATCAATGATGTCACTCTTGCTGCTGGTGATTCTCTGATCCACCTCTACGCAGACGACACCATTCTGTATAATTCTGGCCCTTCTTTGCACACTGTGTTAACTAACCTCCAGACGAGCTTCAATGCCATACAACTCTCCTTCCGTGGCCTCCAACTGCTCTTAAATGCAAGTAAAACTAAATGCATGCTCTTCAACCGATCGCTGCCCGCACCTGCCCGCCTGTCCAGCATCACTACTCTGGACGGTTCTGATTTAGAATATGTGGACAACTACAAATACCTATGTGTCTGGTTAGACTGTAAACTCTCCTTCCAGACTCACATTAAGCATCTCCAATCCAAAATTAAATCTAGAATCGGCTTCCTATTTTGCAACAAAGCATCCTTCACTCATGCTGCCAAACATACCCTCGTAAAACTGACTATCCTACCGATCCTTGACTTTGGCGATGTCATTTACAAAATAGCCTCCAACACTCTACTCAACAAACTGGATGCAGTCTATCACAGTGCCATCCGTTTTGTCACCAAAGCCCCATATACTACCCACCACTGCGACCTGTATGCTCTCGTTGGCTGGCCCTCGCTTCTTACTCATCGCCAAACCCACTGGCTACAGGTCATTTACAAGTCTTTGCTAGGTAAAGCCCCGCCTTATCTCAGCTCACTGGTCACCACAGCAGCACCCACCCAAAGCACGTGCTCCAGCAGGTATATTTCACTGGTCACCCCCAAAGCCAATTCCTCATTTGGCCGCCTTTCCTTCCAGTTCTCTGCTGCCAATGACTGGAACAAACTGCAAAAATCACTGAAGCTGGAGACTCATATCTCCCTCACTAACTTTAAGTACCAGCTGTCAGAGCAGCTCACAGATCACTGCACCTGTACATAGCCCATCTGTAAATAGCCCATCCAACTACCTCATCCCCATACTGTATTTATTTATTTTGCTCCTTTGCACCCCAGTATCTCTACTTGCACATTCATCTTCTGCACATCTATCACTCCAGTGTTTAATTGCTATATTGTAATTACTTCGCTACTATGGCCTATTTATTGCCTTACCTCCCTTATCTTACCTCATTTGCACACACTGTATATAGACTTTTTCTACTTATTGACTGTATGTTTGTTTATTCCATGTGTAACTTTGTGTTGTTGTATGTGTCGAACTGCTTTGCTTTATCTTGGCCAGGACGCAGTTGTAAATGAGAACTTGTTCTCAACTAGTCTACCTGGTTAAATAAGGGTGAAATAAACCACAAAAAAAAAACTTTCTGTGCATTTTGAAGCATTTATGTAATCAAAAGACGCACCTGAAGCACATAGTCTTCATAATTCATGAAGGTCATGTTAACTGACTGCTATTATCTCATAGAACAAAACGTATAAGATCACATAAGCCTGTGTTAAATGCCAAAAATAAGGTTAGATGTTATCACAAAATCTCATTCTTTCCCCGTTCATTTTCCCCATAGGAATGGCTGAACAAACTAGAGGTAACTCATTTCCCCATTCATTTTCCACATAGGAATGGCTGAACGAACTAGAGGTAACTAATTTCCGGTTTTTAGGACTACAAGCTGGCAAGCTCTTTGATACCGTAGACAGTTTGAGTACAAAAATATGTATGGTCTACCTCTACATGAGACACAAATATCCATAAAAGCTGCTTCCTTCATGATCTAAAGTACTTTTGTCAAAACCATAAAGGAAAATGGTGCTAGTACAAAACATATTTGGTGGTTAGAATCAGTAATAGGAGTGACGGTATAGACTCTATTTAAACGGTTTCTTTGGACAGCTCAGTAATTGGCAGTTAACAAGAAGGAACCATGTCATTATGTAGCCTAGCTAGTTTGTTAGATGTTTGACCCTGAAATGAATGCCTGTGTCAGCTAGCTAGCGACAGAGAAAGGATGCAGCGTATTAGAACGCTGTTCGAGCCACTGAGCAGCAGAGCAGTGTGTTAGTCTAGCTGTAAAAGGACTGTAATTGCCGATCCTTTCTGTTGACTGGAAGGCAGGCCAATTGCCATGGCGACAGGATTAATACTTTGATCAGCAAAAGCTCAACTTATTCCTGTCTGAAGCAAAGTAGTAAATTATCATGTACATGTACAGCTTGATTGAAGGCATTACTTTTGATATGTCTGACATACAATATTAATACCAAAGCCCACATGGACAGTTGACACCACACCTCGCTCTGAATGATGGCACTCACAGCATTATGTAGATTAAGACCCAGTGTTCATCAGTTGGTACTGGGCTCTCTTTGTTTATTTAAATAGAAGTAACCAGAGGAAGCCATGTGGACATACAGATGCAATTGGTGAATCTAGGAAGCTTTGTTTTGCTCCTATTAACTGCAGAGTATTGTCTATATTAACTGCTCTATGTCTCTTTGTATTAGGTGCATCATCTAGAGAGAGCATCCAACACTGTCCATGAATAATTCAAAGATTTCTTAATTTGGATATCATTTGTTCATGAAAGATGATTTAATGAACTCGCTGGTGGTCCAATATGGTGCGTCAGCTTGCCTGCCTGTCATCCTTCTGTGTCGCCGTCTGTCTGGCTGCGACTGTTCGTCTGATTTGTCTCTCAATGTTTTCATTCTTGTAGAATACCTTCCTGTTATGCTATTAACGTACTGCTGGGAAAATCCTCATTCTGTTACCAGGAAACCTTGATGTAAGGGCCTGAAATGTTTATTTATATCTGGCTGGCCTTAGGACAGGCATGCCTAAATACTAACTAAATCTGGATCTTAAAGGCATGCAGATTAGATTAATGTGTGCAGCACAGCCATGCATAATTCTGCCTGGAAAATGCATATGCACAAAGATAATCATTTCCTAGTCACTTTAATAATGGAACACTTGTCACTTTAATAATGTTTACATACTGTTTTAACCACTTCATATGTGCAGTACCAGTCAAAAGTTTGGACATACTGACTCATTCAAGGGTTTTTTCTTTATTTTCACTATTTTCTACATTGTAGGATAATAATGAAGACATCAAAACTATGAAATAACGAATATGGAATCATGAAGTAACCAAAAAAAAGTGTTAAATAAAAATATATTTTACATTTGAGAATCTTCAAAGTAGCCACCCTTTGCATTGACGGCTTTGCACACTTTTGGCATTATCTCAACCAGCTTCATGAGGTAGTCACATGGAATGCATTTCAATTAACAGGTGTGCCTTGTTAAAAGTTCATTTGTGGAATTTATTTTCTTCTGAATGCGTTTGAGCTAATCAGTTGTGTTGTGACAAGGTATACAGAAGATAGCCCTATTTGGTAAAAGACATGAAGGTCAGTCGATCCGGAAAATGTCAAGAACTTTGGAAGTTTCTTCAAGTGCAGTTGGAAAAACAATCATGCGCTATGCTGAAACTGGCTCTCATGAGGACCCCCATAGGAAAGGAAGACCCAGAGATAACTCTGCTGCAGATGACAAGTTCATTAGAGCTACCAGCCTCAGAAATGAACTGCACCTCAGATTGCAGTCCAAATAAATGCTTCACAGAGTTCAAGTAACAGACACATCTCAACATCAACTGTTCAGAGGAGACTGCGTGAATCAGACCTTCATGGTCGAATTGCTGCAAAGAAACCACTACTAAAGGACACCAATGAGAAGATGAGACTTGCTTGGGCCAAGAAACACGAGCAATGGACATTAGACCGGTGGAAATCTGTCCTTTGGTCTGATTCCAAATTTGAGATTTTTGGTTCCAACCGTCGTGTCTTTGTGAGACGCAGAGTAGGTGAACGGATGATCTCAGCATGCATGATTTCAAATGTGTTATTTCATAGTTCTGATGTCTTCACTGTTATTCTACAATGTAGAAAATAGTAAAAATAAAGAAAAACACTTGAATGAGTAGGTATGTCCAAACTAATATATATATATATATATACATACATACACAGTGGGGAGAACAAGTATTTGATTCACTGCCGATTTTGCAGGTTTTCCTACTTACAAAGCATGTAGAGGTCTGTAATTTTTATCATAGGTACACTTCAACTGTGAGAGACGGAATCTAAAACAAAAATCCAGAAAATCACATTGTATGCTTTTTAAGTAATTAATTTGCATTTTATTGCATGACATAAGTATTTGATCACCTACCAACCAGTAAGAATTCTGGCTCTCACAGATCTGTTAGTTTTTCTTTAAGAAGCCCTCCTGTTCTCCACTCATTACCTGTATTAACTGCACCTGTTTGAACTCGTTACCTGTATAAAAGACACCTGTCCACACAATCAAACAGACTCCAACCTCTCCACAATGGCCAAGACCAGAGAGCTGTGTAAGGACATCAGGGATAAAATTGTAGACCTGCACAAGGCTGGGATGGGCTACAGAACAATAGACAAGTAGCTTGGTGAGAAGGCAACAACTGTTGGCGCAATTATTAGAAAATGGAAGAAGTTCAAGATGACGGTCAATCACCCTCGGTCTGGGGCTCCATGCAAGATCTCACTCATCAATGATCATGAGGAAGGTGAGGGATCAGCCCAGAACTACACGGCAGGACCTGGTCAATGACCTGAAGAGAGCTGGGACCACAGTCTCAAATAAAACCATTAGTAACACATTACGCCGCCATGGATTAAAATCCTGCAGCGCACGCAAGGTCCCCCTGCTCAAGCCAGCGCATGTCCAGGCCCGTCTGAAGTTTGCCAATGACCATCTGGATGATCCAGAGGAGGAATGGGAGAAGGTCATGTGGTCTGATGAGACAAAAATAGAGCTTTTTGGTCTAAACTCCACTCGCCGTGTTTGGAGGAAGAAGAAGGATGAGTACAACCCCAAGAACACCATCCCAACCGTGAAGCATGGAGGTGGAAACATCATTCTTTGGGGATGCTTTTCTGCAAAGGGGACAGGACGACTGCACCGTATTGAGGGGAGGATGGATGGGGCCATGTATCGCAAGATCTTGGCCAACAACCTCCTTCCCTCAGTCAGAGCATTGAAGATGGGTCGTGGCTGGGTCTTCCAGCATGACAACGACCCGAAACACACAGGCAGGGCTACTAAGGAGTGGCTCCGTAAGAAGCATCTCAAGGTCCTGGAGTGGCCTAGCCAGTCTCCAGACCTGAACCCACTAGAAAATCTTTGGAGGGAGCTGAAAGTCCGTATTGCCCAGCGACAGCCCCGAAACCTGAAGGATCTGGAGAAGGTCTGTATGGAGGAGTGGGCCAAAATCCCTGCTGCAGTGTGTGCAAACCTGGTCAAGAACTACAGGAAACGTATGATCTCTGTAATTGCAAACAAAGGTTTCTGTACCAAATATTAAGTTCTGCTTTTCTGATGTATCAAATACTTATGTCATGCAATAAAATGCAAATTAATTACTTAAAAATCATACAATGTGATTTTCTGGATTTTTGTTTTAGATTCCGTCTCTCACAGTTGAAGTGTACCTATGATAAAAATGACAGACCTCTACATGCTTTGTAAGTAGGAAAACCTGCAAAATCGGCAGTGTATCCAATACTTGTTCTCTCCACTGTATATATACAGTTGAAGTCGGAAGTTCACATACACCTAGGTTGGAGTCATTAAAACTTGTTTTTCAACCACTCCACAAATGTCTTGTTAACAAACTATAGTTTTGGCAGGTCTACTTTGTGCATGACACAAGTAATTTTTGTTTGTAAACAATTGTTTACAGACAGATTATTTCACTTATAATTCATTGTATCACAATTCCAGTGGGTCAGAAGTTTACATACACTAAGTTGACCGTGCCTTTAAACAGCTTGGAAAATTTCAGAAAATAATGTTATGGCTTTAGAAGTTTCTGATTGGCTAACTGACATAATTTGAGCCAATTGCAGGTGTACCTGTGGATGTATTTCAAGGCCTAACCTTCAAACTCAGTGCCTCTTTGCTTGACATTATGGGAAAATCTAAAGAAATCAGCCAAAAATTGTAGACCTCCACAAGTCTGGTTCATCCTTGGGAGCAATTTCCAAACGGATGAAGGTACCACATTCATCTGTACAAACAATAGTACGCAAGTATAAACACCATGAGACCACGCAGCCATCATACCGCTCAGGAAGGAGACGCGTTCTGTCTACAAGAAATCAACGTACTTTGGTGCGAAAAGTGCAAATCAATCTCAGAACAACAGCAAAGGACCTTGTGAAGATGCTGGAGGAAACAGGTATAAAAGTATCTAAATCCACAGTAAAACGAGTCCTATATCGAAATAACCTGAAAGGCCGCTCAGCATGGAAGAAGCCACTGCTCCAAAACCGCCATAAAAAAGCTAGACTATGGTTTGCAACTGCACATGGGGACAAAGATCATACTTTTTTGAGAAATGTCCTCTGGTCTGATGAAACAAAAATAGAACTGTTTGGCCATAATGTCCATCGTTATGTTTGGAGGGAAAAGGGGGAGGCTTGCAAGCCGAAGTATACCATCCCAACCGTGAAGCACGGGGGTGGTAGCATCATGTTGTGGGGGTGCTTTGCTGCAGGAGGGACATGTGCACTTCACAAAATAGATGGCATCGTGAGGAAGGACAATTATATGGATATATTGAATCAACATCTCAAGACATCAGTCAGGAAGTTAAACCTTGGTCGCAAATGGGTCTTCCAAATCGACAATGGCACCAAGCATACTTCCAAAGTTGTGGCAAAATGGCTTAAGGACAACAAAGTCAAGGTATTGGAGTGGCCATCACAACGCCCTAACCTCAATCCTATAGAAGATTTGTGGGCAGAACTGAAAAAGCGTGTTCGAGCAAGGAGGCCTACAAACCTGACTCCGTTACACCAGCTTTGTCAGGAGGAATGGGCCAAAATTCACCCAACTTATTGTGGGAAGCTTGTGGAAGGCTCCCAAAACATTTGACCCAAGTTAAACAATTTAAAGGCAATGCTACCAAATACTAATTGAGTGTATGTAAACTTCTGACCCACTGGGAATGTGATGAAAGAAATAAAAGCTGAAATAAATAATTTTCTCTACTATTATTCTGACATTCCACATTCTTAAAATAAAGTGGTGATCCTAACTGACCAAAGACAGGGAATTTTTACTAGGATTAAATGTCAGGAATGTCAGTTTAAATGTATTTGGCTAAGGTGTATGTAAACTTCCGACTTCAACTATATATATATATATATACACATATTTTGGACATACCTACTCATTATATATATATACATATATACATACATACAGATGTGTATATATATATTTATTCTCCGTTTTCTGACATTGGTCGTCCTAATATTTATATATTTCTTAATTACATTCTTTTACTTTTTAGATTAGTGTGTATTGTTGTGTATTGTTAGATATTACTGCACTGTTGGAGCTAGGAACACAATTATTTCGCTAAATATGTGTACGTGACCAATACAATTTGATTTGATTTGATTAGGACTGACTACCTTTTCAAACTCAACAAACATTGTTGATGAGCAAACAGACTGCATAACATTAACTTTTAAATTATTGGATTAATTGTGTGAATATTAATTAAACATTGTACATATTCTCCTATTTCATCTCAATTCAATTGTATCATAACGGAAGAGAACCATAGTGTATGTATACAGAAAAAGCAACATGTATGTTGAAATTTCAAAGACAGATTTAAGAGCAATTGTAATCACAAATCATCTGAATTGTAATCACAAATCATCTGAAGCACGAGGTATGTTTTCTCTTGGAAAGGATCACATGAAAACCAAACCGATGAAAGACTGTGGGCGTAAAAGCGTTACCTTGGCGAAAGGCTGTAGAGGTCAAAGGTGAAGTTCCAGTAGCTGGCCAGAGATGGGGACAAGGGTTTGACGGACATAGTTGGAGTGGTGTGGGCACAGATAGCACAACATGACAGGAAGCAGAAATGAAAGGACAAGTAAATGGAAGGGGGAAGAGGAAGGGAAATGTCAGTGTGGTACAGGGAAGTAAAATGATTTCAGGGCAGTGAGATAGAGTGTGCAGGTGGTTGAGGGAGAAAAGGAAACCAACAGACCCCATACCTTGGCGGTTTAACATCAAGTGCGCCAGACCTTGAGGGAGAGAACAGAAAAAAGAATAGGAACAACAGGAAGGTCATAAAAAGGATTGGGAAGAAACAAAAGCATTGTCACAACCGTTGGACTGCAGTTTGTGACAGACATCCTGGGATAGGTACGGATGTCAGAGTTCAAATCAAAACTAAAACGGAGGAGGAAATGAAACTGAAAACAGACAAACGCCTCAGTCCCTTCAATAGGATGAAGGTAGTGAGGACTGATACAAAGAGTGGGAAGAGCGGGATAAGAAAAAAAGCTTCTAAATTGGTGCAACCCTCTAGGGTAGTTGCTCACACAGAAGCTTTTTTTCTAATGGAACACACAGGCTTACTCTTGAGCAGACAGCTTTCTCACATTAGAATAAGGTTTTTGTCACTTTTACAATAAACATTTTGTTCATATGAAGTTCTCCAATGTTCTCCAGTGTAAATAAATCGAAACGAGCACCGCAAATATATACCTCGAACAATGCATGCGACAGGTACACAAACCAGTCCCTTCAATAGGATGAAGGTAGTGAGGACTGTCTCCTTAACTAGATTCAAACCAGTCCCTTCAATAGGATGAAGGTAGTGAGGACTGTATCCTTAACTAGATTCAAACCAGTCCCTTCAATAGGATGAAGGTAGTGAGGACTGTCTCCTTAACTAGATTCAAACCAGTCCCTTCAATAGGATTCAGCATTAAGCAGGGCGAGGGAGGGCCATAACAATCAATAACCCAGGGTGTGGGAGGCATAATGTGACAGCTTTAATGTAACCATAGTGCTGCAGTTGTTGGCCAGGGAAGAATACATCATATGCAAAACACATTCATAAAATACAATGTAACTCAATAAACTAGATCTCAGTGAACTGGAGCACTCCAATTCTGTGGACATCACAGAATCAACTTTATTGTGTAAACAATTGGACCAAAGGCCTTGTGGCTTGCCGCTTGAATGTGGGCATTTAGTAATTAAAATGAACCGGAATTGTGTTAGACAAGGAATGTGGCTGATTGAAGTCTTTAAATGACCAAAGACAAGCATTTGTATCACACAATTACACCATAAGCATCCACACGCAAGAAATTAAGGGAATTGTTCAGCCCGAACAAAGACCAGGTAGAAATTTTAATGCGATTTCTTGCAGTCTTTGTTGACAGTTATATTTTTCAGGGCTTTCATCTTCAGGGTGCTGGAAGTTTCCTTATAAAGTATCTGTATAATGTAGAAAATTTTAACACTTTTAGAGATCAAAATGGTAACCATCTCATATATGCTGCATCATCAGTGATGTTCCTCTCCCTGGCATTTTAGCAGGTTCTTTGCGATATAACCTTTTTTCCAGCTCAACAAAGCTCATACATTGTCATTTCACGTACAGATTCATCAAAAACAAATAGCATTCCTAACACATTTAGATAAACAGCTATGCCTCAATCAAAAAGAAAGAAACCGTGAACACAATTGGATTAAACAAAACACAACCTTGTGCATGGGAAGGACTTTTCCACCAGTAACAGACAGACAGTAATCACTCCATCAGCACATCTATTGTATTTACTGTGTTGACAGAGACAACAACATTTTTTCAAAAGGGCATTGAGTCTTCCATCACAAATGTGATTCATGGAGCTAGCTGGTTCTTTTTGTGAACGCTGTGTTGGAGGAAATTGGCAAATTTAACTGGGGAATGAGATGTTATCGATCATCTAATCAGAACACAGATCTTTAGACTATGTCCATGTACCAGTTATTAATAAAGGTGTATATACACATGTACCAGTTTGTTATACACCTCCCCATTCATTGACCTTTCAGAGGGCAGGAGGAAATGAGGTCAACACAAGGTCTTAGGCTGGAGGTCAGAGATAATATGGCAGAGAGCTGAGCAGAGCTGGACAGCATCAAAGACACAGAGGTTTGTCACAGCTGAAATATTCTGTTTTGACTAAGATAAACATCACCAGCTTTATTTTTCCTTTTGAAGTGTCAAACCTGACCGTGGTGGATGCATCTTGTGCATGCCCAATCTGTGTTGGCATAGCAACAGGCTCTCGTGTTTCCCCCCAGTATGACGTTGACCACGATCCCCCTTTCCCCACTCCCCTCCTCCATGCTCCCTTTCCCCACTCCCCTCCTCCATGCTCCCTTTCCCCTCTCCCATCCTCCATGCTCCCTTTCCTCACTCCCATCCTCCATGCTCCCTTTCCCCACTCCCCTCCTCCATGCTCCCTTTCCCCACTCCTCTTCTTCATACTCCCTTTCCCCACTACCCTCCCGCATGCTCCCCACTCCACGCTCCCCACTCCCCCACTTCACACTCCCAATTCCCCTCCTCCACGCTCCCCACTCCCCCACTCCTCTCCCGCATGCTCCCCACTCCCCTCCTCCATCCTCCCCACTCCATGCTCCCTTTCCCCACTCCCTTCCCGCATGCTCCCTTCCCCCACTCCCCTCCCGCATGCTCCCAACTCCATGCTCCCTTTCTCCACCACCCTCCAGCATGCTCCCCACTCCCCGCCTCCATGCTCCCCCCACTCCCCTCCTCCACGCTCCCCACTCCCCTCCTCCACGCTCCTTTTCCCCACAACCCTCCTGCATGCTCCCCACTCCCCTCCTGCATGCTCCCCACTCCCATCCTCCACGCTCCCCACTCCCCACCTCCACGCTCCTTTTCCCCACAACCCTCCTGCATCCTCCCCACTCCCTTCCTCCACGCTCCTCACCTCCACGCACCCCACTCCCCTCCTCCATGCTCCCCACCTCCACGCTCCCCACTCCCTTCCCCACTACCCTCCCGCATGCTCCCCACTTCCTTTCTCCATGCTCCCCACTCCCTTTCTCCACGCTCCCCACTCCCTTTCTCCACGCTCCCCACTCCCTTTCTCCACGCTCCCCACTCCCTTTCTCCACGCTCCCCACTCCCTTTTTCTCCACGCTCCCCACTCCCTTTCTCCCCGCTCCCCTCCTCCATGTTCCCTTCCCCACTACCCTCCCGCATGCTCCCCACTCCCTTCCTCCACGCTCCCCACGCCCTTCCTCCACGCTCCCCACTCCCTTCCTCCACGCTCCCCACTCCCCTCCTCCATGCTCCCTTTCCCACTACCCTCCCGCATGCTCCCCACTCCCTTCCTCCACGCTCCCTTTCCCACTACCCTCCCGCATGCTCCCCACTCCCTTCCTCCACGCTCCCCACTCCCTTCCTCCACGCTCCCTTCCTCCACGCTCCCCACTCCCTTCCTCCACGCTCCCCACTCCCTTCCTCCACGCTCCCCGCTCCCTTCCTTCACGCTCCACGCTCCCCACCTCCATGCTCCCTTCCCCACTACCCTCCCGCATGCTCCCCACTCCCTTCCTCCACGCTCCCCACTCCCTTCCTCCACGCTCCCCACTCCCTTCCTTCACGCTCCACGCTCCCCACCTCCATGCTCCCTTCCCCACTACCCTCCCGCATGCTCCCCACTCCCTTCCTCCACGCTCCCCACTCCCTTCCTCCACGCTCCCCACTCCCTTCCTCCACGCTTCCCAATCCCCTTACTCCATGCTCCCCACTCCCTTCCTCCACGCTCCCCAATCCCCTTCCTCCATGCTCCCCACTCCCCTTCATCCATGTTTCTAATGTCAAGATAAATGATTCCACCTTCACACTGTTTTTTTTTTTACATTGTTGTAATTACATGTCTATGAATACATTTACAATATATCTTTGAAACAATAAAATTACTGCTAAATGCTAAATCTAGTTAACTGCTGTCTCTGCTATGCTCCATAAAACAATCAAAATGAGGGCAAACAAGCTATAAAAGGTCATTAAGACTGATTTTTTAAAAAGAGAAAAAAGGTGTTCTATGCAATAAGTAGATTCTCTTGTGGGTTTAAAAAAATATTGCAATAACATTTCTCTCTCATAATTCTTTCTCCATTACTACTACAGATATATATTTGACATTCAGGTCTGTTTGCAGGTGCGTAGAGAACCTTTGCACATATTGAAACGTGTTGCTGTTGTTTGTTCATTCATTTCTAACCAGTTCTAACTATTCAGTTCATCCATGATTCCAAGAAAAATAAGAGTGAACCCATTTCTTTGAAAGTGAAATACGTGTGCCACTGTGTATTTAACGTTGCACTATGCAGAAAATCGCTCCGCCATTTCCTGGTTGCTAAAACTCTAATAGTTTGCTTAGTTTCAGTTTATGTGACAAAATAAGATAGTATAGTGTAGAGAATCATTGTACCACGTAAAGCACTGTGAAATATTTGTTCCATAAGCAAAAATATTGTTGTTTCAGCTGGTGTACAAAATCGAAAGTAAAAGATGCAAAAAACTAAACTTAAGAACAGGAAGCATAGAACATTAGCACATAGAACATATCTACCGCTTCTTAGACTTGCTTTCAAGTATAATGATAGAACTATAACTCACATTTCTATGTGAATTTGGTCAGGTCACCCAAAAAGTGACATATTGCCACTTTTAAATAATGCTAGTTAACCTCCAACCTAGCAGTCTGATCCAATAACATCCAAACCCTAAAAATTTGGGGACTATGTACAAAAAGTGCTGTAATTTCAAAAAAGTTCCCCCAGTATGAATGAAAATACACTGAAATTAAAGCTGACAATCTACACTTTAATAACCTCATAGTTATTGTATCAAATCCAAAGTTCACGAGTGGACTACGAGAAGGCCATCTGTGAAATGACCACTAAGATTTTACATTTAATGTGTGAGAATATTCTGAAGAAAAAGGCAAAGCGTAAAGGGTTGGATTTGTGCTTTTGCTGAGTTTGTTTCTTCATGAAGTTGCAGTGTTTTGAAGGAGAGTATTCTTGAGCGGATTAAACCAAGGACAGTGGTGCTTAGAGCTCCCTGGCCACCAGCAGCAGCAGTGGCAGCTGTGTCCTGTCCTGTCCTCTCGTTTGAAGATGTCTGTGCTGAGGTTCTCACAGGGTCAGAGTCATTCACACCATCACTCTATCAACTATTAAAAGTACCGTATGACATCGTAACATCTCTTAAAAGGAACAACAAAAAATAATAATAAAATAAACAACCAACCCACTGGGCACAGAATCACAGATGTCAATTCCACGTTTGTTCCACGATGGTTCAGCGTCATTTCATTGAACTTACGTGGAAACACTATTGATTCAACCAGTGGGAACCAGGTAATTGAAATAGTCATTCTCCAAAATTGTTTCATTTTGTAGATAGTGGTTTGCATAATGCACACACCAACACTATTAACACACAGAGAAAGCAGTGGTTACTGTCTGTTGGTGTTCTACATTCACGTGTGGATTCTCTTATCTCTCTCTCACAGACCCACTTTTGCTCACAGCACATCAGAGGATGCTGCACTCCACGTCTCCTGGCCTGAAAAGCATGCCCCACCTTGCCCCCCCCATTCAGGTAGCCCAGGCTCCGTGACAGACTGCAGACATGGGGGATTCCACAGGCTGACTCCTGGAGACACTCTGGAGTTCCAACCACTTATAATCCAGAGGTTGTCATCACTAACCCACAGTATGAAAGCCCTCAGTGCAGACAAAATAAAAGCATTGAGGTTACTATTTTTAAATGGGGTGTTTGCCGTTTTGTATAGGCAGCCATCTAGGCCCATTGATATGGGGACTACAAAGACTTACTGCTGGATGTCACATTGCATTGCCCCGGATAAAGCAAAAAGAGGAGATCTAGCTCAACAGATCATTTTTCAAGTGTCATCTTTGTTTTCATGCCTTGTTCACCGGGATGCGACGCAGACTCCATGTCAAAGCTTTAATCCAATAAAGACTCATTCTTTCTCTTTGCAGCATGTCATTTAATTTAACAACGCTCGCCTTTTGCTGTGAGTGTGGTCATAGCACCCTTGCTCATCACAAGGGAAATGAAGAGTGACTAGAGGCTGGGGTTGAAAGAGGACCCTTCTGAACTGAAGCTTTCTACTCATCATCATCGCCCCATGTAGGGCCTGGATATAGCCCTTCACATTAGTAAGCAGGGGATGGTTGTAATCAACTCTCCCAGTCCACTGTTAGACACTGACAGTGCAGTGTTCCAAAAGAATACACACAGAATAGTATGTAGGAATTAGTCAGGGAAACCATTTGGAATAGAATGATAACATGTGTATTCAAGCACATCAACGTTCATAGCTACTGTACAGTACGCACAGTGCTGACTGTCAACACTCATTGCGAACTATGTGGACATCGTTGCATGTTGTAAAAATTTAACTGAAAATACCATTTATTCCTTCTGTGCAGTCATTTATTTACAATATACAAATGTACAGAGCAACAGTATTGGATAACAGGTGTGGGTAGCTGGCTGTTCTGGTGAGCAGCAGCAGTGATTTCTAACATGCAGAGGCCCAGCGCACCCAGAGCATGGACCCCTGAGCCTGTTGGATTCTCTGGCACCACTACACCACCAGAGCTCCTCCTAACAGGCCTGATGCAAGTCTCTCACTGCACGACAACTCAGCTACACTGGGCTTCCCCACCTCCACGTTCAATCTTCATTTACAGTCTGTCTGTTTTGTTGAAGAGCAATTATATTTGTTTTATTGTGATGTGGTTAAACAGACTGCCAATGATCACATTATCAAAGACAAATTGTGTTTTCCTTCTAACAGGGACAAGTAATGCTGGGGGAAATACTTTCATTCTGCAAGCAAAGCATTTCCATTAGTGTGTAATCAGAGTGCCAATCTTTTGACAGTGTGATATACTGCCTTGATGTCAATGGCTTGGTAATCAACCATCTTAATAGCTGGGTTGTTTTAGATGGTAGCTACAGTTAGCACAAAGCGCAGCACTGTTCACACAGATGATGACATCCCTACTGTCTTTCTGTGTGAGTCTGTGCAAGTCTCACAGAGACAATCACTATGTCAAAAAAGCAACGCAGAACCAATTTTAGACAATTAACTGTTGGGTTAAAGATAGCCGTTTGCTCTTCAATCGTTAATGGACAGCTAAAGCCACAGTCAGGGAAAAGTTGCTGGACATATGCTTCTGAAGCTAAGCAGGGTTGGTCCTGGTCAGTCCCTGGATGGGAGACCAGATGCTGCTGGAAGTGGTGTTGGAGGGCCAGTAGGAGGCACTCTTTCCTCTGGTCTAAAAAAATATCCCAATGCCACAGGGCAGTGATTGGGGACACTGACCTGTGTAGGGTGCCGTCTTTCGGATGGGACGTTAAACGGGTGTCCTGACTCTCTGAGGTCATTAAAGAACCCATGGCACTTATCGTAAGAGTAGGGGTGTTAACCCCGGTGTCCTGGCTGAAGTCCCAATCTGGCCCTCATACCATCACGGTCACCTAATAATCCCCAGTTTACAATTGGCTCATTCATCCCCCTCCTCTCCCCTGTAACTATTTCCCAGGTCGTTGCTGTAAATGAGAACGTGTTCTCAGTCAACTTACCTGTTGAAATAACGGATAAATAAAAAAAATAAAAATAAACATAGATGCCATGAAAAAGGGCCCAGGAAAAAGCAGCCTCAAAGTACATTATGCAGCACATCAGAGATATTCTAGAAAGAAGATGATAGTCAAGTAAGTCACCTCATAGTAGCAGAAAAAGAAAAGAAAAAAGAAAAATGGTCTTACCTTCTACTGCTTTCTGGATAACTGTATGGAATCAGAGAAGACAGAGAATCATTAGTATTGGTGACTGAAGCACATTCACAATCTATAAATGCATAAAGAGCAGCACCAAACAGTTAATGCTAATTCTTCTGGGTTTAATTACCACACATACAGTAGGCCTCTCTAATTACAACACATACAGTAGGCCTCTCTAATTACAACACATACAGTAGGCCTCTCTAATTACAACACATACAGTAGGCCTCTCTAATTACAACACATACAGTAGGCCTCTCTAATTACAACACATACAGTAGGCCTCTCTAATTACAACACATACAGTAGGCCTCTTTAATTACAACACATACAGTAGGCCTCTCTAATTACGACACATACAGTAGGCCTCTCTAATTACGACACATACAGTAGGCCTCTCTAATTACGACACATACAGTAGGCCTCTCTAATTACGACACATACAGTAGTCCTCTCTAATTACGACACATACAGTAGTCCTCTCTAATTACGACACATACAGTAGTCCTCTCTAATTACAACACATACAGTAGTCCTCTCTAATTACAACACATACAGTAGTCCTCTCTAATTACAACACATACAGTAGGCCTCTCTAATTACAACACATACAGTAGGCCTCTCTAATTACAACACATACAGTAGGCCTCTCTAATTACAACACATACAGTAGGCCTCTCTAATTACGACACATACAGTAGGCCTCTCTAATTACAACACATACAAATTACGACACATACAGTAGGCCTCTCTAATTACAACACATACAGTAGGCCTCTCTAATTACAACACATACAGTAGGCCTCTCTAATTACAACACATACAGTAGACCTCTCTAATTACAACACATACAGTAGTCTCTCTAATTACAACACATACAGTAGGCCTCTCTAATTACAACACATACAGTAGGCCTCTCTAATTACAACACATACAGTAGGCCTCTCTAATTACAACACATACAGTAGGCCTCTCTAATTACGACACATACAGTAGGCCTCTCTAATTACAACACATACAAATTACGACACATACAGTAGGCCTCTCTAATTACGACACATACAGTAGGCCTCTCTAATTACAACACATACAGTAGGCCTCTCTAATTACAACACATACAGTAGGCCTCTCTAATTACAACACATACAGTAGGCCTCTCTAATTACAACACATACAGTAGGCCTCTCTAATTACGACACATACAGTAGGCCTCTCTAATTACAACACATACAAATTACGACACATACAGTAGGCCTCTCTAATTACGACACATACAGTAGGCCTCTCTAATTACAACACATACAGTAGGCCTCTCTAATTACAACACATACAGTAGGCCTCTCTAATTACAACACATACAGTAGGCCTCTCTAATTACCACACATACAGTAGGCCTCTCTAATTACCACACATACAGTAGGCCTCTCTAATTACAACACATACAGTAGGCCTCTCTAATTACAACACATACAGTAGGCCTCTCTAATTACAACACATACAGTAGGCCTCTCTAATTACAACACATACAGTAGGCCTCTCTAATTACAACACATACAGTAGGCCTCTCTAATTACAACACATACAGTAGTCCTCTAATTACAACACATACAGTAGTCCTCTCTAATTACAACACATACAGTAGTCCTCTCTAATTACGACACATACAGTAGTCCTCTCTAATTACGACACATACAGTAGTCCTCTCTAATTACAACACATACAGTAGTCCTCTCTAATTACCACACATACAGTAGTCCTCTCTAATTACCACACATACAGTAGGCCTCTAATTACAACACATACAGTAGGCCTCTCTAATTACAACACATACAGTAGGCCTCTCTAATTACAACACATACAGTAGGCCTCTCTAATTACAACACATACAGTAGGCCTCTCTAATTACAACACATACAGTAGGCCTCTAATTACAACACATACAGTAGGCCTCTAATTACAACACATACAGTAGTCCTCTCTAATTACCACACATACAGTAGGCCTCTCTAATTACAACACATACAGTAGGCCTCTCTAATTACGACACATACAGTAGTCCTCTCTAATTACCACACATACAGTAGTCCTCTCTAATTACAACACATACAGTAGGCCTCTCTAATTACAACACATACAGTAGGCCTCTCTAATTACAACACATACAGTAGGCCTCTCTAATTACAACACATACAGTAGGCCTCTCTAATTACAACACATACAGTAGGCCTCTCTAATTAGAACACATACAGTAGGCCTCTCTAATTAGAACACATACAGTAGGCCTCTAATTACAACACATACAGTAGTCCTCTCTAATTACAACACATACAGTAGTCCTCTCTAATTACCACACATACAGTAGGCCTCTCTAATTACGACACATACAGTAGGCCTCTCTAATTACCACACATACAGTAGTCCTCTCTAATTACCACACATACAGTAGTCCTCTCTAATTACAACACATACAGTAGGCCTCTCTAATTACAACACATACAGTAGGCCTCTCTAATTACAACACATACAGTAGTCCTCTCTAATTACCACACATACAGTAGGCCTCTCTAATTACAACACATACAGTAGGCCTCTCTAATTACAACACATACAGTAGGCCTCTCTAATTACAACACATACAGTAGGCCTCTCTAATTACCACACATACAGTAGTCCTCTCTAATTACCACACATACAGTAGGCCTCTCTAATTACAACACATACAGTAGGCCTCTCTAATTACAATACATACAGTAGGCCTCTCTAATTACAATACATACAGTAGGCCTCTCTAATTACGACAGATACAGTAGGCCTCTCTAATTACAACACATACAGTAGGCCTCTCTAATTACAACACATACAGTAGTCCTCTCTAATTACAACACATACAGTAGGCCTCTCTAATTACAACACATACAGTAGGCCTCTCTAATTACAACACATACAGTAGGCCTCTCTAATTACAACACATACAGTAGTCCTCTCTAATTACCACACATACAGTAGTCCTCTCTAATTACAACACATACAGTAGGCCTCTCTAATTACAACACATACAGTAGGCCTCTCTAATTACAACACATACAGTAGGCCTCTCTAATTACAACACATACAGTAGGCCTCTCTAATTACAACACATACAGTAGGCCTCTCTAATTACAACACATACAGTAGGCCTCTCTAATTACAACACATACAGTAGGCCTCTCTAATTACAACACATACAGTAGGCCTCTCCATAGACCTTTCTAATCTATACAATATCACTTCCAGTAATGATCCTGATACTCAACTCACACATTTAGTAGGCAATAGGCATCTCTTTAAAATACTAGCACATAGCATTTTACCCCATATTTGCTGTAATGAAGGCTGACACTGCTGCAGTTTTATCAGAGGATCCCTCATAGCTCATACCTACATGGAGGTTATATTGGATAGATATGCTTTCGATGAGGCACATTTACATGAGACAATCTACATTATGAGAACAGGATATGGTCTTCTAGGAAGGTTGCAGCCGTATGTTGTTATATATGATTCACCCAGTCAGGCCTATAAATACCACATCATTACACACCGATATACTGTATCATTATACAATTACAAGCACAGACAAATTACAAGCCAACAGAGTAAAAGATGCACTGACACTGACTCACAATGCGCACACACACACACACACACACACACACACACACACACACACACACACACACACACACACACACACACACACACACACACACACACACACACACACACACACACACACACACACTCTCTCTCTCTCTCTTTGTGGAAATATTGTAAGTTATAAGGTCCCAACATAAAGTTCTCTGTGGGAACATAAATGGAAGAAATTATGAAATAAATGATCCCCTAACGGCAGGAGAGTGGAAACCTGATACAGTCTCTCAACGGTTTGGAAGAGGCCCAACAGTTTAAATTCCACATTACTTTTACCACCATTCACCCCTGGTAGTTGATTAGCAATGCCTCTGAAGTAGTGGCCACAGAGATCCGAGACCACATCAGCTCAATTCCCCTGTGACGACAGGAACCTACAGACGGCAACACACAGCCTCACACAGACCTAGTGTGTAATGAAGCATGGAAAGCCCCAGATTGCCAAGCAATAAGTGTCTGCGGGGCGGATGTCAGAGTTGTCAGAGGAAGGAAGGTGGGAGTCTAGGCAGTGCTTTGGTGATGGGTGAGTCACAGTTCCACTTCCTTGTTGGAGACTGCGATGCCATCGTGATAATGAGGGGAAAGAGGCTAAGAGCAATGCGTTGTGTCAAGATCCTGGGGCTCAAAGGAATCTATGCTGCTAGCCCTTAAAGAGGCTATATGAATGCCAACATCACTTACTGGTTTAAAGACCAACGGATTGGATTGAATGGGAAAATGAAATGTATTCAGAGAGAAATTCAATTTCATTCACTACAGCTTGAGGAAGGTAAATTCAATTTCCCCAAATTGTGATAGATAAAATGGAATAAATGTGGCTGTGTAATGAGCACGGCCAACTGTCACTATAAATCATGAGAGTGCACAGGGTCCCAGTGATGAGAGTTCAGATACAGGTGAGTTGATGTCCCAGCATAATGACTGATCTGCCTCAACATGGCAACATCTTATATGGGTCAAAATGACTTATATTGGGCCTCCCGGGTGGCGCAGTGGTCTAGGGCACTGCATCGCAGCGCTAGCTGCGCCACCAGAGTCTCTGGGTTCGCGCCCAGGCTCTGTCGCAGCCGGCCGCGACCGGGAGGTCCGTGGGGCGACGCACAATTGGCCTAGCGTCGTCCGGGTTAGGGAGTGTTTGGCCGGTAGGGATATCCTTGTCTCATCGCGCTCCAGTGACTCCTGTGGCGGGCCGGGCGCAGTGCGCGCTAACCGAGGGGGCCAGGTGCACGGTGTTTCCTCCGACACATTGGTGCGGCTGGCTTCCGGGTTGGAGGCGCGCTGTGTTAAGAAGCAGTGCGGCTTGGTTGGGTTGTGCTTCGGAGGACGCATGGCTTTCGACCTTCGTCTCTCCCAAGCCCGTACTGGAGTTGTAGCGATGAGACAAGATAGTAATTACTAGCGATTGGGTATCACGAAAATTGGGGAGAAAAGGGGGATCAAATTTATAAAAATAAAATAAAAAAAGACTTATATTGGTGAGACTAAACTACAGAGTTACAGGATCACAAGTGACTTCGAGGTTCAATGTAACCTTTAAAGTTCCTGATACTCCACATTTATCAGTCCAGAGCTTAACTTTCATTCATCCAGAAAATAGATATGACAAACTGATAACTCAGTTACAAGGTTTCTGATAAATAACCTGCACTGAATGTGGTCAAACTAATGCTAACAGTCTTCTGTTCTGAAAAAACAAATCCATGCATAGCTAGAATGATTAAGTCCTGAGCAAATGAAACCCCTAGGACTCAGCTAAACAAAATTCTAGGGCTAGAATCCAGATTCCTTAAAGGACAACAGGGTTTTGTGTTCCGTCCAAGCCTTCAACAATATGACAGACAGAGGCATTAGTCCTGCTTTCTAATTGTAATCCAATTGATGTGTGCAGCTCATAGAAGTGAAATACAGTATGCAGCTTTATGGAATAGTGAGAGTTGGCAGAATAAATTTAACATATGACGGTGGTGGCAGCTTGACAAGAAGTGAGATACACTGAGTTAATGGAAAAGATAGGGTTGAATACAACCAACAGACCCAGCCAGGCAAATGTTGAAGAAATATGTGGAGAGGTCCGTATATCTTTTAATCTTCACTTGTTAGCTTTGGCTTGAAACTTGGCACAATAGTAAAGGCCACGATGGAGTTGAATGCCAGTTATAGCTTAAACTGCCAGAGGCAATTTAACGTTAACAAGCTATTTCTCTGTCACTGTAAAACTCATTATGGCTAGAAGAACATTTGAAAGAGCTTGAAGGCAACTACAAGTGTTCCAAATGTAGGGTTCAAGCTGGGCCAATACCATGTTACTTGTGTTATTGATTTCTTAACATTTAAAAAAGAGGAAGGGCCAATAAAGTTGATACAAACGAGGGACAAAGGTTTGTGAATAGTGATTTGTTTGGATGGGTGTCTCGCGTCGACTACTAGAGACAATATGCATGACAATCAGTGACCCCTGGTGAGCTGTTTCTGACAATCAGTGACCCCTGGTGAGCTGTTTCTGACAATCAGTGACCCCTGGTGAGCTGTTTCTGACAATCAGTGACCCCTGGTGAGCTGTTTCTGACAATCAGTGACCCCTGGTGAGCTGTTTCTGACAATCAGTGACCCCTGGTGAGCTGTTTCTATGCCGTTCAACCATATTGAATAAATCAAAAACATGGGATTTGGTTGGACACTTTGATCAATGCTACATGGCACAAAAATATCCAGAAAACTTTTTAAACCAGGAGTTTATTCAACTAATCAAACTCACCACCCTGGTCTGTACGTATACTGAACACATTTTTCCATAGAGGAGTCAGGCTATAACAACTAACAACTGGGTCATCTTTGTTGGTTGTAAAATCAACCCTTCCATGCTCCAATAAATTGCTTTTTTATTGAAATGAAAAATGACATTTAGATTCATCTCCTGCAGGCAGACAAAGACAGTATCTAATACTGAATGACCTTGAGCAAACACAACACCCAATGTGTAGACACAGATAACATATTCAATTCAAAGTGACTTTTGAGACACACCGAATAGCTTTCATTGAATGAGATGAATGCTATACACATACCCACGTATGTGTTTGAACTAGGAAAGCTTCTCTAGAGAGCTTGCTTTTTCCTCAACCATGTCTCTAAGAACAATCGGGCGAGAGCAGGACAGGACATGGGTTTAAGTTGCTGTCATAACTATTTTAAAATAAAGTGCTACATAACAATAAATACTACTATATGACAAAACACATCTGGTGTGAGGACAATGCCCAACATTAATGGTGTCCCGTGTGAGGACAACCAACTACATTACTTGAAGACACAATACATTCCAAATCCCTTCAAGTTAATCATTGGGGTAACAATTCACTTGTTAACCATCTTATACGCCTCATAACGATGTACTCTGCTGATGTCTGCCCTCTACAACTCAGACTGCAGTGCCGAAGATTGGCTCTGTCAGGTAACCTCTATAACAGCAACAGTTTGTGCATACTACATCCGTGTAAAACTCAGACCCCTACTCATAACATACAGTGCCTTCAGAAAGTATTCATACCCCTTGACTTATACCACATTTTCTTGTGCTACAGCCTGAATTCAAAATTGATTAAATATATTTTTTCTCTCTCACTATTTACATACAATACCCCATAATGACAAAGTGAAAACATGTTATTAGATATTCCTTTTGCACATTTATTAAAATGAAATACATAAATAACTAATGTACATAAGTATTCACACCCCTTTGCTATGACAGTCCAAATTGAGCTCAGGTGCATCACATTTCCTTTGATCATCCTTGGGATGTCACTACAACTTCATTGGAGTCCACTTGTGGCCAATTCAATTGTTTGGACATTATATATTTTTAACGAAACAAATGTCTATAGAAGATCCCACAGTTGAGAGTACATGTCAGAGCAGAAACTATACCATGAAGTCCAAAGAACTATCCGTAGATCTCTGAGAGAACTGTGATGAGGCACATATCTGGGGAAGGGTATAAACAACTTCTATAGTGTTGAAAGTTTCCAAGAGCACAGGGGTCTCCATCATTGGGAAATAGACAATATATGGAACTATCCAAACTGCCTAGAGCTGGCCGTCTAACTAACCCGGGCAAGAAGGACCTTGGTCAGATAGGTGATCAAGAACCCAATGACCACTCTAACAGAACTACAGAGTTACTTGACTGAGAAGGGAGAACCTGCCAAAAGGACAACAGTCTCTACAGCTTTTCACCAATCTGAACTTTATGGGAGAGTGTCCTGATGGAAGCCACTCCTGAGAAAAAGGCAAATGACATCACGATTGGAGTTTGCAAATAATTTCTGTCTGTCACGTGCCTAAGGCAAAAGATTATGTGGTCTGAATGCAAAGCACTATGTTTAGAGAAAACCAGGCACAGCTCATCACCTGTCTAACACCATCCCTACCATAAGGCATGGTGGTGGCAGCATCATGCTATGGGGATGCTTTTCAGTGGCAGGGACTGGGAGACTGGTAAGGATAGAGGGAACAATGAATGGAGCCAAATACAGGCCAATCCTTGATGAGAGCCTGCTTCAGAGTGCAAACACCCTTAGACTGGGGTGAAGATTTACATTCCAACAGTACAATGACCCCAAGCATACAGCTAAAACAATGCTGGATTGGCTTCAGAACCAGTGTGTGAAAGTCCTTGAGTGGCAGAGCAAAAGCCCAGACTTGAATACCATTGAAAATCTGTGGAAAGACTTAAAGATTGCTGTTCACCGCCGCTCCCCATCTAACTTAACAGAGCTTGTGAAACTCTGCAAGGAAGAAAAGGAGAAAATCCCAAAATCCAGATGTGCAAAGCTGATACAGACATACCCAAGACGACTCAAAGCTGATACAGACATACCCAAAACAACTCAAAGCTGATACAGACATGCCCAAAACAACTCAAAGCTGATACAGACATACCCAAAACAACTCAAAGATGATACAGACATGCCCAAAACGACTCAAAGCTGTAATCTCCGCCAAAGGTTCTTCTACAAAGTATTCAGTCAGGGGTGTGAATACTTATGTAAAACATATATTTCTGTATTTCATTTTCAATAAATGTGAGAGAAAAAAAATTGTAAAACATGTTTTCACTGTCATTATGGGGCATTGTGTGTAGATGGTTGAGAAAACCATATATAAATACATTTTGAATTCAGGCTATAACACAACATGTGGAATAAGTCAAGGGGTATGAACACTAAATAATAGGCACTGTAAAAAATACAAAACAGAGTTTCCTACATAGCTTCCATGTCAGGAGACACAAAACGGTTTCAAATGTCAGTAGGGCAAGGCCAGCAGTGCATCAGAGAGGGATGGATAGCAGAATGAGTTGATTTGAATGAGAGCAGAGCAGGCCTACAGATTCTCCATGTACATGTGCATCAGAGTACATGAGCGTATTCCCATTCCCTGGATTGGCTGGCAAATGAGGCGTGTGTCAGAGGGAGACGTGCGTACACCAGACTGATTTATGTCCCTGGCCTAATTCTCCTCTCTGGTGAGGAGCGCTGTAATCGACTTTGACGCTCCTCTTGGCTCTGGGGGTAAAAGGTAGTCCAGATACACCTGAGAGAGATGACTGGGCCAATGAAGCTCTGTACTGACCACGTGGCCATGTGATTTCTTGACCGATGCGTGGTCTTGGAATGGCTACAAAATCCAAATCTTTGCCCCTTTGGGCTCTGTCGGAATTCAGCAGATACAGTTGAAGTCGAAAGTTCACATACACTTAGGTTGGAGTCATTAAAACTTGTTTTTCAACCACTCCACAAATTGCTTGTTAACAAACTAGAGTTTTGGCAAGTCAGTTAGGACATCTACTTTGTGCATAACAAGTTATTTTTCCAACAATTGTTTACAGACAGATTATTTCACTTATATTTCACTGTATCACAATTCCAGTGGGTCAGAAGTTTACATACACTAAGTTGACTGTGCCTTTAAACAGCTTAGAAAATTTCAGAAAATTAGTTCATGGCTTCAGAAGCTTCTGATAGGCTAATTGACATAATTTGAGTCAATTGGAGGTGTACCTGTGGATGTATTTCAAGGCCTACCTTCAAACTCATTGCCTCTTTGCTTGACATCATGGGAAAATCAAAAGAAATCAGCCAAGACCTCAGAAAATTTTTTATTGACCTCCCCAAGTCTGGTTCATCCTTGGGAGCAATTTCCAAACACCTGAAGGTACCACGTTCATCTGTACAAGCAACAGTATGCAAGTAAACACCATGGGACCACGCAGTGTCATACCGCTCAGGAAGGAGACGCGTTCTGTCTCCTAGAGATGAACGTACTTTGGTGCGAAAAGTACAAATCAATCCCAGAACAACAGCAAAGGATCTTGTGAAGAACATAACCTGACAGGCCGATCAGCAAGGAAGAAGCCACTGCTCCAAAACCGCCATAAAAAAGCCAGACTACGGTTTGCAACAGGACAAAGTTCGTACTTTTTGGAGAAATGTCTTCTGGTTTGATGAAACAAAAATAGAACTGTTTGGCCAGTTTGGAGGAAAAAGGGGGATGCTTACAAGCCGAAGAACACCATCTCAACCGTGAAGCACGGGGGTGGCAGCATCATGTTGTGGGGGTGCTTTGCTGCAGGAGGGACTGGTGCACTTCATGCGGAAGGGAAAATTGTTTAAGGACAACAAATCCTATAGAAAATGTGTGGGTAGAACTGAAAAAGCTTGTGCGAGCAAGGAGGCCTACAAACCTGACTCAGTTACACCAGCTCTGTCAGGAGGAATGGGCCAAAATTCACCCAACTTATTGTGGGAAGCTTGTGGAAGGCTACCCGAAACATTTGACCCAAGTGAAACAATTTAAAGACAATGCTACCAAATACTAATTTAGTCTATGTAAACTTCTGACCCACTGGGAATATGATGAAAGAAATAAAAGCTGAAATACATCATTCTCTCTACTATTATTCTGACATTTCACATTCTTAAAATAAAGTGGTGATCCTAACTGACCTAAGACAGGTTTTACTTGGATTAAATGTCAGGAATTGTGAAAAACTGAGTTTAAATGTATTTGGCTAAGGTGTATGTAAACTTCTGACTTCAACTGTAACTATATGTGACTCGTTTCAGGAAACTATGAGTATGTCCTACTTTAAAAAATAATCTAAAGATGTTTTTTGGCAGAAATACCTTCTGGAACTTGTATGCCATCTGTAAATATGAATAAAATTGTCAAATTACGAGCCTAATTGGTTTAACCACAGAAAAAGTCAGCAACCTTCCCGCTAGCCATGATTGGCTGAGATAATGAGTGGTCTGGAAATGCAGAGAGATGAGTTCAGATTGGTCTGCCATTTAGCACGCTTCTGTCTATTTGAGCTGGTCAGTATGTGTAGATAATCGTCTCTAACGCAGCATCTAAAAAATATATATCGCGATAGTAGAACTGCATAAGTGTTTCTCTCCACTTTCTGGAGGACTGTTTTGAAATCAGTGGAATTAGAGCATGATAGCTAAGGAGATGGAGAAGACACCTGTCTCCGGATTACGTCTTCAAACTAATGGCAACCATGGCATCCGTGAGAGAGGGAGAAGCGTCCATCCATGTATACGGGTAAGATAGTCTAGCTAGCTACATTTTCAGATATTACACGTTTCTAATTTTGTCAGAAAGTCGTTTTCATTTCAAGTTAAGCGTACTGTTATCTAGTGTGACGACCCTCCCACTCTGTCTGCCGTATTCTCTCTTTGTTCTTGTTTCCTTATTAGGATGCCGGTTGGCGGAGTTGGGAGGGTCGTCAGCTACATGGGAAACACCTGGGTCCAGTGTGTCCCAGGATAAATACACCACTTCCCCATTCATGGAGGAGACTCTCTCCATGCAGACACCGTCATAGATTTTGTTGTGTATCTTGGTGGTTTTTGGTTGTTTGCTTTGGCACCTTTCAACACCCTGCATTATCACATTCATGCATGCTAAACACTCACTTACACTACTGATTACTGATTACACACACCATTGTATATTGTACTTAGTTTATTTAATAAATATATGTTTTGTTATTCCTTATCTCCACGTTGTCTCCCTTTTGTTACGGGCTTTGAGCCGGTTCGTGACACTAGCTAGTTAACATTAGCTGGTTGGATCGCTAGCTAACGTTACGTGTATGATCTTTGTAGTAATACTATTCGTATTTCAGAAGCATTTGCTTTGCTAGTTATAGCCTAGCTAACATTGAACCTGGTTGGTTAGCTACCTGCAGATTCATGAGTTGGGATTATGGTTCCTTGTTTAGCTAGCTAGCTATATGTCTTAATAAGACTCCACTATGCAAGTATCCATTTCAATAGGGCGAGTAAAATGGTCATACTGATCTCTTCTCTCATTTGTGTCTGGAAGTACGTTAGCCAGTTAGCTTGGGTGCTTGACTGCTGTTAGGTCAGCTAGCTAACATTACGTGTATGATCTGTGTAGTAATATTATTCGTATCTCAGAGCCATTTGCTTTGCTAGTTATAGCCTAGCTAACATTGAACCTGGTTGGTTAGCTACCTGCAGATTCATGAAGGGTAGTAACATTATGAGTTGGGATTATGGTTCATTGTTTAGCTAGCTAAATGTCTTAACAAAAGACTCCACTATGCAAGTAACCGTTTCAATAGAATGTTAATGATGTCACTGCGACAACTGTTGATAGACGTAGCTGGTAAATTTGCTATCTACTCCGATTTCAGAGCACTCTCATCTGAGTGTGCCAGAGTGCAGAGTAACTGACAAATTTACGAATGCTCAAAACCCGTTGAATATGTCCGGTGTCAGTAAACGTTGGCAAAAAAGTGTAAATTGTTGCCAGCAGCACAGTTGCAGTCACCAACTGCAACTGGACAACAGAAAAACAGCCTAACCAGCTCTGTTAGGGTGAGTAAAATGGTCAGAGTGAGCAGTTCTCTCATTTGTGTCTGGAAGTAGCTATCAAGCTAGCTAGCCAGTTAGCTTGGGTGCTTGACTGCTGTTGTTACGCCAGAACACTCGGATCAACCCTTAAAGATATGGGTGCGGCTAAAGCTTAAGAGGGTGTGAACTATGTTGAATGGGTGTAGACAAAGAAGAGGTCTCCAGTAGGTGTACAAAAACATTCAAAGGCAATTTTCTCAAAAGTGAGGTTACAAGTTTCTTAACTTTCAAAGCATAACTACTTTCCAATTCTTCCTCAACTGTAGTGTATGCATTTTCTAGCTCCGAGTCTCTACTTTTATCCAATGTAAAAAACACAATTTCAAATTTTGCTACTGAAGACCTAATCGAGCCGGTCAGTCACAAATGTATTATTTGTAAATTTCTTATAAGTCATATTTTTTATCATGTCTTCTTATCTTTTATCTCTCTGAGCTTTTGGCGTGCCTGATTTTATATTCTAGGTGACAAATATTGTCTGCAGTCAAATTGTGACACCACATTGGTATTCTACTGTATGTCTCTATTTAGAAATGTAAAAAAAGGTGCAGTATCAGCTCACACAGAAGCCCTCTGTGAATCAGAACACAAAGGGAAGTGTGGAGGTAGTGGGGGAAGGGTCTAAACCTGATGCAGGCAGTGGATGACAGCCATGGCCATGGAACCAGTTAGCCCTGGGTGTATTGATCTCTCTGAGGTGAGCATCCAGCCTATTGCTGAAATGTCATTCTGTTGCAAACTGCTACAGTATTCTGTTCCTATGGTAGCAGATATCTAGTATCAGGTAACAGCATGGTTTTAGAATGATGAATGGTAACGCCATTATTCTACTAGAGTGAGGTTTCCACCCTGCAGTATATGTGAGTGGTAGCAATAGAACAAAATGTCTGGGTGGAGGCTTGTAGATTTGCTTATTTCCCTTTAGCCATGAAACAGTCATCCACAAATGAGTTACGTGGGCCTAGCTAAACTCAGACAAAACGTCATCATAATCAACCGCCTATCCAACAATCTCAGTCAAACCCCCTAAGCATTCAGAAACAGAGCGTCAAGCTGTGCTGAAATGTAGATAAACAGAACTCTCCCACAAATAATTTATTAAAATGAAAATCTGTTCAGATAATGGCTCAGAATTACAAGTAAAACCCAAAGGAATCCCTCAAAAACCATCATTTAACTTCACAAAGCAATCAGTTTTACTGCTAAGGCATTCAAATGGAAAAACAGGCCCTTTCCAATAACTCATTCAGCTCAGTTTGTATTTGGCTCACCTTCATGGCAGTACTTTCCCTTGTATCCAGTGTCGGTGCAGTCACAGAGGACCTCTCCCTGGTGGATGGAGCAGATGCCTCTGTTGCTGCAGGGGTTCTGTTTAATGCACAGATATTCCAAATCATTCTGAACACTCTGGCCATCCAGGAGCACGGGGAGGGTCTCCCCCAGCTTCAGGTTGGCGATCAGGCCCTGGAAGGGTGGCTCGTATTTGACGGTGCTGGACGTGAGGGCAGATAGGCGCACGTCTGGCGAGATGCCGCCTACGTAAAGGTCACTGGCCACCACCATCTCACTCCTCTTGGACTTGACCTCGGCCACCTTGTCCTCGTTGTCCACCACCAGGCTGGTCTCTTTGTAGTTACGGGTGAGCAGCACGCGGTGCCAGCGCTGGTCGTTGACACGAGTCTCCGTGTGCAGGGAGGCCGGCTCTGCACAGTGGATGGTGAAGCGAAGATGCAGCCGGCCGTCTGCGATCAGAAGCTCCAGGAAGTCACAGTTCCCTCCGTCGTCCAGGTAGAGCACCAGGGCCTTGCTGATGTTGGTCTTCAGAGCGAAGCTCAGCTGGCCTGTGGCCTTGGCTTCCCAGCGGCCGTACCGCGCCCACTGACCAGGGACTCCCTCGTACTCCAAGGCCGTGACCATGACTGTCAACAGCAGCCCAGTCAATAGCAGGGGCCACACGGCCCGAACTTCACACCTCCCCTGTCTGCTTATCATCTTCCACTTCTGACTCTAATCCCTCCAACTAGGTCTCGTTGCTTTTAATCCACTACCGCTGAGAGAGAGGCCGAAATGAGCTCCAGTCTACACTGTTGTGTTTTCCCTAAAGTGTACAGCAATAATATGACTCAAATTCTTCTTTTTATCTTTGCCTCTCTATCCTGATTTTCTTCTTAGCCTCTCCATTGAGTGGAAAAATTGGGAATTGTGTCACCTATTATCCAGAGAACCAGCTACAATAACGTTCTGGTGATATCATAGAATCCATATGTTTTGGAATCTAGGAACTAGCACTAAACATTTAAGAATTAGGAACTAACACATACTGTAGCCTACACTTAGGAATCTAGGAACTAGCATATAGCCTAGGTTTAGGAATCTAGGAACTAGCATATAGCCTAGGTTTAGGAATCTAGGAACTAGCATATAGCCTAGGTTTAGGAATCTAGGCACTAGCATATAGCCTAGGTTTAGGAATCTAGGCACTAGCATATAGCCTAGGTTTAGGAATCTAGGAACTAGCATATAGCCTAGGTTTAGGAATCTAGGAACTAGCATATAGCCTAGGTTTAGGAATCTAGGAACTAGCATATAACCTAGGTTTAGGAATCTAGGAACTAGCATATAGCCTAGGTTTAGGAATCTAGGAACTAGCACATAGCCTAGGTTTAGGAATCTAGGACCTAGAACATACGTCTAGGAGTCTAGGAACTAGTACATTTACAAAACCAAGTGAAGTGGTGATTGTTGCAGAATGTTGAAGTCAGGTAGTTGGGTCAGAAAAAGGACAAAACTAATTCAAGGTTCTCTGTTCCTCTTCCCCTCCCTCATCAACCAAATATCCTGGCCTCCTTCCAGCTGCAGTCCAGTCCAGTCTCCAGGGGTTAGCTAGGCACAGAGCCAAGCAGAAACAGGTGCAAGCGCCATCTTCCTCAGTGTCCCATTGCTCTGGAACACACACAAGAAGACTATGTTATTTGGAGAGAAATAAAAGATAATTGACAGCTTAGCATCATATTAAAACTCCTGCCGCTGGAGCTTTCTAATCTACTGAAGTTACATAATCATATAACCAAAATAATGACATAACATAATACATTATAAAAATGTAAGCTTTATCATTTTACACTGAACAAAAATATAAACCCAACATGTAAAGTGTTGGTCCCATGTTTAATGAGCTGAAATAAAATATCCCTGAAATGTTCCATATGCACAAAAAGCTTATTTCTCTCAAATTTTGTGCACAAATTTGTTTACATCCCTGTTACTGAGCATTTCTCAGTAACAAGTGTGGCATATCAAGAAACTGATTAAACAGCATGATCATTACACAGGTGCACCTTGTGCTGGGGACAATAAAAGGCCACCAAAATTAGCATTTTTGTCACAAAACACAATGCCATAGATGGGGCAAGATTGAGGAAGTGTGCAATTGGCATGGCAGGAATGTCCACCAGAGCTGTTGAGGGATAATTGAAAGTTAATTTCTCTACCATAAACCACCTAGAAAATTTGGCAGTACTTCCAACCGGCCTCACAACCGCAGACCACGTGTATGGCATCGTGTGGGCGAGTGGTTTCCTGATGTCACTGTTGTGAACACAGTGCCACATGGTGGTGGTGGGGTTATGGCATGAGCAGGCATAAGCTATGGACAATGTACACAATTGCATTTTATCTATGGCAATTTGAATGGACAGAAATACCGTGATGAGATCCTGAGGCCAATTATGAGGCCCATTTTTTTATGTATCTGTGACCAACAGATGCATATCTGTATTCCCAGTCATGTGAAAACCATAGATTAGGATCTAATGAATTTATTTAAATTGACTGAATTCCTCATATGAACTGTAACTCAGTAAAATCTTTGAAATTGTTGCATTTTGCGTTTATATTTTTGTTGAGTATATAATAACTCATGTTATTATATACATGTATGTTTTTTATGTTCTGAAGCTATGTAAATCAAATAATTAAATAATGACATTAAAACAAATTATTAAAATATGACACATAAAAAGAAAGAAAAGAAGAGCGAGTGAGAGAGAGAGCGAGACTTTACTATTGCAATGCATTATTTATTAGTCCCCTGGCAGACACAGAAGAGAACCCAGAGAGGCACGGGAGGAAAGGTTGCTTTAGTTAGAGAGCAATGGAGCCTTGGAGGGTAGGATGGGACTCTGGGCTTCTCGAGCACGTCAATAGGGTTTGGAAGCTTCGTTGATATCACTATGGATAGTATGTTGACGGAGAGAGAGAAAGAGAAAGAGCGAGAGAGAAACGAGAGAAACAGCGAGAGAGGGGAGAGAGAGCAGATTGCTGTGTTCATTTTGGTGCATCTAATCAAATATGAAATGTATTTTTAGCAAGATTACCATTGCGTGCTGTAACTTTTCTCAAACGTCAGAAACACTGGGTGACATAAGGGAGAAAGTGTAAAATGTATAGTGCTCTCAGATTAGCTTCATCAGGATGGCCCTGCTGTTGTCACTTTCCAGTGCTTCTGTGTCCTTGAATGTAAATTCCAACAGCAATTCTCTTGCATAAATGAGAATAACAGTCAAGTCCCGTCAGTTATCTGCTAAGAAATAGATAAAGAGAGGAAGGTGAAACATTCCCCTTTCATGTATGCACCAAAATGACAATATCAACATGAAAACAATTGTTGAGAACAACAGTACACACAATAACAAACTGTTTTCCCTGTCCCTATTGTTTCAGTAAAAAGCTAAAGGTTGGGGCTGGACCAATGCAAACACTCTCAAGTTCATAGAAATATGATTCACCATCCATGATATGAAATGTAAAGTTAACCATGTTTTGAAGCTATTTAGTGTTTGTTTACATTTACTTTGTTTACAAACATACAAGCAACTATATTTGGGGTTCTGATAGGGTACGGCAGTTGAACTAAGCTCATGAGGCATTTATACACTATATTTTTCAAGAATCAATGGGTACATATCATTAATTTCTAAGTGCAACAATGGATGTAGCAACTGCAGATTGCTCCTTTAATATAATAAAAAAAGACCCACTTTCAAATAACACAATTATAGTCAATAAGCCAGCGTGAAGCCGTAGTTCCAGGTTCCCCTCACTGCTCCATCTAATAAACTGAATCAAATCATCTTGATTAAAAACAGTTCTATTCACCTCTCTCATCAACCAAACCAGAAAGTGCTAAAGACTGCATGTCTTTTCAGACAAATCAGTGTATGTCTGCCTCCAGGAAAGCCACTGCAGAATCAAAGAAGCTAAGTGCCTTTGGATTACCTGCTGAATTGCTGTGGCCAGTTTGGACGGAGGCATTATGTCCTGCGGAACACAAATCTCACAGCTCTTGAGGACAATGAAACAGCCCAGGACGCTTGCATGTTGAATCGTCACTTGAAAAAAGAAAAGGCCTTGTGACCGCCTCAGTTGATTTATCTACAAATAACTTGGTAACACACCCATTTCAAAAACAGGGGTCATTGATACCAATCGATTGCAGAATCAAAGACACTGAATAAATAAAGAGAGTGCAGATAGGGGTTACAGCAGAAGGACTGAAACCAAAACATCAGCAATCCCTTGCATTTGTTATGTTATGGATATAAAACAATATTTACTTGTTGCTAGCCTGAGGTATCTCCACACAGAAGGCTCCAAATCAGACCAAGCACGAAGCCCAGCACCATCAAACAGCTGTCTTCCTAGCTAGACAACAGGGATGAAGCTGGGCTTAGAGCCAAAACTGTTCCGTTTACAGTCCAGGGAAGATCCTCTCCAGACCGGCTTTGAGCTGGATAATTCTCCATCTCTGGGAGGAGAGGTGTGAGGACAGGCTGGATAATTCTCCGTCTCTGAGAGGTGAGGTGTGAGGACAGGCTGGATAATTCTCCGTCTCTGAGAGGAGAGGTGTGAGGACAGGCTGGATAATTCTCCGTCTCTGAGAGGAGAGGTGTGAGGACAGGCTGGATAATTCTCCGTCTCTGAGAGGAGAGGTGTGAGGACAGGCTGGATAATTCTCCGTCTCTGAGAGGAGAGGTGTGAGGACAGGCTGGATAATTCTCCGTCTCTGAGAGGACAGGTGTGAGGACAGGCTGGATAACATGTTGCAATGCAGCACTAATGCAAATGATCTGTCAGACACCAGAGACCAGACTTAACTACATTTACGAGTGGCATTTGTAACACCAACAATTATAAAAGGACTTTAAAAACTTGAGCTTATTAACAATTCATATCACACAAACAGCCTTTTGTGCAAGGGAATGTTAAATGACCTAGCAGGAATACAAAGACAAATCATTGTCCTGCCAACCCACTCTATGTGTCTGAATACAGTCTGAATACAGTGCATAATATTTCTCTCACTCGGACTGTGGCTGTGTTTGTGAGGAAAGCGCAGCTATCCTCTCAGATGTGTCAGAGTGGTGCGATGCAGGTACAGAGCAGCTCTCTCCCCTGCCCTTCACTTCTGAACGTTACCTCTGACTCCAGTGTTGCATCAGGGCTCACTAACTCACTGAACACACAGGAGGCTGGGTGATGGTGGGGAACCAGGGCTTGCTCTGAAATGGCATAGTTCATTATATGGGGAATAGGGTGCCATTTCAGAGGCAGCCTGGGGGTTTCACAGCTCAAATGGAGAAAGATTAAGGCTTATGTCTTGATTTTATTTGTTGGAGTGTATGGAGGAGGGGATGAGCGACAGTGTAGTGTGTGGAGGAGGGGATGAGGGGCAGTGTAGTGTGTGGAGGAGGGGGTGAGGGGCAGTGTAGTGTGTGGAGGAGGGGGTGAGGGGCAGTGTAGTGTGTGGAGGAGGGGATGAGGGGCAGTGTAGTGTATGGAGGAGGGGATGAGGGGCAGTGTAGTGTATGGAGGAGGGAATGAGGGGCAGTGTAGTGTGTGGAGGAGGGGATGAGCGACAGTGTAGTGTGTGGAGGAGGGGATGAGCGACAGTGTAGTGTGTGGAGGAGGGGATGAGGGGCAGTGTGGTCTGTGGAGGAGGGGATGAGGGGCAGTGTAGTGTGTGGAGGAGGGGATGAGGGGCAGTGTAGTGTGTGGAGGAAGGGATGAGGGGCAATGTAGTGTGTGGAGGAAGGGATGAGGGGCAATGTAGTGTGTGGAGGAAGGGATGAGGGACAGTGTAGTCTGTGGAGGAAGGGATGAGGGACAGTGTAGTGTGTGGAGGAAGGGATGAGGGACAGTGTAGTGTGTGGAGAAAGGGATGAGGGGCAGTGTAGTCTGTGGAGGAAGGGATGTGGGGCAGTGTAGTCTGTGGAGGAGGGAATGAGGGGCAGTGTAGTCTGTGGAGGAGGGGATGAGGGACAGTGTAGTGTGTGGAGGAAGGGATGAGGGGCAGTGTAGTCTGTGGAGGAGGGATGAGGGACAGTGTAGTGTGTGGAGGAAGGGATGAGGGACAGTGTAGTGTGTGGAGGAGGGAATGAGGGGCAATGTAGTGTGTGGAGGAGGGAATGAGGGGCAGTGTAGTGTGTGGAGGAAGGGATGAGGGACAGTGTAGTGTGTGGAGGAAGGGATGAGGGGCAATGTAGTGTGTGGAGGAAGGGATGAGGGGCAGTGTAGTCTGTGGAGGAAGGGATGTGGGGCAGTGTAGTCTGTGGAGGAGGGAATGAGGGGCAATGTAGTGTGTGGAGGAGGGAATGAGGGGCAATGTAGTGTGTGGAGGAAGGGATGAGGGACAATGTAGTGTGTGGAGGAAGGGATGAGGGACAGTGTAGTGTGTGGAGGAAGGGATGAGGGGCAATGTAGTGTGTGGAGGAAGGGATGAGGGGCAGTGTAGTCTGTGGAGGAAGGGATGTGGGGCAGTGTAGTCTGTGGAGGAGGGAATGAGGGGCAGTGTAGTCTGTGGAGGAGGGGATGAGGGACAGTGTAGTCTGTGGAGGAGGGGATGAAGGGCAGTGTAGTCTGTGGAGGAGGGGATGAGGGGCAGTGTAGTCTGTGGAGGAGGGGATGAGGGGCTGTGTAGTCTGTGGAGGAGGGGATGAGGGGCAGTGTAGTCTGTGGAGGAGGGGATGAGGTGCTGTGTAGTCTGTGGAGGAGGGGACGAAGGGCAGTGTAGTCTGTGGAGGAGGGGATGAAGGGCAGTGTAGTCTGTGGAGGAGGGGATGAGGGGCTGTGTAGTCTGTGGAGGTGGGGATGAGGTGCTGTGTAGTCTGTGGAGGAGGGGATGAGGGGTTATTCCACCAGGAAGGGCAGAGCATATGATTTACAGATGAGATCTTCCATATGCTCACATGTGTCATACACATTGCAAGGAGGATCTCCAAGTACTGGCCTGCATCTTCTGGGACCTCAAACAGGCAGCTTTGATGAAAAAGCTAGTAGTGGCCAAATCCTATTTTACAGCAATACTTGGCATTGTTTTATCTCCAAGAATAAGATTCACTCTTATTTAGATAACAGATATGCCCATTAAAATCAGGATATTATCCATGGCTAATACATATCCAGCAGCCATCCACAGACCTAATCAAAATAATGTACATCTCAGAGTTAAAAATATCCATAACTCTTGAAGACAGTCAGTGTTGGCCCAGAGGACTCAGCTGTGAACACACTTCCAAACCTGCTCCACAAGTCCCTGGCTCTGCACTAACTCATTATGGCATCTGTGTCACAGCCAGTCACATTACAGCACCACTACAGCCTTCTTCCTGTGTCACAGCCAGTCACATTCAAGCACGACTACAGCTCAGATAATCCCTACCATTGTGTCGCTGAGTTGTCGTAGTGCTGCTGCAAATGTACATTGTACCAGGGGTGTTAGCAGACACAATGTAAGTAACTTAATTTATGCCCTGAATGCCTCTGTTGATCCTACAGCTATTGTATTCAGTAATCATGTCTTGATGAACCAGAGTTCTACTGTTAGCACTGAGGCAGTGTGCCCTAGTAGGAAGTCCACTGTGTGCAGCTCACCCTACACTATCAGCTCAAACATAAATAACATTGTCATGTCTACTACTGATAAGCTTCACAGTAAAACAATAAAAACTATCAACACTCCCAAAAGTACTAAAAAAAGCCTACATTAACATATGTAGCCTAAAAAACTAAGTTCATGAAATCAATAACTTTTTAGTAACAGATGACAATCATATTTTGACTCTCTGAAACTCAATTAGATAATACCTTTGATGATACAGTGATAGCAATACATGGTTATAACATATACAGAAAAGACAGAAATGCCAATGTGGGCGGTGTCTATTTTCAGAACCACATTCCTGCTTAGAGATTCATCTCATGCTAAATTCTGTTGAAGTAATATGGCTACAGGTTCATCTGCCTCACCTAAAGCCCATTCCTGTGGGAAGCTGCTATAGACCAGCAAGTCAGTATCTGGATAATGTGTGTAAAATGCTTGATAATGTATTTGATATCAACAGAGAGGTATATTTTTATGGGTAAATTTAATATTGACTGGGTTCACACAAAGCTCAAGAAAAAGCTTCAAACTGTAACCAGTGCCTGCAACCTGGTTCAGGTTATCAGTCAACCTACCAGGGTAGTTAAAAACAGCACAGGAATGAAATCATCAACATGTATTGATCACATCTTTACCTATGCTGCCGAAATGTGCTTTAAAGCAGTATCCATCACACTATAGTCGCCATATCTGCGATAACCAAAGTTCCAAAGGCTGGGGCTAATAGTGTATAAGAGGTCATACAATACGTTTTGTAATGATTCCCTTGTTGATGATGTAAAGAATATTTGCTGGTCTGTGGTGTGTAATGAGGAGCAACCAGACACTGCAATTGACACATTTATGAAATTATTACAGCTACTAATAAGCATGAACCAATTAAGAAAACGACTGTAAAAACGGTTAAATCCCATTGGATTGATGATATTCAGACGTCTTCCCTTTTTCCAGACGTTGTTAGGTTACTCTAAAATGCATTACATAAAAAATGTCATCAAACTACACACAATAACCCATAAAGACAAAGCGAAAACAGGTTTTCAGAAATGTTTGCAAATGTATTACAAATAAAAAAACAGAAAATCCTTATTTACATAAGTATTTAGACCCTTTGCTATGAGACTCGAAATTGAGCTCAGGTGCATCCTGTTTCCATTGATCATCCTTGAGATGTTTCTACAACTTGATTGGAGTCCACCTGTGGTAAATTCAATTGATTGGACATGATTTGGAAAGGCACACACCTGTCTATATAAGGTCCCACAGTTGACAGTGCATGTCAGAGCAAAAATCAAGCCTTAAGGTTGAAGGAATTGGCCGTAGAGCTCCGAGACAGGATTGTGTCGACGCACAGATTTGGGGAAGTGTACCATAAAACGTCTGCAGCATTGAACGTCCAAGATCACAGTGGCCTCCATCATTCTTAAATGCAAGAAGTTTGGAACCATTAAGACTCTTCCTAGAGCTGGCCGCCCGGCCAAACTGAGCAATCGGGGGAGAAGGGCATTGGTCAAGGAGGTGACCAAGAACCCTATGGTCACTCTAACAGAGCTCCAGAGTTCCTCTGTGGAGGTGGGAGAACCTTCCAGAAGGACAACCATCTCTGCAGCACTCCACCAATCAGGCTTTTATGGTAGAGTGGCCAGATGGAAGCCTCTCCTCAGTAAAGGCACATGACAGCCTGCTTGGAGTTTGCCAAAAGGCACCTAAAGAAACCAAGATTGAACTCTTAGGCCTGAATGCCAAGCGTCATGTTTGGAGGAAACCTGGAACCATCCCTACGGTGAAGCATGGTGGTAGCAGCATCATGCTGTGGGGATGGTATTCAGCGGCAGGGACTGGGAGACCAGTCAGGATCGAGGGAAAGATGAACGGAACAAAGTACAGAGTTCCTTGATGATAACCTGCTCCAGAGCACTCAGGACCTCAGACTGGGGCAAAGGTTCACCTTCCAACAGGACAATGACCCTAAGCACACAACCAAGACAATGCAGGAGTGGCTTTGGGTCAAGTCTCTGAATATCCTTGAGTGGCCCAGCCAGAGTCCGGACCTGAACCTGATCGAACATCTCTGGAGAGACCTGAAAATAGCTGTGCAGCAACGCTCCCCATCCAACCTGACAGAGCTTGAGAGGAAGAGTGGGAGAAACTCCCCAAATACAAGTGTGCCAAGCTTGTAGCGTCATACCCAAGAAGACTCAAGGCTGTAATCGCTGCCGAAGGTGTTTCAACAAAGTACTGTGTAAAGGGTCTGAATACTTATTTCATAGCCTTATCCATTTTAGAATAAGGCTAGAATGTCACAGCCAGTCACATTAGAGCACCACCACAGCCTTCTTCCTGTGTCACAACCAGTCACATTAGAGCACTACCACATCCTTCTTCCTGTGTCACAGCCAGTCACATTAGAGCACCACCACAGCCTTCTTCCTGTGTCACAGCCAGTCACATTAGAGCACCACCACAGCCTTCTTCCTGTCACAGCCAGTCACATTAGAGCACCACCACAGCCTTCTTCCTGTGTCACAGCCAGTCACATTAGAGCACCACCACAGCCTTCTTCATTCATATTTACCTACTTACAGTCCAAAGCAAACTGATAACACTGCATCACTTCAGCTGGGTACAACAAACACTGTACATTCCAAGCCTAACAACTCAAAAGATTCCTCTGGCCACTGCCCATACACTGTATACAATATCTACACTGAGTGTACAAAACATTAGGAACACCTTCCTAATATTGAGTTGCACCCCCTTTTGCCCTCAGAACAGCCTCAATTCTTTGGGGTCGAAAGCGTTCCACAGGGATGTTGGCCCATATTGACCCCAACGCTTCCCACAGTTGTGTCAAGTTGGCTGGATGTCATTTGAGTGGTGGACCATTCTTGATACACACAGGAAACTGCTGAGTGTGAAAAACCCAGCAGCACTACAGTTCTTGACACAAACCGGTCCGTCTGGCAACTACTACCATACCCTGTTCAAAGGTACTTAAATCTTTTGTCTTTCACATTCACTCTCTGAATGGCACACATACACAATCCATGTCTCAATTGTCTCAAAGATTAGAAATCTTTCTTTAACATGTCTCCTCCCCTTCATCTACACTGATTGAAGTGGATTTAACAAGTGACATCAATATCGGATCATAGCTTTCACCGGGATTCACCTGGTCAGTCTGTCATGGAAAGAGCAGGTGTTCCTAATGTTTTGTACACTCAGTGTATAACGTATGCCAACGTCAAGAGGCCCACTGAGGTCTATCTGCAGAAGACTTCACCAATCATAATATACCAGCCCCAGTAACTAACCTATGGTCACCTTTCACCTGGACTCAGTCATCCTGGCCTCTCCAGAGAGATTCATAAAGATTGAGTTAGTTTCCATCCACCTGTCTGTGGAGCTGCAGGCCACCTGACCTAGCCTCTGTCAGCCCTGTGCACTGCAGCAACCTCTCCTTCTATGATGTGTATTCCCTCTGTGTCTCTCTGCGCCTCGCTCTGGGCACAGCGGAGGTGGATGGGCCCCCAGGCCAGAGAGATGAAAGAGGTAGGCAGGGGTGGAGGGGGCCCTGGGGAGCACCTCCACTGAGCCTGCCAGAGAGAGAGAGAGAGAGAGAGAGAGAGAGAGAGAGAGAGGGGGAGATGCACCCACACGCCCGCCACACACACATACACCAGAAAATAAAAGACGAAACAAAGATTCATCATGGTATAGCACTTTAGAGGAATGGACAGTATTGTATAACAGAGTTCATCATTATCATTTTGCAATTCATGTCTCCCAGTAATACATGCAGTAGCTGATACCTCCCAGTAATATATGCAGTAGCTGATACCTCCCAGTAATATATGCAGTAGCTGATACCTCCCAGTAATATATGCAGTAGCTGATACCTCCCAGTAATATATGCAGTAGCTGATACCTCCCAGTAATTTATGCAGTAGCTGATACCTCCCAGTAATATATGCAGTAGCTGATACCTCCCAGTAATATATGCAGTAGCTGATACCTCCCAGTAATATATGCAGTAGCTGATACCTCCCAGTAATATATGCAGTAGCTGATACCTCCCAGTAATATATGCAGTAGCTGATACCTCCCAGTAATATATGCAGTAGCTGATACCTCCCAGTAATATATGCAGTAGCTGATACCTCCCAGTAATATATGCAGTAGCTGATACCTCCCAGTAATATATGCAGTAGTTGATACCTCCCAGTAATATATGCAGTAGTTGATACCTCCCAGTAATATATGCAGTAGTTGATACCTCCCAGTAATATATGCAGTAGCTGATACCTCCCAGTAATATATGCAGTAGCTGATACCTCCCAGTAATATATGCAGTAGTTGATACCTCCCAGTAATATATGCAGTAGCTGATACCTCCCAGTAATATATGCAGTAGCTGATACCTCCCAGTAATATATGCAGTAGCTGATACCTCCCAGTAATATATACAGTAGCTGATACCTCCCAGTAATATATACAGTAGTTGGTGGAACAGATGTGAAGAGAGGTCTGCTAATAGATTAGTGGTTAGGGAGTCATACTCAGCATTAGAGCAAGCAAAAGGGCATTTCGTCTCTGTCTCTTGGGTAAAAAGCCAAGGTCAGCGATTATGTGCCAGGCATTAGTAACTGTAAATATGTTGATATATTTCAGAGACTATATATACCTCAGTATGTAAGTAGCAAGATAAAACCTCGATGTTACTAGAACCAATGAAATGATAGCCATCTTAGGGCAATATTTCTACATCATTAAAGACTGAACAAATGTACACACAGAATCATGTACGTACACAGTCCTTAAGAATTTTCTGTCTCAATTGCAAATGTGCGCACGGACATGCCCACGCGCACCCACACACAATCTCTCACACACACAAACACAACGCCGCTAAATGATTATTGATTAGATTTATTACTACAATTACACTGCTGTTCATTGATTATTATTTGCCATTAGTATCTATCCTGCTACTGTCTACTATTACTTCTGTTTACATGTATATATTACCATTAGTACTGTATCTATTTATCCTGCTACTGTCCACTATTACTCCTGTTTACATGTATATATTACCATTAGTACTGTATCTATCCTGCTACTGTCTACTATTACTCCTGTTTACATGTATATATTACCATTAGTACTGTATCTATCTATTTATTCTGCTACTGTCTACTATTACTCCTGTTTACATGTATATATTACCATTAGTACTGTATCTATTTATCCTGCTACTGTCCACTATTACTCCTGTTTACATGTATATATTGCCATTAGTATCTATTTATCCTGCTACTGTCCACTATTACTCCTGTTTACATGTATATATTACCATTAGTACTGTATCTATCCTGCTACTGTCTACTATTACTCCTGTTTACATGTATATATTACCATTAGTACTGTATCTATCTATTTATTCTGCTACTGTCTACTATTACTCCTGTTTACATGTATATATTACCATTAGTACTGTATCTATTTATCCTGCTACTGTCCACTATTACTCCTGTTTACATGTATATATTGCCATTAGTATCTATTTATCCTGCTACTGTCCACTATTACTCCTGTTTACATGTATATATTACCATTAGTACTGTATCTATCTATTCATCCTGCTACAGTCCACTATTGCTCATGTTTACATGTATATATTACCATTAGTACCGTATCTATCTATTTATCCTGCTACTGTCCACTATTACTCCTGTTTACATGTATATATTACCATTAGTACTGTATCTATCCTGCTACTGTCCACTATTACTCCTGTTTACATGTATATATTACCATTAGTACTGTATCTATCCTGCTACTGTCCACTATTACTCCTGTTTACATGTATATATTACCATGAGTACTGTATCTATTTATCCTGCCACTGTCCACTATTACTCCTGTTTACATGTATATATTACCATTAGTACTGTATCTATCCTGCTCCTGTCCACTATTACTCCTGTTTACATGTATATATTACAATTAGTACTGTATTTATCCTGCTACTGTCAACTATTACTCCTGTTTACATGTATATATTACCATTAGTACTGTATCTATTTATCCTGCTACTGTCCACTATTACTCCTGTTTACATGTATATATTACAATTAGTACTGTATCTATCCTGCTACTGTCCACTATTACTCCTGTTTACATGTATATATTACAATGAGTACTGTATCTATCCTGCTACTGTCTACTATTACTCCTGTTTACATGTATATATTACCATTAGTACTGTATCTATCCTGCTACTGTCCACTATTACTCCTGTCTACATAGATACAGTACTAATGGTGATATATACATCTATTTATCATGCTACTGTCCACTATTACTCCTGTTGACATGTATATATTACCATTATTACTGTATCTAATTATTCTGCTACTGTCCACTATTACTCCTGTTTATATGCATATATTACCATTAGTACTGTATCTACCTATGTATCCTGCTACTGTCCACTATTACTCCTGTTTACATGTATATATTACCATTATTACTGTATCTAATTATTCTGCTACTGTCCACTATTACTCCTGTTTATATGCATATATTACCATTAGTACTGTATCTACCTATTTATCCTGCTACTGTCCACTATAACTCATGTCTCCATGTATATATTACCATTAGTAATGTATCTATCCTGCTACTGTCCACTATTACTCCTGTTTACATGTATATATTACCATTAGTACTGTATCTATCCTGCTACTGTCCACTATTACTGTTTACATGTATATATTACCATTAGTACTGTATCTATCCTTCTACTGTCCACTATTACTCATGTTTCCATGTATATATTACCATTAGTACTGTATCTATCTATTTATCCTGCTACTGTCCACTATTACTCCTGGTTACATGTATATATTACCATTAGTACTGTATCTATCTATCTATCCTGCTACTGTCCACTATTACTCCTGGTTACATGTACACTGCTCAAAAAAATAAAGGGAACACTAAAATAACACATCCTAGATCTGAATGAATGAAATATTCTTATTAAATACTTTTTTCTTTACATAGTTGAATGTGCTGACAACAAAATCACACAAAAATTATCAATGGAAGTCAAATTTATCAACCCATGGAGGTCTGGATATGGAGTCACACTCAAAAATAAAGTGGAAAACCACACTACAGGCTTTTCCAACTTTGATGTAATGTCCTTAAAACAAGTCAAAATGAGGCTCAGTAGTGTGTGTGGCCTCCACGTGCCTGTATGACCTCCCTACAACGCCTGGGCATGCTCCTGATGAGGTGGCGGATGGTCTCCTGAGGGATCTCCTCCCAGACCTGGACTAAAGCATCCGCCAACTCCTGGACAGTCTGTGGTGCAACGTGGCATTGGTGGATGGAGCGAGACATGATGTCCCAGATGTGCTCAATTGGATTCAGATCTGGGGAACAGGCGGGCCAGTCCATAGCATCAATGCCTTCCTCTTGCAGGAACTGCTGACACACTCCAGCCACATGAGGTCTAGCATTGTCTTGCATTAGGAGGAACCCAGGGCCAACCGCACCAGCATATGGTCTCACAAGGGGTCTGAGGATCTCATATCGGTACCTAATGGCAGTCAGGCTACCTCTAGCGAGCACATGGAAAGCTGTGCGGCCCCCCAAAGAAATGCCACCCCACACCATGACTGACCCACCGCCAAACCGGTCATGCTGGAGGATGTTGCAGGCAGCAGAACGTTCTCCACGGCGTCTGCAGACTCTGTCACGTCTGTCACATGTGCTCAGTGTGAACCTGCTTTCATCTGTGAAGAGCACAGGGCGCCAGTGGCGAATTTGCCAATCTTGGTGTTCTCTGGCAAATGCCAAACGTCCTGCACGGTGTTGGGCTGTAAGCACAACCCCCACCTGTGGACGCCGGGCCCTCATACCACCCTCATGGAGTCTGTTTCTGACCGTTTGAGCAGACATGCACATTTGTGGCCTGCTGGAGGTCATGTTGCAGGGCTCTGGCAGTGCTCCTCCTGCTCCTCCTTGCACAAAGGCGGAGGTAGCGGCCCTGCTGCTGGGTTGTTGCCCTCCTACGGCCTCCTCCACGTCTCCTGATGTACTGGCCTGTCTCCTGGTAGCGCCTCCATGCTCTGGACACTATGCTGACAGACACAGCAAACCTTCTTGCCACAGCTCGCATTGATGTGCCATCCTGGATGAGCTGCACTACCTGAGCCACTTGTGTGGGTTGTAGACTCCGTCTCATGCTACCACTAGAGTGAAAGCACCGCCAGCATTCAAAAGTGACCAAAACATCAGCCAGGAAGCATAGGAACTGAGAAGTGGTCTGTGGTCACCACCTGCAGAACCACTCCTTTATTGGGGGTGTCTTGCTAATTGCCTATAATTTCCACCTGTTGTCTATTCCATTTGCACAACAGCATGTGACATTTATTGTCAATCAGTGTTGCTTCCTAAGTGGACAGTTTGATTTCACAGAAGTGTGATTGACTTGGAGTTACATTGTGTTGTTTAAGTGTTCCCTTTATTTTTTTGAGCAGTGTATATATTACCATTAGTACTGTATCTAATTATTCTGCTACTGTCCACTATTACTCCTGTCTACATAGATACAGTACTAATGGTAATATATACATCTATTTATCCTGCTACTGTCCACTATTACTCCTGTTTACATGTATATATTACCATTAGTACTGTATCTATTTATCCTGCTACTGTCCACTATTACATGTATATATTACCATTAGTACTGTATCTATCTATGTATCCTGCTACTGTCCACTATTACTCCTGTTTACATGTATATATTACAATTAGTACTGTATCTATCCTGCTACTGTCCACTATTACTCCTGTTTACATGTATATATTACCATTAGTACTGTATCTATCCTGCTACTGTCCACTATTACTCCTGTTTACATGTATATATTACCATTAGTACTGTATCTATCTATGTATCCTGCTACTGTCCACTATTACTCCTGTTTACATGTATATATTACCATTAGTACTGTATCTATTTATCCTGCTACTGTCCACGATTACTCCTGTTTACATGTATATATTACCATTAGTACTGTATATATCTATCTATCCTGCCACTGTCTACTATTACTCCTGTTTACATGTATATATTACCATTAGTAATGTATCTATTTATCCTGCTACTGTCCACTATTACTCCTGGTTACATGTATATATTACCATTAGTACTGTATCTATTTATCCTGCTACTGTCCACTATTACTCCTGGTTACATGTATATATTACCATTAGTACTGTATCTATTTATCCTGCTACTGTCCACTATTACTCCTGTTTACATGTATATATTACCATTAGTACTGTATCTATTTATCCTGCTACTGTCCACTATTACTCCTGTTTACATGTATATATTACCATTAGTACTGTATCTATTTATCATGCTACTGTCCACTATTACATGTATATATTACCATTAGTACTGTATCTATCTATGTATCCTGCTACTGTCCACTATTACTCCTGTGTACATGTATATATTACCATTAGTACTGTATCTATCCTGCTACTGTCCACTATTACTCCTGTTTACATGTATATATTACAATTAGTACTGTATCTATCCTGCTACTGTCCACTATTACTCCTGTTTACATGTATATATTACGATTAGTACTGTATCTATTTATCCTGCTACTGTCCACTATTACTCCTGTTTACATATATACAGTACTAATGGTAATATATACATGTAATAGTGGACAGTAGCAGGATAAATAGATACAGTACTAATGGTAATATATACATGTAAACAGGAGTAATAGTGGACAGTGGCAGGATAGATAGATAGATATATACAGTACTAATGGTAATATATACATCTATCTATCCTGCCACTGTCCACTATTACTCCTGTTTACATGTATATATTACCATTAGTACTGTATCTATTTATCCTGCTACTGTCCACTATTACTCCTGTTTACATGTATATATTACCATTAGTACTGTATCTATTTATCCTGCTACTGTCCACGATTACTCCTGTTTACATGTATATATTACCATTAGTACTGTATATATCTATCTATCCTGCCACTGTCTACTATTACTCCTGTTTACATGTATATATTACCATTAGTAATGTATCTATTTATCCTGCTACTGTCCACTATTACTCCTGGTTACATGTATATATTACCATTAGTACTGTATCTATCTATCTATCCTGCTACTGTCCACTATTACTCCTGGTTACATGTATATATTACCATTAGTACTGTATCTATTTATCCTGCTACTGTCCACTATTACTCCTGGTTACATGTATATATTACCATTAGTACTGTATCTATTTATCCTGCTACTGTCCACTATTACTCCTGTTTACATGTATATATTACCATTAGTACTGTATCTATTTATCCTGCTACTGTCCACTATTACTCCTGTTTACATGTATATATTACCATTAGTACTGTATCTATTTATCATGCTACTGTCCACTATTACATGTATATATTACCATTAGTACTGTATCTATCTATGTATCCTGCTACTGTCCACTATTACTCCTGTGTACATGTATATATTACCATTAGTACTGTATCTATCCTGCTACTGTCCACTATTACTCCTGTTTACATGTATATATTACAATTAGTACTGTATCTATCCTGCTACTGTCCACTATTACTCCTGTTTACATGTATATATTACGATTAGTACTGTATCTATTTATCCTGCTACTGTCCACTATTACTCCTGTTTACATATATACAGTACTAATGGTAATATATACATGTAATAGTGGACAGTAGCAGGATAAATAGATACAGTACTAATGGTAATATATACATGTAAACAGGAGTAATAGTGGACAGTGGCAGGATAGATAGATAGATATATACAGTACTAATGGTAATATATACATCTATCTATCCTGCCACTGTCCACTATTACTCCTGTTTACATGTATATATTACCATTAGTACTGTATCTATTTATCCTGCTACTGTCCACTATTACATGTATATATTACCAGTAGTACTGTATCTATCTATGTATCCTGCTACTGTCCACTATTACTCCTGTTTACATGTATATATTACCATTAGTACTGTATCTATTTATCCTGCTACTGTCCACTATTACATGTATATATTACCATTAGTACTGTATCTATGTATCCTGCTACTGTCCACTATTACTCCTGTTTACATGTATATATTACCATTAGTACTGTATCTATTTATCCTGCTACTGTCCACTATTACTCCTGTTTACATGTATATATTACCATTAGTACTGTATCTATGTATCCTACTACTGTTTACATGTATATATTACCATTAGTACTGCATCTATCCTGCTACTGTTCACTATTACTCATGTTTACATGTATATATTACCATTAGTACTGTATCTATCCTGCTACTGTCCACTATTACTCCTGTTTACATGTATATATTACCATTAGTACTGTATCTATCTATTTATCCTGCTACTGTCCACTATTACTCCTGTTTACATGTATATATTACCATTAGTACTGTATCTATCTATCTATCCTGCTACTGTCCACTATTACTCCTGTTTACATGTATATATTACCATTAGTACTGTATCTATCTATCTATCCTGCTACTGTCCACTATTACTCCTGTTTACATGTATATATTACCATTAGTACTGTATCTATCTATGTATCCTGCTACTGTCCACTATTACTCCTGTTTACATGTATATATTACCATTAGTACTGTATCTATCCTGCTACTGTCCACTATTACTCCTGTTTACATGTATATATTACCATTAGTACTGTATCTATTTATCCTGCTACTGTCCACTATTACACCTGTTTGCATGTATATATTACCATTAGTACTGTATCTATCCTGCCACTGTCCACTATTACTCCTGTTTACATTTATATATTACCATTAGTACTGTATCTATCCTGCTACTGTCCACTATTACTCCTGTTTACATGTATATATTACCATTAGCACTGTATCTATCTATTTATCCTGCTACTGTCCACTATTACTCCTGTTAACATAGATACAGTACTAATGGTAATATATAAATCTATTTATCCTACTACTGGTCACTAGTAGTAATACATGTATGTATTACCATTATTATATTACAATAAATATTTATATGTTCTTGCTACCAGTCACTTTCAGCCCTGTTTACATGTACAGTATATCAACCTATCATTCCTACACTGCCAGTCTCTCTCACACACACACACACAAGTTTGGACACACCTACTCATTCCAGGGTTTCTTTATTTTTAATATTTTCTACATTGTATAATAATAGTGAAGACATCAAAACTATGAACTAACACATATGGAATCATGAAGTAACCAAAATAAAGTCTTAAACAAATCAAAATATATTTTATATTTGAGATTCTTCAAAGTAGCCACCCTTGATGACAGCTTTGCACACTATTGGCATTCCCTCAACCAGCTTCATCAGGACACGTACCAGACCGAAGAGGGTGTCGTCATTCCAGAGGTACTCCGGAACTTCATGCCTCCAGGTATGACAGATGCTGAAGTTTGTGAAGCCTGCGCCTATTGACGTGGAGACGTCCAAGAAGCAGAAGAAGCAGCAGGATGGAGGGAAGAAGAAGAAACAGGGAGGTGGAGACCAGCTCCAGAACCAAGTGGAGAACATGTCTGTCAACGATTCTTAGACACCATCATCATTCCTATCCTAGTCACCTGGAATGCATTTCAATTAACAGGTGTGCCTTGTTAAAAGTTCATTTGTGGAATTTCTTTCCTTCTTAATGCGTTTGAGACAATCAATCAGTTGTGTTGTGAAAAGGTAGGAGTGATAAACAGAAGATTGTCCTATTTGGTAAAAGACCAAGTCCATATTATGACATGAACAGATCAAAAAAGCAAAGAGAAACGACATTCCATCATTATTTTAAGACATGAAGGTCAGTCAATGTGGAAAATGTTTCTACAAGCACAGTCACTAAAATGAAACTGGCTCTCATGAGGACCCCCACAGGAAAGGAAGACCCAGAGTTGACTCTGCTGCAGAGGATAAGTTCATTAGAGTTAATGAAGGCCTTCATGGTCGAATTGCTGCAAAGAAACCACTACTAAAGGACACCAATAAGAAGAAGAGACCTGCTTGGGACAAGAAACATGAGCAATGGACATTAGACAGGTGGAAATCTGTCCTTTGGTCTGATGAGTCCAAATTTGAGATTTTTGTTTCCAACCACCGTGTCTTTGTGAGACGCAGAGTAGGTGAACAGATGATCTCCGCCTGTGTGGTTCCCACAGTGAAGGATGGAGGAGGAGGTGTGATGGTGCTTTGCTGGTGACGCTGTCTGCAATTCATTTAGAATTCAAGGCACACTTAACCAGCATGGCTACCACAGCATTCTGCAACGATACGCCATCCCATCTGGCTTGCGCTTAGTGGGACTATAATTTGTTTTACAGCAGGACAATGACCCAAAACACCTCCAGGCTGTGTAAGGGCTATTTGACCAAGAAGGAGAGTGATGGAGTGCTGCATCAGTTGACCTGGCCTCCACAATCACCCGACCTCAACCCATTTGAGATGGTTTGGGATGAGTCGGACCACAGAGTGAAGGAAAATCGGCCAACAAGTGCTCAGCATATGTGGGAACTCCTTCAAGACTGTTGTAAAAGCATTCCAGGTGAAGCTGGTTGAGAGAATGCCAAGAGTGTGCAAAGCTGTCATCAAGGCAAAGGGTGGCTACTTTGAAGAATCAAAAATTTGTTTACAACAGTACATGATTCCATGTGTGTTATTTCATAGTTTTGACGTCTTCACTATTATTCTACAATACAGAAAATAGTAAAAATAAAACCTTGAATGAGTAGGTGTGTCCAAACTTTTGACTAATACTGTATATAAATATTAGGACGAACAATGACAGAGTGACATTGACTAAAATGCAGTAGAATAGAATACAGTATATACATATTAGATGAGTAAAGCAGTATGCATTCGGAAAGAATTCAGACTCCTTCCCTTTTCCACATTTTCTTATGTTACAGGCTTATTCTAAAATTGATTAAATAATGTTTCCCCTCATCGGTCTACACACAATACCCCATAATGACAAAGCGAAAACAGGTTTTTAGATGTTTTTGCAAATGTATATATATTTTTTATAAAAATACTTTATTTACATAAGTATTCAGACACTTTTTTTAATGAGACTCGAAATGAGCTCTGTTGCATCCTGTTTCCATTGGTCATCCTTGAGATGTTTCTACAACTTGATCGGACATGATTTAGAAAGGCCGACACCTGTCTATATAAGGTCCCATAGTTGACAGTGCATGTCAAAGAAAAAACCAAGCCATGAGGTCGAAGGAATTATCCATAGAGCTCCGAGACAGGATTGTGTCGAGGCACAGATCTGGGGAGGGATACCATAAAATGTCTGCAGCATTGAAGGTCCCCAAAAACACAGCGGCCTCCACCATTCTTGAATGGAAGAAGTTGAATGGAAGAACCACCAAGACTCTTCCTAGAGCTGGCCGCCCGGCCAAACTGAGCAATCGGTGGAGAAGGGCCTTGGTCAGGGAGGTGAGCAAGAACCCTATGGTCTTTATGGTTGAGTGACCAGACGGAAGCCACTCCTCAGTAAAAGGCATATGACAGCCCACTTGGAGTTTGCCAAAAGGCACCTAAAGACACTCAGTCCATGAGCAACAATATTCTCTGGTCTGATGAAACCAAGATTGAACTCTTTGGCCTGAATGCCAAGCGTCAAGTCTGGAGGAAACCTGGCACCATCCCTATAGTGAAGCATGGTGGTGGCAGCATCATGCTGTGGGGGTGTTTTTCAGCAGCAGGGACTGGGAGACTAGTCAGGATTGAGGGAAAGATGAATGTAGAAAAGTACAGAGAGATCCTTGATGAAAACCTGCTCCATAGTGCTCAGGACCTCAGACTGGGGCACCTTCCAACAGGACAACGACCCTAAGCACACAGCCAAGACAACGCAGGAGTGGCTTCTGAATGTCCTGGAGAAACTCCCCAAATACAGGTGTCCAAGCTTGTAGCTTCATACCCAATAAGACTCAAGGCTGTAATTTCTGCCAAATATGCTTCAACAAAGTACTGAGTAAAGGGTCTGAATACTTAGGTAAATGTTATATTTCATTTTTTTCTGTCTGGTTATTTTTGTTTTGTCATTATGGGGTAGTGTGTAGATTGGTGAGTATATTTTTTTACATGTAATTTGTTTTTAGTCTGAATACTTTCCGAATGCACTGTATATATTTTGTATTATAATTATAGTAACTATTTTGATATTGATTACTGCAATGTTGGGTAGATTGCAAGTTAAGCATTTCACTGTACTTGTGCATGCAACAATAGAACACACACACACACACACACACACACACACGGGGACAAGTACAAAGAGATACAGTGTCAGTAGAAGTAGCCCATGCAGAGGGAAAGGGAGAGATGGTGACACTGAGTAATGGCACTTGATTGGAAAGACCAAGAGCCATGAGGTGTCCCAGAGGAGCCGTGTGGGCCATAATTAATAGAGACGTTGCACATGTAAGAGAGGGATCACACAGCTGCAAAACGAGCCTCTATCAAACCTGGAGTGGAAAAGGAGGCTTCTGGGAGATGGGCTAGCAGCTAGCTGGAAGGACCTGAATTATATTATGCCCCAAAGCTAGTGCAGACAGAATGTGTTAAGACTTTAGTTTTCATAGTCTTTATGCTTAGGTTGTTGGTCCTGTGAGTCTGGAGTGTTGTGGTGGTGACAACTAGTGGTGTGCGGGTCAGCCGTTTGTTCACCCGCAATTGCTAATAACCCATCCACATCCACCCGACTATACACTGAGAATAACAAACAATAGGAACACTTTTGTTGATTTGCTAGTTTTTTTTAATTTACGGATTTAGGGGCACACTCCAACACTCAGAGATCATTCAGAAACAAAGCATTTGTGTTTAATATGAGTCCACAAGATCAGAGGCAGTAGAGATGACTAGGGATGTTCTCTTGATAAGTGCATGAATTAGGCAATTTCTGTCCTGCTAAGTATTCAAAATGTAACTAGTACTTTTGGGTGTCAGGGAAAATGTATGGAGTAAAAAGTACATAATTTTCTTTAGGAATGTAGTGAAGTAAAAGTAAAAGTTGTCAAAAATAGAAATAGTAAATATACCCCAAAAAACAACATAAGTAGTTTTACATCACTGCCTACTACCGTACTCTATTCAAAAGCACTTAAACATTTTGTCTTGCCCATTCACCCTCTGAATGGCACACATACACAATCCATGTCTCAATTGTCTCGAGGCTTAAAAATCTTTCTTTAACCTGTCTCCTCCCCTTCATCTACACTGATTGAAGTGGATTTAACAAGTGACATCAGTAAGGGATCATAGCTTTCACCGGGATTCACCTGGTCAGTCTGTCATGGAAAGAGCAGGTGTTCCTAATGTTTTGTACACTCAGTGTATAACGTATGCCAACGTCAAGAGGCCCACTGAGGTCTATCTGCAGAAGACTTCACCAATCATAATATACCAGCCCCAGTAACTAACCTATGGTCACCTTTCACCTGGACTGTCATCCTGGCCTCTCCAGAGAGATTCATAAAGATTCTTAAGGTTTTTTATACTCAATGTATGTGATAAAGTGAGAATCTGAAGCCCGGACTAGACCCTAACCCGCAAATGTAGAAAATGCCTGATTTAGATATGTTTCCACTTATAATTTCCAACATTTTGGTAGGCTATTTGTTATTAAATAAACCCTTAATAATATCATAAATCGATAGAATGCATGCTTCAACCTAGTTGACATTAGTACATTTCTATGTCATCTTCTTTCGAGGAGCAACGATGTTTAGGGGTCGGGGGGAAAATGCAATAAAAAAATAGATATTTTCTGTGAGAAATGTTCAAATGACATCAGTTTGATCGGTTGTATGGAAATAGAAAGCTGTGAAAACAGCCAAACATGTTTTGATAAGATTTCAGTTCGGCTTGGATACATATTTTATGTGGTTGAAATACTGTCAACTTTTAGGATACTGATAAAGATAGCACCTCTACACATGGTATCTAACTGAGCATTCGTATTCTCTCAAGATACTGAAATAAAAAAATCATATTTCTCCACTCCTGTTCCCGTGTCAAAATTTTGCCTGCATTTGGTGTATCATTTTACTGCAAGAAATGCTTAATTCTGCATGAGTTAATGTTAAGGCTATGTGAGAGGTTATTGACCTACAATCAGTATCCAGATTTCAGTTTCCATTTAACCCATCTGAACAGTAGGCTACAGTGCCATTGACGTGCCATTGGCTAATTATAGCGCCTCACAATCATCACACATGACAGAGCCGGCACTGCTATCATCCTCTTTTACCACTTCAACAAATCTTTCCCAAACATTACTTTTCTGTCCCTCCCTTCTCTTTATATTCAACTCTCCTTTCACAGCTTTTTGGCAAAAGTACAGTTAGACCCTAAAGCTTAGGCATATGCACGAATGCCACATAGCCTAAAATAATGAAAGAAAAACCTCAATGTAGCCTATACATACATTGTAGCCTATACATACATTGTAGCCGATACATAAATTGCACAAGAATGATAAATCCAGAAATCTAAGTTATTGTTTTCTCTTTATTCAACCCGCCCACCACCCACCTGCCCTTCAACCAAACAATATTTAATTACCCTCGCGCATCACTAGTGACAACCAATACTGCTTTTGCATGTAGCCTAATTAGCGCTATTATACAACTATTTGCCTTCTGACTTAATAAGAAACAAAAACCTAACCCATCAGTTCAACGTCTAGCTTTGATTTAAATTTGGTTGAGTTGTCAACTAAAATCAAATCAAATTTTATTGGTCACATTCACATGGTTAACAAATGTTATTGCGAGTGTAGCGAAATGCTTGTGCTTCTAGTTCCGAAAGTGCAACAATATCTAACAAGTAATCTAACAATTCCACAACAACTACCTAACACACACAAATCTAAGTAAAGGAATGGAACAAGAATATATAAATATATGGATGAGCAATGACCGAACGGCATAGGCAAGATGCAATAGATGGTATAAAATACAGTATATACACATGAGATGAGTAACGTAAGATATGTAAACATTATTAAAGTGGCATTAAAGTGACTAGTGATCCATTTATTAAAGTGGCCAATGATTTCAAGTCTGTATGTAGGCAGCAGCCTCTGTGTTAGTGATGGCTGTTTAACGGTCTGATGGCCTTGAGATAGAAGCTATTTTCCAGTCTCTCGGTCCCAGCTTTGATGCACTTGTACTGACCTCACCTGCTGGATGGTAGCGGGGTGAACAGGCAGTGGCTTGGGTGGTTGTTGTCCTTGATCTTTTTGGCCTTCCTGTGACATCGGGTGCTGTAGGTGTCCTGGAGGGCAGGTAGTTTGCCCCCAGTGATGCGTTGTGCAGACCGCACCACCCTCTGGAGAGCCCGGTGGTTGTGGGCGGTGCAGTTGCCGTACCGGAGGTGATACAGCCCGACAGGATGCTCTCAATTGTGCATCTATAAAAGTTTGTGAGGGTTTTAGGTGACAAGCCAAATATCTTCAGCTTCCTGAGGTTGAAGAGGCGCTGTTGCGCTTTCTTCACCACACTGTCTGTGTGGGTGGACCATTTCAGGTTGTCCGTGATGTGTATGCCGAGGAACTTAAAACTCTCCACTGCGGTCCGGTTTATGTAGACAGGGGGGTGCTCCACTGCTGTTACCTGAAGTCCACAATCATCTCCTTTGTTTTGTTGACGTTGAGTGAGAGGCTGTTTTCCTGACCCCACACTCCGAGTGCCCTCACCTCCTCCCTGTATGCTGTCTCGTCGTTGTTGATGAATTCAACATGAAATCAACAAAAAATGTCAGCATACCATTGGATTTAGGTTAACAGTTGGGTGAGAAAAAAAATACAAAATTCCCTTACATTGATGACTTTCTACAAATCCAATCAGTTTACCATGTTAATTCAACATCATCACGTTTTTTGTTGTTGTTGATGAAATGGTGTGGAAACAACGTTGACTCAACCAGTGTTAGTTTGCCCAGTGGAAAGCCTCTGGCTGTGTCATAGATAGCACAAACAGACTGGAACTCCGGCTATCAAGTCAACTCCTTGTCACGCCAAACAATTGGCTTGACAAGGACAGCAATGGAGTTGGCGCGAGCACAAACAGATCTGGGACCAGGCTGTCATATACAGTTGAAGTCGGAAGTTTACATACACCTTAGCCAAATACATTTAAACTCAGTTTATCACAATTCCTGACATTTAATCAGAGTAAAAATTCCCTGTCTTAGGTCAGTTAGGATCACCACTTTATTTAAATAATGTGAAATGTAAGAATAATAGTAGAGAGAATGATTTATTTATTTCATCACATTCCCAGTGGGTCAGAAGTTCACATACACTCAATTAGTATTTGGTAGCATTGCCTTTAAATTGTTTAACTCGGGTCAAACATTTTGGGTAGCCTTACACAAGCTTCCCACAATAAGTTGGGTGAATTTTGGCATATTCCTCCTGATAGAGCTGGTGTAACTGAATTAGGTTTGAGGGCCTCCTTGCTCACACATGCATTTTCAGTTCTGCCCACACATTTTCTATAGGATTGAGGTCAGGGCTTTGTGATGGCCACTCCAATACCTTGACTGTGCTGTCCTTAAGCCATTTTGCCACAACTTTGGAAGTATGCTTGGGGTCATTGTCCATTTGGAAGACCCATTTGCGACCAAACTTTAACTTCCTGACTGATGTCTTGAGATGTTGCTTAATATATCCACAATTTTCCTACCTCATGATGCCATCTATTTTGTGAAGTGCACCTGTCCCTCCTGCAGCAAAGCAACCTCACAACATGATGCTGCCACCCCCGTTCTTCATGGTTGGGATGGTGTTCTTCGGCTTGCAAGCCTCCTCCTTTTTCGACCAAACATAACGATGGTCATTATGGCCAAACAGTTATATTTTTGTTTCATCAGACAAGAGGACATATCTCCAAAAGTACTATCTTTGTCCTCATGTGCAATTGCAAACCGTAGTCTGGCTTTTTTATGGCGGTTTTGGAGCAGTGGCTTCTTCCTTGCTGAGAGGCCTTTCAGGTTATGTCGATATAGTACTCATTTTTCTGTGGATATAGATACTTTTGTACCTGTTTCCTCCAGCATCTTCACAAGGTCCTTTGCTGTTGTTCTGGGATTGATTTGCACTTTTCGCACCAAAGTACGTTCATCTCTAGGAGACAGAACGCGTCTCCTTCCTGAGCGGTATGACGGCTGCGTGGTCCCATGGTGTTTATACTTGTCTACTATTGTTTGTACAGATGAACGTAGTACCTTCAGGTGTTTGGAAGTTGCTCCCAAGGATGAACCAGACTTGTGGAGGTCTACAATTTTTTTTCTGAGGTCTTGGCTGATTTCTTTTGATTTTCCCATGATGTCAAGAAAAGAGGCACTGAGTTTGAAGGTAGGCCTTGAAATATATCCACAGGTACACCTCCAATTGACTCCAAATGATGTCAATTAGCCTATCAGAAGCTTCTAAAGCCATGACATCATTTTCTGGAATCATCCAAGCTGTTTAAAGGCACAGTCAACTTAGTGTATGTAAACTTCTGACCCACTGGAATTATGATACAGTGAAATAATCTGTCTGTAAACAATTGTTGGAAAAATGGCTTGTGTCATGCACAAAGTAGATGTCCTAACCGACATGCCAAAACTATAGTTTGTTAACAAGAAATGTGTGGAGTGGTTGAAAAACGAGTTTTAATGACTCCAACCTAATTGTATGTAAACTTTCGACTTCAACTGCAAGTGTTAAAAACGTATATATGTATTTACGACATGTTTCATCTTCATATTACCTCATGAGTTATGCCTGTGGTGTACGTGTGCACTAGAAACACTTTGTGTCCTATAAAATGTGTTAAAACCGTAGATTGGTTTTTGACAAGTTTCACCTTGATATTCTGTCATGTATATCGTGATGTGGTACCGCTGTACACATATAGTTCCACTGCTAGTGGTTTGGGAGTGCTTCCTTTTAGGGAAGTGCACATCTCTTTGTATCACCCTCATGGTCCTGTGTCCATGCCCTACAAGGTGCAGTACGTCAGCACCAGGGTATGTCTCGGCTCTATGGTTCCATGGTAGTTGTTTTGGGGAACTATGTAGGATCTTAATTTGATCACCCTCTTGCCGGAGAAATTGCCTCAATGCGTGAAATGTCAAACTTGTAGTGTATTTGAGGTTTAAAAAGGCTTCTGAATTTCCTCTTTGAAATTTCAGACTTGATTTTCCCTTATGAAAAATGTATCAACCCCTTCTAAAATGTCCATTAATTATAATCCACATTTGCTGTTGCTGCAGGATTATTTTTCTTGCTGAAGCAAACTGGCTGAAATGAATATCCTACATCTGTACATCACATTAATTCACCCTGTTTATCCCAGTACTACATTAAGGAGATGTAGAGAAGTAAGGCCGTCTCTTACTCAACACTGAGTAGAAAATATGTTGCTGAAATTAGCATCATATCTGTGTGTGGGTAAATAGCAACAAAAAACACACACACACACACGCACACACACACACACACACACACACACACACACACGGAAACAAAGTCATTTGGTGGCTGATGATCAAACATCCCTGCAGTACGGGGGAGAGAGTGTGAGCGACGAGCTCATGAATAATTCCGTGGCTGTGCCACCTGTTCTAGGCCTCTGCTAGGACACACAGAGACGACCTGTGACGTGACCCAATGACATCAGGAGGACTGTGTGTGAGGAGAGCTCTGCCGCCTGCACTACGTGAGCATAGCAAGCTACTGCTGTCTCACAGCACACTGCACACACTCACACCAGTCAACCTTGGTCGTGATGAGGAGAGTCTGGATGCTGGACAGGCTGAGCTCAGAGATCACCAGGGCCCATTTTGCCCTCAACGGGGCCTCAGAATGCCAAACTGGCCAGCTAACAAGCCAAAGACTAATGGGTAATTGGGTATGATGCCCAGGACAAAACACTACATTTAGCCATGTTGTGTTATAGATACCAAGTATTTGGTCATCAGTCATCACTAGATAAATACAGAAATTAAAGATATGTTGTTAACCAATAACTTGTTTGCACAAATCCATGTTAAAAATCAAGAAGTGTCTAAGTAACAGTTAATTTTATAAATAAAACTTAAAATGGACTTGACCCAATTTAAATGATCTCCTGGCCATACAATATGGATAAATCTAGTCCAACCAGAACAGGGCCATCTCTAGATGAGGGTATTAATGACCACTGTCATCTCATCTGCTGTTCACATTCTGATGGAGACTGCATCTGATAGTGAGAAGAGTCTGCTCTTCTCAGCATTTCAGCTTTCTGGGCTGAGAGAGAGATAGCGCGCGAGAGAGAGAGAGAGAGATAGCGCGAGAGAGAGAGATAGCGCGAGAGATAACGAGAGAGCGAGCGAGAGAGAGAGCGAGAGAGAGCGAGCGAGCGAGCGAGAGAGAGCGAGATAGCGAGAGAGCGAGAGATAGCGAGAGAGAGCGAGATAGCGAGATAGCGAGAGAGAGAGAGATAGCGAGAGAGAGAGAGAGATAGCGAGAGAGAGATAGCGAGAGAGAGATAGCGAGAGAGAGATAGCGAGAGAGAGATAGCGAGAGAGAGAGAGAGAGATAGCGAGAGAGAGAGAGAGAGATAGCGAGAGAGAGAGAGAGATAGCGAGAGAGAGAGAGAGAGAGATAGCGAGAGAGAGAGAGAGAGAGATAGCGAGAGAGAGAGAGAGAGATAGCGAGAGAGAGAGAGAGATAGCGAGAGAGATAGCGAGAGAGAGAGAGAGAGAGAGATAGCGAGAGAGAGAGAGAGAGAGATAGCGAGAGAGAGAGAGAGAGATAGCGAGAGAGAGAGAGAGATAGCGAGAGAGAGAGAGAGAGAGAGAGAGAGAGAGGCTGGCCGCTACCCTGGGCACCAACTACAGTCCATACATCAGTCAACCTACTGCTCAATGGCAGGATGTTATAGCCGCCAGAATGCAGCAGTCAAAAATGTCCTCTGTCATGGCGGGGGACATGCCCCAGGGCTGAACAGAGTAGTTCTACCTCAAATGTGGAAACAGTCTTATACTAGAAACAATCATGTCTATGGTACATTATGGCAAATTAAATGTGGTTGGATTGTGTAAAATAATCAAGTATGTACAGCAGAGGCCTGGGTCAATTCAGGAAGTACACTGAAATTCCAAATCCAATTCTACTCAATACTTTTCAATGAGGACAATTTGGTTTGCTTTCTAAATTGACTGGAATTGAAATGGAATTGACCCCAACCCTGAAGTAAAATCAAAATCAAATCAAATTGTATTAGTCACATATACATATTTATCAGATGTTATTGCGGGTGTTGCAAAATGCTTGTGTTCCTAGCTCCAACAGTGCAGTAGTATCTAACAATTCACAACAATACACACAAATCTAAAAGTAAAAGAATGGAATTAAGAAATATATAAATATTAGGATGAGCAATATCAGAGTGCATTTCTAAAATACAGTAGAATAGAATACAGTATATACATATGAGATGAGTAAAGCCGTATGCAAACATTATTAAAGTGACTAATGTTCCATTATTAAAGTGGCCAGTGAATCCATGTCTATGTATATGGGACAGCAACCATGATGTACAGTGGATTAGTCATGAATGCAGATGGTGATCGAAAGCTGAAATGCTGTAGGGTTTATTGCCCTACGTCAACTGTACCTTCTCAGTGGATAAATGGTAATACAGGGGCCGTGCTACAGCCATGTTGCTTTGAGCCGACTTCATTTAATTAGCTCCCTTCAGTTCCGCTCCACAACAAACTGTTGCAACCCTTTTAAAACACGCTGTACACAAATGTGTCTGTTCATCAGCACAACATCCCATTCTGCTCTGAGGGACACGCACGTTACATCTGGATCACAGGAGGCTGGCGGCACCATAATTGGGGAGGACGGGCTCCTGGTAATGGCTGGAGCGGAATCAGTGGAACGGTATCAAATACATCAAACACATGGTTTGGCGCCATTCCATTTACTCCGTTCCAGACATTATGAGCCTCCCCTCAGCAGCCTCTACTGGTGGATACACTGTGTACTTCATATAGTTGACTGGAGCTAAGAGCACATACGTGCAGTAGAGTTCACCTACTGTAATTCAAAAACATTTTTAACTGACTCTGGACTCTGTACACTACAGTATGGGCTCTGGTTAAGTGCATGCATTGACGTCAGTCCCACGCCGTTGCATAAAATACATCAGGGGGTGAACTGTACAGTATACCGACTGACACTGACTATATACACTTCACTCATTATTTACATTTGACACCGTATTGGAATTATGAGCATCTAATCATTCATCATAACCACTTCCTGAAAATACACTTTCATTCCAATTCCTCCATCATTAATATTGATGAACCACACAAGTGTCTAACTCTACAGTAGTAGCCCATCCTCATCTGTAGCGCCATGAGGGGCTGATGAGTGCATTATTCATGGTGCTCTGACTGGCCTGGCAGTAGCCCTGGATACTGGAACTGTGGAGAGGGGTTAGCAGTTCAGTTGGACACTACCGCATCTGGGATAGTGCTAAGACCATTAGCTAACTGAGTAGTCATGTAATCGCACTGATCTGGAGGGTGTGTGAAACCTGAAGTGTTACGAGTTAACTGGAGCTATTTCAACTCAGAACGCTGATGCACTGTGGGGTGCACAATAGTATTCATAATGTTACTGTAAAGTCCAGGCTAGGGCTGTGACGGTCATGGCATTTTGGATGACGGTAATTGGCTGCCAAGGAAATAAAATGAATAGAACATGTGTCCCCATTCAAGTCAATGATGGCATAATGGGTGGACTGGTAGCCATTGCGAGGAGCAAAGCAGGAAGTAAAAGTAAGAAGTGTACCCATCAAAATGTGCTGTGATTTGTTGATTAAACTCTAATGACATAAAATACATTCAATTGCATGAGCCACATCAGTTAACATAATTTGAATTAACATTCTACATTACCATGGCAATTATAGTATCACAATACCAGGCAGCCATTGCCAGTGTACCCTTGAGTTTATCAGTCAAATTGCCACACGAATGCCTGGCTGTCCAGTCTTCAGTCAGCTGTTCGTACCACACACAATTTTTTTTTTTAAATATAAAAAATTCAAAACGATTGTCGCTTATTTTAATGACGGTCTTCATCCATAACCGTCAGTTACACGGTAATTGTGCCAGCCCTAAAGTCCCTTGTACCGCACTGCTGTGAGTTTCATTACCAAGACAATCATTACACCACAAATGATCTGTTTATCTTTCTTACATGTGTTCACTTTAATGGCAAACGCTTGAGTGAAGTACACTTGTGGGATTTAGCACAATTCACACACACTAATTCATAAAAACGGATTCTATATCAATTCCATTGTAAAGAAGACAGTAAGTTTACTCTCTCTGCTCTGGATGAACCTCAGAATAAGAGTAGTCATATCTTTTCCATTTGTCCTATACAGTCCTTCATAATAGTAATGTTGTCCAATCCCCCCATGGCAGTGCCGGATAATGACTGGAGGGGAGATAATCATCTGCATGCTCTGTGGGAGGTTAGCTCATCTTCTGCTGGCTCATGTTGTCTGTCATATTGTGTTGGGGACACAGGCAGCTCTGTGGGAGGTTAGCTCATCTTCTGCTGGCTCATGTCTGTCATATTGTGTTGGGGACACAGGCAGCTCTGTGGGAGGTTAGCTCCTCTCCTGCTGGCTCATGTTGTCTGCCATATTGTGTTGGGGACACAGGCAGCTCTGTGGGAGGTTAGCTCATCTTCTGCTGGCTCATGTCTGCCATATTGTGTTGGGGACACAGGCAGCTCTGTGGGAGGTTAGCTCATCTTCTGCTGGCTCATGTTGTCTGCCATATTGTGTTGGGGACACAGGCAGCTCTGTGGGAGGTTAGCTCATCTTCTGCTGGCTCATGTTGTCTGTCATATTGTGTTGGGGACACAGGCAGCTCTGTGGGAGGTTAGCTCATCTTCTGCTGGCTCATGTTGTCTGCCATATTGTGTTGGGGACACAGGCAGCTCTGTGGGAGGTTAGCTCATCTTCTGCTGGCTCATGTTGTCTGCCATATTGTGTTGGGGACACAGGCAGCCCTGTGGGAGGTTAGCTCATCTTCTGCTGGCTCATGTTGTCTGCCATATTGTGTTGGGGACACAGGCAGCTCTGTGGGAGGTTAGCTCATCTTCTGCTGGCTCATGTTGTCTGCCATATTGTGTTGGGGACACAGGCAGCTCTGTGGGAGGTTAGCTCATCTTCTGCTGGCTCATGTCTGCCATATTGTGTTGGGGACACAGGCAGCTCTGTGGGAGGTTAGCTCATCTTCTGCTGGCTCATGTTGTCTGCCATATTGTGTTGGGGACACAGGCAGCTCTGTGGGAGGTTAGCTCATCTTCTGCTGGCTCATGTTGTCTGTCATATTGTGTTGGGGACACAGGCAGCTCTGTGGGAGGTTAGCTCATCTTCTGCTGGCTCATGTTGTCTGTCATATTGTGTTGGGGACACAGGCAGCTCTGTGGGAGGTTAGCTCATCTTCTGCTGGCTCATGTTGTCTGTCATATTGTGTTGGGGACACAGGCAGCTCTGTGGGAGGTTAGCTCATCTTCTGCTGGCTCATGTTGTCTGCCATATTGTGTTGGGGACACAGGCAGCGCTGTGGGAGGTTAGCTCATCTTCTGCTGGCTCATGTTGTCTGCCATATTGTGTTGGGGACACAGGCAGCTCTGTGGGAGGTTAGCTCATCTTCTGCTGGCTCATGTTGTCGGCCATATTGTGTTGGGGACACAGGCAGCCCTGTGGGAGGTTAGCTCATCTTCTGCTGGCTCATGTTGTCTGCCATATTGTGTTGGGGACACAGGCAGCTCTGTGGGAGGTTAGCTCATCTTCTGCTGGCTCATGTCTGCCATATTGTGTTGGGGACACAGGCAGCGCTGTGGGAGGTTAGCTCATCTTCTGCTGGCTCATGTTGTCTGCCATATTGTGTTGGGGACACAGGCAGCTCTGTGGGAGGTTAGCTCATCTTCTGCTGGCTCATGTCTGCCATATTGTGTTGGGGACACAGGCAGCTCTGTGGGAGGTTAGCTCATCTTCTGCTGGCTCATGTTGTCTGCCATATTGTGTTGGGGACACAGGCAGCTCTGTGGGAGGTTAGCTCATCTTCTGCTGGCTCATGTTGTCTGCCATATTGTGTTGGGGACACAGGCAGCTCTGTGGGAGGTTAGCTCATCTTCTGCTGGCTCATGTTGTCTGCCATATTGTGTTGGGGACACAGGCAGCTCTGTGGGAGGTTAGCTCATCTTCTGCTGGCTCATGTTGTCTGCCATATTGTGTTGGGGACACAGGCAGCCCTGTGGGAGGTTAGCTCATCTTCTGCTGGCTCATGTTGTCTGCCATATTGTGTTGGGGACACAGGCAGCTCTGTGGGAGGTTAACTCATCTTCTGCTGGCTCATGTTGTCTGCCATATTGTGTTGGGGACACAGGCAGCTCTGTGGGAGGTTAGCTCATCTTCTGCTGGCTCATGTTGTCTGCCATATTGTGTTGGGGACACAGGCAGCTCTGTGGGAGGTTAGCTCATCTTCTGCTGGCTCATGTTGTCTGCCATATTGTGTTGGGGACACAGGCAGCCCTGTGGGAGGTTAGCTCATCTTCTGCTGGCTCATGTCTGCCATATTGTGTTGGGGACACAGGCAGCTCTGTGGGAGGTTAGCTCATCTTCTGCTGGCTCATGTTGTCTGCCATATTGTGTTGGGGACACAGGCAGCTCTGTGGGAGGTTAGCTCATCTTCTGCTGGCTCATGTTGTCTGCCATATTGTGTTGGGGACACAGGCAGCTCTGTGGGAGGTTAGCTCCTCTCCTGCTGGCTCATGTTGTCTGCCATATTGTGTTGGGGCCACAGGCAACTGAGGGTGTGTGGGAACATGAACCCTCTGCCTTAGTGCCTTCCCCACTGAGGCTAAATGGCTCTCTGCTGAGGCTGTTTCTGTGTGCCGCTGTGCACAACCTCCGTCTAGTTCCACATGGGACAGACAGTCACACTGCAACTGGAAAAGCCCTGTCTGCTTGCAAAAACGACTACATTTGACATTTTAGTCATTTAGCAGACACTCTTATCCAGAGCGATTACACTGCTATGCTCTTTGATTCATGCGCTGTGCATAGAACATTATGGTGTCTGGTCTCTAGATGCTGCTGCCCTCATTCAATATGCAAAACATAATCAGACATTCATGGGATAGACTGGGTGGGGTAAACACATAATATGTACTGTTTGGTAAGCCCTAAAGTAATGTAGGATAGGACTATCCATATGTCCCCAAAGCATATCTTCAACTTGTGTCATGTGGGCAGCTGTGAAACAGAGCAAAAGATTAGGCTTTGACAGATAACAGGCCTACCGCAGAGCCTGGACTGATAACAGGCCTACCACAGAGCCCAGCTGGGGAAATATTTAGTTTGCTTCTAGAGAAATTACTGTTCACATAGAAAATCACTCAGCCCTCTGATATACAGTACATGTGCAGATGACACTTCCATCCATTGATAGCCTCACACTAATACCATTCACTGGGGATTGTGTTGAAATGTAGCTAGGACACAACACGGTAACAAGAGCAGTGCATCCCCACTGTAGAACATGAAAGTCAACCCGCCTGGGTGTTGTCACTGTGTTTAAAGGGTATTGAGGGTATCAAGGAAAATGTTCACTGACCATTGAAAACATTGTAATGCTATAATCCATTTTCATGACACTACATGGAAAAATTATATGTGGAGGAATATATTTAAAGTGATAAAATGGTGAGTGATGGAGGGATCCAAGAGATAAGGAGAGATTGTCCCATAATTTCTCTCTACCCTGGAATGTCACTATCCATCAGGAGCAGAAAATGATATTTCCTGGAACAGCTCGACAGGCTATCCTTAGGCTGGCCATACACCAGGAACATGATTTATGATCCTCAGTCACGACCCCATAAAAACACAAAGGCCCAAGGGAGAAGGAGAGAAAGAAGATAACCTCCATGTTGCCAATTATGGTTACAAATGAATACATCCCTGTGTGGCCTTCACTTTCAATTGATACTCTCGTCTGCCCGCATTCGTCATCTCCACACACAACCTTTTCACCTCGGGTTCTCGGACTTCTCTCCAGCCTGCCAGGGGTGGCATCACACCCTGCCTACGCTTCTCTTGTCATCTCTGAATTGAAGCTTTTCATCTGTGGACAAGGTCTATACTAAACTACTCCATACCAATATATTCACAGAAACCATTTCCAAAACATGAGATTTGAATACAGAGATCGGGCCACAGAACACACACTGGCAAAATAGTTCATAGAAAGATAGGAATTGACATCTATTTCCTGGGTTCTTAACCCATTTCAAGTGCCCATTTTCTCTTTCTAGTTCCAATATAGTTTATTATGTATGCACAGTACGTAAATGTATGGATGAATGATAACCAGTGAATCCCAGTTGGCAGCAGCATGGACATGGACTCAATGAGGAACTCTGTGTGTACACAGTGGTATCCTCGTTGTCTGTTTGGTTTTATGCTGATTTGGAGGAAGCGGAGCAGACAGAAATGTACTGTATAAAGAGGAGAAGTGTGTGGCTGTCACCCTCCCTCTCTCCCTCCCTCCTTGCGCTCAACCTTGGATGAAACTAGCTGTTAGACGATACAATAAATACTCCCATTGTCTTGCAGCCAGTATTGTGATGGAGATAAATAAATACTAGCAATTCCTTGCAGTGTGAATATTAATTTGTACAATAAATGTTAAGTATCAGTTTCAAATTTGCACGGCCCAGGGACCAAACCGAGCCACTTTAACACAAACACCAAATGACATCTTCTGACACCATATTCTGGAGGGGAACATTAGCCCAATTGATAGTGTCTTTTGGCTGGTGTTAACATTATGAAAAGAGATTCTTTTGAGGGAGGGGCCAGTCCGTGCACGATAGAAACCCCGAATAAGATATGGAGGCTTCCTTACAAGGTATTGGAGTCCCAGTTAAAGACACATTCTACAGACAAAACCAGAAGTCTAGATCTGCATATTTCTGCAGAAAATGTAGATTTAATATCTCTTCACATCTATCTTCACATACTGGGACATTCCTCTCAAGAATATAGTTACCGTTTCTCTTTCCTTATGGAAAAACAAGACATGCAAACACTACCACCTGCAGAGACGACAAATAATGTCATTCATCATTTGATTGAAATTCCCTGTGAATTACTTCATACCATCAACTGTCAAACACCTCATGTTCATGCACACTTATAAAAGTAATGATGAATCCACAAGCCAACCCACCACAGGCACCTTACCAGCTCTTATATCAACCCCCACTTCACACCGATACAGATGGTAGCACCGATACAGATGGTAGCACCGATACAGATGGTAGCACCGATACAGATGGTAGCACCGATACAGATGGTATTTGTTTGGCATCACAAACAAATACACACAGAACACTCAATCAACAGAATACTTAAATATCAACTTTCCAAATGAAAATCTTAAAAAGGAAATAGTCCAGTTTCCATTGGAAATGGGAGCAACAGATGTGACTTACACACTGATGTGAATGTTATTCCATATTCCTAAGGAAGGCTGACTCATTTATCATGCGGGCTCAGAGAGAACAGTCCTTCTTCCGTAATGGACTCACATGGTTCCCATTTTGGAACAATGAGTAAAAGCTGCTCCCTCCCTGATGTATTTAACATCATCAACCTAATTCCATGAGAGACACTTACTTTGCCTCTCTCATCTGGAACCATGGTGGACAGAAACATCACAGCAGTATTTGGGTAGAGGCGATAAGAGAGGTGGAGTATGATCTGTTCCTCTCCGCTGCAGCTGCTAACTTCCTGCCATATGCAAGCCTGGAGTAATTTGCATTCTTAAGGAGGTCTATAGGCTGCTCTCCATGTGTTGAATGAGCGAACACTACTGGGCATGTCTGTTCAAAGCAATGGCCAGGACAAGACACGAGATCTAGAAGAGAGCAGCCAAAACACACTGCAACACTGGCCTTCTGAATCAGTTAGCATCTCAACTGTGCTCCAACTGTCCTCTCCAGCCTCCTCACTCTCATACCTTGACTGCACAGAAGGCTGGTGAGGAGAGGACAGCTAATAATAATGGCTGGAATGGAGTATATGGAACGGTATCAAACACATGGAACCGTGCGTTTGATGTGCTTGATTAAATTACATAGATTAGTTTCCTGTCGTTACTAGGAGCCCGTCGTCCCCAATTAAGTTGTCACCAGCCGCCTGTGCTTGACTGTATTTTTGTCTGCTACAACATGGCTCCTATTCTGTTTCCCAGGACACAATGTAACCTTCAGCTTATCACTCTGTAAATACAGAATGTTCACTAGCTACCTGATCATCTTTATACCTCTTCATATCATGGTAGTGGATGGTTGTTGGTGTAGGGCTGTGTACAAACTACACTCTTGGAAAAAAAGGTGCCATCTAGAACAGGTTCCTCGGCTGTTCCCATGGGAGAACCCTTTGAAGAACTCTTTCTGGTTCCAGGTAAAACCCGTTTGGGTTCCATGTAGAACCCTTTCCACAGAGGGAAAGCTTATCCCATGGGAACAGCTGAAGAAACCTTTAGCAACCTTTTTTTCTGAGAGTGTAGGGGGTGACATTTTGACAGCACCAAAAACATTCCATAACATTTCAAAAACTTGGCACAGCACTTAATTTGAATGAGTTACACAGTAGGCCCTCCTGCAGCTTGCGATACCATTGCATGCTTCACAAGTTCTACACAGACATTTTGAAATGCATGAATCTACACATGTTGGTACTTCTGAAAAAGGAGGCCCTTGGTCCCACGTGGTATCTCTACACAGACGACAGGGCCTGGGTGGACTGACACTTATAACGTGTCTGGGGAAAAGATCTAAAAGATCTAAGTGGAAGTCAAGAATTAGAACGTAGACTTGGCTCTGCATAAACATACATCAGATGTCTTCTAGAGGAGCCCGTAAGCAGATGCTGCAAAACAGCCAGCTTATTACAGCAGCGATTTCAGTTGAGTCTTCTTGGGTATGACGTTACAAGCTTGGCACACCTGAATTTGGGGAGATTCTCCCATTCTTCTCTGCAGATCCTCTCAAGCTCTGTCAGGTTGGATGGGGAGCGTTGCTGCACAACTATTTTCAGGTCTCTTCAGAGATGTTAGATCGGGTTCAAGTCCGGCTCTGGCTGGGCCATTCAAGGTCATTAAGAGACTTGTCCCGAAGCCACTCATGCGTTGTCTTGGCTGTGTGCTTAGGGTAGTTGCCCTGTTGGAAGGTTGAACCGTCGCCCCAGTCTGAGGTCCTGAGCGCTCTGGAGTAGGTTTTCATCAAGGAGCTCTCTGTACTTTGCTCCATTCCTCTTTGCCTCGATCCTGACTAGTCTCCCAGTCCATGTTAATGAAAAACATACCCACAGCATGATGCTGCCACCACCATGCTTCACCGTAGGGATGGTGCCATGTTTCCTGCAGACGTGACGCTTGGCATTCAGGCCAAAGAGTTCAATCTTGGTTTCATCAGACCAGATAATCTTGTTTCTCATGCTCTGAGAGTCTTTAGCAGAAAAAGTCAAATCAAACAATGAATTTGCGTGCAGCAAACAACCTAGCCTGGCTACCCATCCACATCGTTCCGGAAAAATTGACATTCCTTCTCCACGATGAGTCTGGATTTGCCTCCCTCCCATATGATTTGTAGAACACAAAGAACATTCTGACCGTTCTGATTGGTCCCAGAATCCGATGGATTGGGCCAGAGCCGGTCTACATGATGACTTCATCAATTTTGATACTCTGATTAGTTAGATTGGTTAGAGACGATCCAATCGTTGATGAATTGGTTTTGTAGAGCGCCCTTCATTTTAACGTTACACAAACGTCTACTAGGATGGCAGATTCAGACTGAATGTATGTAGCGATTGATAGAGGAATTGATTCAGGGTGAGCTCTGGAGTAGGTTTTCATCAAGGATGTCTCTGTACTTTGCTCTGTTCATCTTTGCCTCAATCCTGACTAGTCGCCCAGTCCCTGTTGTTGAAAAACATACCCACAGCATGATGCTGCCAACACAATGCTTCACCGTAGGGATGGTGCCATGTTTCCTCCAGACGTGACGCTTGGCATTCAGGCTAAAGAGTTCAATCTTGGTTTCTTATGGTCTGAGTCTTTAGGTGCCTTTTGGCAAACTCCATGCGGGCTGTCATGTGCCTTTTACTGAGGAGTTTCTTCCGTCTGGCCACTCTACCATAAAGGCCTGATTGGTGGAGTGCTGCAGAGATGGTTGTCCTTCTGAAAGTTTCTCCCATCTCCACAGAGGAACTCTAGAGCTCTGTCAGAGTGACCGTCGGATTCTTGGTCACCTCCCTGACCAAGGCCCTTCTCCCCCGATTGCTCAGTTTGGCCGGGCGGCCAGCTCCAGGAAGAGTCTTGGTGGTTCCAAACTTCATCCATTTAAGAATGATGGAGGCCACTGTGTTCTTGGGGACCTTCAATGCTGAAGAAAATGTTGGTACCATTCCCCAGATATATGCCTCGACACAATCCTGTCTCGGAGCTTGCATCCTCATGGCTTGGTTTTGCTCTGACATGAACTGTCACGGTGGGACCTCATATAGACAGGTGTGTGCCTTTCCAAATCATGTCCAATCAATTGTATTCACCACAGGTGGACTCCAATCAAGTTGAAGAAACATCTCAAGGATGATCGATGGAAACAGGATGCACCTGAGCTCAATTGAGTCTCATAGCAAAGGGCCTGAATACTTATGTAAGTTAGGTATTTCTGTTTTTTATTTTTAATACATTTGCTTTGTCATGATAGGGTATTGTGTGTAGATTGCTGAGGATTTATATATTTTTTATCAATTTTAGAAGCCTGTAACGTTACAAAATGTGGAACAAGTCAAGGGTTCTGAATACTTTCCAAAGGAGATGTATGTGTGCTTGTTAATGGTATAGCCCAGGGTTTCCCCTATATTCATTCATATGGTTGCCACCGCTGCAGAAAATATGATGTCATTCTTTATATATACAGTATATATATATATATATATATATATATATATATATATATATATATATATATATATATATATATATTTCTGCCGACACACGCTTTTAAATGGATAGTCGTTGGCTCAATGACTGACAGTCTATGGGAACAGCTAGCATGTCATTGTGCTAACACTAGCAGCAATGCAACCCCTCCCCACTACCCTTGCCACCAGTGCTGAAAGAAATCCTAGGAGAAACAATGTATATGTATTGTGTGAGTGTTTGCGTGATTACTGTGTGTGTGTGTGTGTGTGTGTGTGTGTGTGTGTGTGTGTGTGTGTGTGTGTATTTAGAGGAGTGATAATAGTGGATGGAAAAACCAATGGAGTTCTTCAAAAACAATTTCCTCAGTCCTCCTTGGGAGGAAAAGTGTAATCATATAACCAAATGAGAGGACACAGAATGTAATACAGGGAAGACCAAGATTACAACGACTCACCAAAGGGAATTCAACCACAGACTAACTAATCAGGCTAGGCATCAACCACAGACTAAATAGTCAGGCTCAGCATCAACAAGGGGAATTAAACCACAGACTAACTAATCAGGATCGGCATCAACAAGGGTAATTAAACCACAGACTAACTAATCAGGCTCGGCATCAACAAGGGTAATTAAACCACAGACTAACTAATCAGGCTCGGCATCAACAAGGGTAATTAAACCACAGACTAACTAATCAGGCTCGGCATCAACAAGGGGAATTAAACCACAGACTAACTAATCAGGCAAGGCATCAACAAGACCAGTATCTGGCCTTTTACACCTGTATGTCCCCTCTACAATACTATCCAGATTTTAAGTAACAATCTTGTCAAACTCTGCAGAGTCTGGCCCTAAAACCTTTGCCTGACAACTTGAATTGACTTCCGCTCCACTGATTGCTCCATACAGTCTGAACCTGTTTGTGCTGACGTCAAAATGACATGATTCATGAGTCGTGTTAGCCAGCTCTGGTCCAACCCATCGATTTCTGGGACCAATCAGAACGGTTTGATTATGTTCGCATTCGAGAAGTCGTCTGGGACGGCCTCATTGCCAACATTCCAAAGTATCCCTTTAAGTTTCAGGGAATTACAATGAATTTAAATGTGTCTTTGAGGCTGAATGTTAGAGTATAACTAGCATATGTCCTACAGGACCCCATACAAAAATAATGACCATATTTTCAGATAAAAGAGCACAGAGGTGCTACTGTACAACAGTTAATGTGACTCAGGCTCACACACAGGTAGTGAAGTCAAGCCCCATTACTGAATAACACAAGGTTACAAAGAATTCTGTGGTGCATCTTGCAGTGTTGTATTCAAACTCAGCGTTCTTACTCACACACTCCCACATAGAGGGTGTGAAGTAGTGCTCATTGGGCAGAGCTAATATTCTTTACTGTCAAAACACATCCACTAACGCAGAAGAATCATACAGAAAATTGCCATGGAGAAAATAGCTACGATTTGCAGGTATCAGAGATCACTGCAGTGGTTCTCAGTGAAACTCAACCAAAATTGCACATCTGTCAAATTGCCACTTCAGCACCTAAGTCAGGATATGCAAATTGCCCAACTACATGAACAAGCATTCTGAAAAGAACTGGAGTGATAATGAAATACATTCCGTGGTGTTTTTCCACAACTCTTAACAAGATTTTTTGAATTGCTGAGATTTCCTTAAAAGCATCCTCCAACGCAAAGACCATTATAAACTACAGTGCAAAGTGTAATTCCATCCTCGAAAAAACCGCAACACAAAACAGGACCGTGTCAAGTTCCTAGAATGCAGAATAAGCCAAATCTAACAATGAATTTGCGTGCAGCAAACAACCTAGCCTGGCTACCCATCCACATCGTTCCGGAAAAATGGACATTCCTTCTCCACGATGAGTCTGGATTTGCCTCCCTCCCCTATGATTTGTAGAACACAAAGAACATTCTGACCGTTCTGATTGGTCCCAGAAACCGATGGATTGGGCCAGAGCCAGTCTACATGATGACTTCATCAATTTTGATACTCTGATTAGTTTTGGTTGGTTTTGTAGAGCGCCCCTCATTTTAACGTTACACAAACGTCTCCTAGGATGGCAGATTCAGACTGAATGTATGTAGCTATTGATATCAGAGGAATTGATTCAGGGTGAGTTGTCAGGTAAACAACCCTCATCCTGTCTCACACATCCCCTCAGAGTTCTGCACCACAACAGCAGGGGAAACGTTTGGCTACGGCATCTTAGCCAGAATCTGAGAGCCTTGCAAGGGATCGGTGAGCAGTGACATCGATGTGCTACGGAGGATCTACATGCAGGCAGGACAACACTCGAGACAAGCTGCTTTAGAAGAGACATCCTAAGGGAGGGCACAAGCATTTTTTGCAATGCGGCATAGGGATGGATTTTTCTGTGCGTATACTATTCCAAATCAGCATGAATCTCTCTACCAGGGGAACAGCTGCAGAGACAGACAGTGTGAATTGACATATAGGAGTGTGCTCCAGCTTTTACCAGCATGGCCCTGCTCACCAGCAGTGCCTGGGCCCCGCACAGAGCAATGTGATGGATGGACACCCAGACAGCTGCTAAACATCTCAAGATTTACACATTGCCTGATGCGTCACTCACTGACCGATTGCGCCCAAGTAAATCGCAGGTCTGGCATCAATGTGACACGATAAGCAAGAGGGACTGGGGAAGAAACAGCAGACCCTTCTTCTTCTTCATCTTATCCCAGGTCCTTGTTTTGTAAAAGGTGTATCCTTTCTCTGCCTCCTTTCCCTTCAATCATGCTCTTCTTCTACAGAGCCATTCTCCTCCTGCTGCTTTCTGTCAGAGGAGACTGGGAGTCTTTATTGAATGATGTCTGTGTTTGGCATGGCTTTAATACATCTGATCCCTAGGGTGACTGGCCCTAACAACACAGTACTGATGGGTCCTTTCTAAATCTGCTTTACAGCAGCGGGCCAACATTGGTGCATTTCTGTTGGGGTTGCCATTTGTTTCCATGGACTACTAGGTGTACCTGCATAATGTATTAGCCTGACAGGCTGATATCCTGTTTCATATCTCTAAGGGCATAGACTACACTGGCCACATCTTATTTAACAGCACAGTTGGAGTATTCTGCCCTCCTGTGGGTCACAGAGTAACAGTGTGTATCAGCGGAAAGTTTCAACTTACCGTTACACTTCCCAGCGTGGGAGATAAACAGAGACAGGACCACTTCCTCCACACAGTATCACCACTAGCTTCTTTGCTCCTCCGACTATTAGGTTTCCTTATCAGCCGATTACACAACTCATGGTGATGCTTGACACAGTTAACATGTAATAAACAAAAATGTGTGAGTTCACAACACCTGTGCTAAATCCATGTACAAACTGTGCCTTCCTGTATTAAACTTATGCAGCAAAAAAAAAAGTTTTCTATTCTACTGAGCCATTTACTTTATGTTCCTATTCTTATAATTGTGTTATTTCTTATTGTTGTTCCATTGTGGAGAAGGAACCTGCCAGTAAACATTTCATTGGATGGTGGGTACCATGCGTATCCTGTACATACGACTATTAATGCGACTCATACAGGACTTTCCTGTGTAAACTTACTGAAAATGCAAAGTCCCTTCCAATACTCACTGCATTGGGTTATGACTTGTTATGCAAATTGGACTAGAAAGACAAACTGACTCATTACAACAGGCTGTGTGGCCAGCATATCTAACATAGCATTGTGATGTCTAGCTCTCTCTAGTTTAAGCTCATTTAAACATGGGCTATTCCCAGAGAGCCACACACTCCCACATCCAATGTGTTGCTGCATCCTGAGAACCACTAAATCTTCTGCTCTCGCTCCCTCTCTTTTCTCCAGATCTCCTCTCACTCTTTCTCCAGATATCCTCCTCTCTCTCGCTCTTCCACAGATCTCCTCCTCTCCCTCTCTTGCTCTTCCTCAGATCTCCTCCTCTCTCTCTCTCGCTCTTCCACAGATCTCCTCCTCTCTCTCCCTCTTCTCCAGATCTCCCCCTCTCCCCCCCTCCAGATCTCTTCCAGATCTCCTCCTCGCTCCTCCAGATCTCTTCCCTCACTCGCTCTCTCTCTCTCCTCCAGATCTCCTTCTCGCTCTCTCCTCCAGAACTCCTCGCTCTCTCTCTCTCCTCCAGATATTCTACTCTCTCTCCTCCAGATCTCCTCCTCTCTCTTTCTCTCTCCTCCATATCTCTCTTTCCTCCAGATCTCCTCCCTCGCTCTCTCTCCTCCAGATATTCTCCTCTCTCATCCAGATCTCCCCGCTCTCGCTCTGCTCCCTCACTCTCTCTCGCCTCCAGATCTCCTCCCATCTCTGTCCTCCAAATGTTTTCCTCTTTCCTTCAGATCTCCTCTCTCTCTCTCCTCCAGATCTCCTCCTCTCCCTCTCTCCTCCAGATCTACTCTTCCTCCCTCGCTCTCCTCCAGATCTCCTCTCCTCCAGATCTCCTCCTCTCCCTCTCCTCCAGATCTCCCACTCTCTCCTCCAGATCTCCCACTCTCCCCTCCTCTGTCTCGCTCTCTTCCAGATCTCCTCAATCACTCTCTCTCCTCATTGCTCTCCCTCTCCTCCAGATGTCCTCTTCCTCCCTCTCTCCTCCAGATGTCCTCCTCTCGCTCTCCTCCTCTCCCTCTCTCTCCTCCAGATCTCCTCTCTCCTCCTCCCCTCTCTCGCTCTCCTCCTCCTCCTCCTCTCTCCAGATCTCCTCAATCGCTCGCTCTCCTCCAGATCTCCCTCGCCTCCTCGCTCTCTCTGCTCCAGATCTCCCTAGCTCTCTCTCCTCCTCGCTCTCCATCTCTCTCCTCCAGATATTCTCCTCTCTCTCTTCTCCAGATCTCCCATCGCTCTCTCGCCTCCAGATCTCCTCCCCTCCCTCTCTCCTCCAGATCTCCTCCTCTCCCTCTTCCCTCCAGAACTCCTCTCTCCTCCAGATCTCCTCCCTCGCCTCCAGATCTCCCTCGCTCTCCTCCTTGCTCTCTCTCCTCCAGATCTCCTCCCTCGTCCCCTCTCCTCCAGATCTCCTCCCTCGCCTCCAGATCTCCCTCGCTCTCCTCCTTGCTCTCTCTCCTCCAGATCTCCTCCCTCGTCCCCTCTCCTCCAGATCTCCTCCCTCGCCATCTCTCTCCTCCAGATATTCTCCTCTACAGATCTCCTCACTCTCTCCTCCAGATCTCCTCTCTCCTCCAGATCTCCTCCTCCTCCTCCAGATCTCCTCTCCCTCCTCCACCTCTCTCTCGCTATCTTCCTCTCTCCCCTCCAGATCTCCTCCTCTCTCTTGCTCTCTCCTCCAGATCTCCTCTGTCGCTTTCTCCTCCTCTCGCTATTCTCCAGATCTCCTCCTCTCGCTATTCTCCAGATCTCCTCCTCTCGCTATTCTCCTCCTCTCTCTTGCTCTCTCCTGCTTTCTCCTCCAGATTTCCTCCTCTTGCTATTCTCCAGATCTGTTCCGTCTACGTGGCATCTAAGCAGCCTCTCAGGATTCATAACGACTTGCAGTTATTTTGGGCTGTTATTCTCTGTTTTTAATAGGTACCAATCAGATACCCTTTGTCAATCAGCTGTTAGTGCTGCTTGTTTTCTTCAGTCATTTCCAATGTTCACTCTTCCTGGATTTTAGTATTATCCTTCTGGATATAAATACAATTAATCTCAAGTGTTTCCTCAAGAAAATAGCACAGAGACCCACATGGGATTTCCACCATAATGCCTTGTATTCCACATAATGCCTTGTATTATTGTCATGTGCACATGGGAACCTACGGCATAAAGCAAATCATTCCAGTTAGTAAGCAAAGTTCAACGAAGCCAAAGCCCCAGAATGAAATATATAAAGCAGTGATCCCTTAAGGTGTAGAGAAACAAATATCTCAACAGTGACCTTTTTTCCTCTTCGTCATCCAGGGAAGCGCTCTCTGTTTGGCTGTATGTACAGCTGGCATGCGGCTGAGTCACGCGTCAGGCCTGATTAAAAGCAGCAGTGCTCTCCGGGCAGGGCCCATTTCTCTGGCAGGGCCAGGAGTGCAGTGGGCCAGGGCCACTGTGCTCAGTCTGTGGACATGACCTTGGTGGGGCATGATGGAGAAGGAGACACACAAGCCAGAGTGACACATGGTGTATATAACCCCGCCAACTCACACACACACACACACACACACACACACACACACACACACACACACACACACACACACACACACACACACACACACACACACACGTCATCTCCAACTGGGCTCATCATCACCTCAAGCACAACTCCCTGTCTCCTTCAATGCATATTGACTGATATGCTTTGACTGAAACATTTCTGAAGAGAATCAAATCTACTTACAAACCAAATAGTGCTGCATTAGTTAAGTCTCTACAGCTGTCATTCAAATAATACAATTATATCAAGAATGTACATGATGAAAAAAGGCTATCCAGTAGCTTCCATTTAAAAAAAAACAAATTGCGTAAATATATCTATTTATTTTATCCCTCAACGGGCAACAGTCTAAGGCTGAGTTTCCCTCATTATAAATACAACAGGAACAGTTCCAGTGAGATGAAGGCAGCACTCTGTCGGCTGTGATGTGACAGAGAAAATAACATCAGGTCTAATGCATCACAGCTCTGGAGCAGGAAGCAACCATGTTTCTTAGGACAACAGACGGTTCAATGTTCACTGCAGTAACATCCTTAGGGTGGTAAAGTAAAGACATCCAGCAGCTTTCCACATACAAACTGTTGCTTATAAATAAGCTTTGTTCAAAGGCTGGGACATACAGCACAGGGGTGCTGTCCACAAGTGTGGTGCTGAAATTAGATACCATCTCACTGAGTAGAGCAGCAGTCATCTCATCTGCTTCTAGATAGAGATGAATAGAACTAAGAAATCAGTGTGTTTTACTATTGTTTGGATTCACAGTATGGCAACCGAAAGAGAGACCAGCGAAAATAAGATCATTCTTTCTACCCGCTCCATCATACATTCACATTTGAATAATTTAGCAGTTGCTCTTATCGGGTGATTCAAACCAGAAACCTTTCGGTTACTGGCCCAACGCTCTTAAACGCTAGGCTACCTGCCATCCCTTCCCTAATAACTCATTACCATTAACATGTTGATTGTCACTGGCCATTAGACAATTACAAGGTAATCTCTGTCACGTCTACACTGTTAATTTGCTCCCTTCTCACGGCAATTAAAACACTAGCACTAGGCGAGAAGACATGTCATTAGTCGCACTATGAGAGAGAAGGAACATGGGGGAAGGAATCCAACAGTCATCCTGGTCCTTCCAGAGCCACCTCCTCACATGCTCTATATGGAGTTGTATGACACATCCAGATTATGGGATTGTTGTGTTGTTTTTATACTCAAGCTGCCCTTCTGGTCAGGCCTCTCACCAAAAAAGAGATAGGATTTTTATCTCAAGTGACAAATGGCTAAAGAAAGGATCAACACAAACAAAAATATGTAATTGATGGGAATAAGAAGCTTCCTCTGTATCCGATAGGCTACCTCTTTACTCTGTTTGAACAGGGCTGATTATCAGGTAGCTGTAGGCTACCGCTTTACTCTGTTTGAACAGGGCTGATTATCAGGTAGCTGTAGGCTACCTCTTTACTCTGTTTGAACAGGGCTGATTATCAGGTAGCTGTAGGCTACCGCTTTACTCTGTTTGAACAGGGCTGATTATCAGGTAGCTGTAGGCTACCGCTTTACTCTGTTTGAACAGGGCTGATTATCAGGTAGCTGTAGGCTACGTTTGACCACTAATCAGATGGCCCAGAAAGACACAAATCAAACAAATCCCATCTGTAAGCTATTTAAACATAACATGTAATCAGATCACCCTAGAAGGCTAATCGGTCAGTGCGCTGCAGTTCCAAGTCTGAGTGAGTGAGGCCCTGCTGCTGGATCAGTTTGACCACTGGGGTGTGAGGTGCAGGTGGGATGATGCTACATCATTAAAAAGAGAGAAAGATATTGTTTATTTCACTTTTGTTTATGATCTAGTTCGCTTGCATTGGTAATGTAAACATCTGTTTCCCATGCCAATAAAGCCCTTTGAATTGAGAGAGAGAGCTGTGGACAGTTGTTAATAAAGCGCATCACACTAGGACACCTCTACCGGCTGAGAGTAAGGTGCCGATGGTGTGTTACCCTTAACGGGGAGCTGAGAAGATACACCACCAGAGGCCTGAAGTGGCCTTGTGTATTTAAGTTCTCACAGACAGGGAGATGCCCCCAGGTGTGTGTGAGAGAGAGAGTCTCGCCAATGTTTGGAGCAGAAGCTTACTTCATTCCAGAGGAAACAAATGCGGTGAAATGACAAAAATGGTCATGATTATACTCTACATTATTGGAGGGACTGTGCGTCACCTAAAACACAGAGCACCACCTTGACAATAGTTTCGCCAAGTGTAAAACTGGCCCGTTGCCTACATCTGCTTATAGGCTACTACACGTCACTGTCTAATTCACACTATTCACTATTGCGTGATGTGAGCCAGCAAACAAGCTAAATCTGCGGGCAAGCTTGCCAAGCCATTACTACCCGCATGCAATTAAGCGACTTTATGCTCTCATAGATATATATATCTATGAGTTTGACTGTACTCTCCCCTCAATTGATGCTGCTCTAACCCAGTCAATACATAAAGAAACGGAATGACTCCGAGAAGCCTCATTTATAGCATAAATATAACGCATGTCCTATTACTTGACGACAGACAATGATTATTTAATGATTGGAAAGCAGGATATTTGTAGGCTAGTGCAGACAATCACAGGTCTGGTGATAGCGAGAGAGATCCGTCCTGCTAAATCAAACCACGGGTCGGAGTCTACGGATACAATATTTACTGCAACACATGGAACAATATGTCAATGTTTATTTATCGAGGTCATTCCGCAGAGAAATGTGTAGTGGTCTCACCTGGGCATTATTCTGTGCTCCAACACCCGATAGAAATACAACGTGGTTTGTTAGAATTATCCCGGGGTTCGGGGCAGAATTCCTGCGGTCTTTTGAATATTTACATGGAGGTGATATGCTGCAGACTTCTTCGTCTTCCGGAAGGACAGACTTCAGACTCACATGCCGTTATGAGCCCAGCCGATCCACCTGAATCCCCGCATTAGACAATGGTTGTCTTCCTACGCCGCACTGAAGGTAGCAGCAGAAGCATCAATCCCCGTACTCACCGGTGCTGATTGTTCCGTATATGGTTGAGGGCGCGGTCAGCAGCAGTTGACCAATCATTTGCACTCCCAATGAAACTTACATGTGCGTTGCCATGGAGGACAATCACACCGTTAATGGGTTCAAGCTGTATCTCCCTATTATCCGATCAAATAGAGCCACAGCGTTGGAACATTTTGAGAGCATTATCGTAACCACCAAATTAATTTATTAACTCAAGGACAGCTGTTATAACGGTGGCAACTTTCAGCATGAGCATTTTGAATATAACGTCACCAAACCTTTTCATTGTTCCTTTTTAAATGTTTCATGTTATGTAGCCTATTTCACATGCAACATACTCTGGCCTTCATGTAAATGTTACACACGATAACTGGCCTCGGAGCCGTGCTCCATCTGTTCCACAAAACTGTTAATGCAGTGTGACAAGGTCATATGGGTTGGAAATCTCCCTCAGTAATAACCATGTTTCAGTAGGGGAGAGTGGGAGGGAAAGTTGTGGCCTTTTTTCCACATTCAGCATCACTCCGTCAAGGGGTAAGGGGGTAAGGGGGAAATATAGGGGTAAGTTGAGCCAGCTACAAAGATCTGCACTGAATAAAACATTACCACTACCTTTTTAAAAACATGTCTTAGTTTCCCAAACACAATCCCTTTGTCTTTAATAATTTTAAGCATCTTTTAAACACAGACAGAACACCTAAAAAACAAACCCTTTGTACTTTTTTAAACACTTAACATAGGCCAAGCCCTGTTTCCTCATATCCAAATGGTAACGCCTTGCATTATGCCTGAGAAGAAAACACTAACATTTGCCTCAATTTACCCCAAGGCAAACATTTTTACGATATTATCCCACACAGCTACAAAGACGCACTTTAATGCTAGGTTAAGGACCTAATATTGAAGCTTAGAGACCAACTGGTGTATAGAACAATATTAAAATGATATACTTTGGTTTAGATACAAGCAACAGGAAACCTCAACACATTCATTTGACTTGGTGAAAATCAATTTTTGGATCTAATTTACCACTTTTCCCATGTGGTTTCTTCCTTCAGACTCCATGAAATGACCACGCTCTTCCTAGATCTTTGATCCAATTTTTAATTCTGTGTATGTTTGAGGTTGATCCAGTGGTAGGATTGAGGCTGACAATGAAACTGTTTTTTTCTGCTCACAGCTTTTATTAGCAAACATGAAGATAAATAGCCACTGGAAACTGTACAAGTATTTACAAAACAAATTGGTCATGGCAACCAAAGGATATACACGAATAACACTCTTCAACCAAAACCCAGCAGTTTGCTGTGACATGATTTAAGTACACATACCCACAATGCATCAGCCAATGGGAGGAAGACTTGACACAATGATCAATTAACATTCATAATGCATTAACTACAATACAACATGTTCAGTTCATAGACACGTGTTTATACAGCACACATGTCAATAAACTCTAACACAAGTTTCTTCTCTCTTTCACAGATGATTATCAATCAAAAGAGCATCGCTAACCACACAATTACAATTAATAAATGTGTTTCTTATAAATAATTAACCGTTTGCAATGTCTGATTATTGATACTAAGGCCCTGCTTTAGATGAGGTGACAGTGGACATGAGGAGGATCATCACAGTATGGTTTCCTAGAAACAAGGGTGGCTCAACTTAACCCTTTGGCTCAACTAACTCCACTCTCCACTATAGGGAACGCTACCACAATAGGAACAGGACTAGCCATTGTGAGATGGCTTCAGTTGTCACAGGCCAGTAATAGCCTACAGGATACCCGGTGTGGTTACTATGGTGACAAATCCTCAGCTGGACCCAGGTAGCCTACCACAGTTGGCAGGAGTCATCAACACCTGAAGGCTGTGAGTTTGCAAAATGAGTGGTTCAAATAAGGACAGCACAAAGTGTTAAACATTTACATCATTTTGCAGACGCTCTTATCTAGAGTGACTTACAGGAGCAATTAGGGGCAGATGGAAAGAGCTTTCACCGATTCAGTTCAGGGATTTGAACCAGCTACCTTTTGGGTACTGGCCCAATGCCGCCAGGTTACTTGCCTCCAACACGATCAATATCTTTTATTCTCACAGTATCTACAAAAGTTCATTGCAACAAAATGCTTTAAATTGGAATCTGTTTGAAAGTGGAAATAAGGAATTTAAACTGGGTTTCAGAGCATAACATTTATTTAGGATAAATCACAATATTTTTACATGACACCACATTCATTATTTTTGATCAGTTTGGAATATATTTCAAAATGATAGTTTAAAATGTAGCCTGTATTTGTGCTGCTCTCCCATTTTACAGTGTCACTGAAGCCCATATGTATAAAGGTAGAACAAACGTGTGGAGTAGTTTCTGTACAATGATATTACTATATTTATAATTTTATATTCTAAAATAATTACAGTATGCATGTCTTTTAAATTGTACCACAGGATTGTCTAGTTGAGGAAATAACCTCAATTGATCTTGTCATTAACAATCCACTCCCACATTTTTCCTACTCAACTAGACCACACAAACAGGGAATGTAAAAAGGCAGTGTTAGCCTACACTATCCAGTGTTGTGACACACAAACAGGGAAACACTAAAAACAGGGAATGTAAAAAGGCAGTGGTAGCCTACACTATCCAGTGTTGTGACACACAAACAGGGAAACACTAAAAACAGGGAATGTAAAAAGGCAGTGGTAGCCTACACTATCCAGTGTTGTGACACACAAACAGGGAAACACTAAAAACAGGGAATGTAAAAAGGCAGTGGTAGCCTACACTATCCAGTGTTGTGACACACAAACAGGGAAACACTAAAAACAGGGAATGTAAAAAGGCAGTGTTAGCCTACACTATCCAGTGTTGTGACACACAAACAGGGAAACACTAAAAACAGGGAATGTAAAAAGGCAGTGGTAGCCTACACTATCCAGTGTTGTGACACACAAACAGGGAAACACTAAAAACAGGGAATGTAAAAAGGCAGTGGTAGCCTACACTATCCAGTGTTGTGACACACAAACAGGGAAACACTAAAAACAGGGAATGTAAAAAGGCAGTGGTAGCCTACACTATCCAGTGTTGTGACACACAAACAGGGAAACACTAAAAACAGGGAATGTAAAAAGGCAGTGGTAGCCTACACTATCCAGTGTTGTGACACACAAACAGGGAAACACTAAAAACAGGGAATGTAAAAAGGCAGTGGTAGCCTACACTATCCAGTGTTGTGACACACAAACAGGGAAACACTAAAAACAGGGAATGTAAAAAGGCAGTGGTAGCCTACACTATCCAGTGTTGTGACACACAAACAGGGAAACACTAAAAACAGGGAATGTAAAAAGGCAGTGGTAGCCTACACTATCCAGTGTTGTGACACACAAACAGGGAAACACTAAAAACAGGGAATGTAAAAAGGCAGTGGTAGCCTACACTATCCAGTGTTGTGACACACAAACAGGGAAACACTAAAAACAGGGAATGTAAAAAGGCAGTGGTAGCCTACACTATCCAGTGTTGTGACACACAAACAGCCCCATCTAGTGGAGAAGCAATCTTCTGCAGTCATGAACCACATACAAATACACACAGGGATATGCATATACTGTAGGTTTACCTACTGTGAAAGCTGTGAGCAAATAATATGATGTTGAAGGATGAATCAATCAGATGAAGGATGAATCAATCAGAAAATTTAAAAAATCCTTCCTCAGATGCGAAATGCTCTTAAACTGGAAAATTGGAATGTTTCTAACATCCGTTGTATCTTCAAACAGGAGCATTACGTTTCCATCACACTGAGATCTTCAGAGTGCCGTTGCTGCCGGGAACATGGGCAGTCATTGTTGTTTTTGTCCTCAATGTTGGTCTTCATTCTGATATAAAAATGAACTAGTAAGTAGACTACAAAATTAATTCAAGGAAAATATAGAAATGCAATCTAAACGGGATGTGCTTAGATATGATATGCTTAGAGACCACTTCAAAACACCTGCAGACAGAGCATAATGGTCCAATTCTGACCAGAACCTTTTCTTGCACTTGGATTACTCCAACACATATACCCTGTATTCTCCTACACCTCTTACCTCCTCAAAGGTGGACATCAAACACTTCATCCCCCAGGGAGTCAGGAGCTTCCTCTGTAATGACTGGGGAGAGAGAACAAAGTCTATCTGTGTTAAGGGCACCACATCAGCCATATTGGAGAACAGCAGCGTTCAAAAGCATTTGCACTGAGTAAAAATACACACCTGTAACTATGGTAACTATGTATCTGTTCATGGTTATACCAAGAGGTCTACGGGTAGAAAACTAGATTCAGCCACTGAACGGACCGTAATTATAATAATTTGTACACTGTAAATTGACCACAACTAAGCCCAAAAAGAGATTTTATTTAAAAATAACAATAAGTTCATACCTTGATGACATTGAGATATGATCACGTCTCTTTTTGTATTCGTGGGAATACTTGTTGAACATATTTCCCAAATTAAACAAATATTGAGCTGAATTCCTGGTGATTTGAGTCTTTTCTGACCAAAAAACGAGAATCTGCAATTTTTGGGGGGGACCCAAAAAATCACTCGTGGACTGATTTTGGCCCGTGGGCCACCTATTGCTGACCCCTGATCTACGGTATAAAAGCTTATAGGCTTATGAATATGAATATATTAATGTGAGAGTGAGCCATTAATCTTTATTACTATGACAATGTTTCAAGTAGATTGGACAGGAGCAAAAGCTCATTTGTGCCAGCTACTGACATGAGATAATATGCACTAAATTGGCTAAATATACCATACCTAACCATACCTAACCATACCTAACCATACCTAACTGCAACAAGCTGTACAAAGTACTGTACCAGTCCTTGTGCTTCAAGACTACAGTAAGTTTGAAACATCCAGGTAAAGATTTGAACATAAAGGAAAAGAGAGGTGAATTGGGAGGTGTGCTTGTACCTGTATGTTGTACAGTGTGTAGTGGCTGAGCTATAGTAGGCACACTGAAGGAACGGGAGTGTTGGGGAGAATGGTATTCGTGACAGGTGCTCTGTGTTCGTTTGCGGCACTCCACAGCAAGGCGGCTGCGACAATCTTTGTGGCAGCTCACCCCACAGGCTAGAATAGAGAAGAGGGGTTGAATCTCTTACATCTGAAAACAGACAGCATTGGTACTGGCATTGCTATTGTATTGTTATATATCTAGCCTTGGCTTCCTATAGGCATTGTAATATGGCTTTTGTGTTTAACTACACAATGTGTCTTGGAAAGGTCTTGGAAAGGTCTTGGAAAGGTTTTGCTCAACTTCTTACTGTGTACACTAATCAGTGTCTGTCTCAATGAGCAAGAGTATCTGGTAAATAACTGAATCCTGAAATATAAATAAGCAAATAAGCAATATAATGTTGGTCAACATTACACAACATTGTGCGTGGGGTGCGATAGGTGCAGAATACCCGACAGAGATCATTTTATTTGTGTACCTTTACACTTGTATCTTTGTTTGTAAAATCTCCACATCTGAAAAATACAATACATCTGTTACATATCATATTTAGCATTAGAAAAAAAGACAGGTTAATGGTGACTTTGTAAATGAAACTGATTGTTGAATAATCTTTTTATTCAAATTTCACATGCATTAATTTCAAAGCCTTTCGTCAACAGTGAGCAGTTAATTAAGTCTTGTTTGTAACTGTCACTTCAGCTTTCTCAGGAGTCAACAAGAGTCAACTGCTGACAGCTTGATTGGTTCACAATGATAAGTACAGAACAGACCTGAAGTGGGGCACCATAGGCTACAGTATGAAAGGAAATTAAATGAAGTGTCCTCAGAATAACAGACTAAACATGAGTGAGAGACAGTACGAAACACTTGAAAAAAGGAAACAGAACTGTTGTGTTTGGGTGGAAGCCATCAGAAAATGTGAGATCAGGAAGTCAGTTCTTTGTTTTGTTAAGCAATGTCACCAATAGAACCATTATCTTTCCACATCCAAAATGGTGTCCTCTAAATACCTTATTCCAAAATATCCACTATTCTGGTCACAATATGTGCTTCCTATAATATGGGTACCTTAACATCATTTGTATATACAGGTCCTCATAATAATTGGTTTATACCTAATTGTTTCATATTTATTTACTTATGATTGTATATTTTTTGTTTCTAATAGCTTTTACATGGAGTTGTACACAGTTGAAGCATAGGCATCATTGTACTTACCATGCCTTTACAGTGATGGCAACGCATAGGCTTCATGCAGGGCTTCTCTGAAAATGTGTGGATGAACCCCATCTTGCTGTTCAGTAAAGAGCTGGCCTTGGTGAAATAGTCAATCATCTCCTCCTGACTTATTTTGCCGTCCCTGAGAGGGTGAGGGGTCAAAGGTTGATATTACAGTAATAGCAAGATGCTCTGTGTGACTTGTGGATCTAAAGATAGTTGAAATGTTGGCCATCAATAGTTATGACTTGTCATACTCACTGATTCTTATCCAGGTCGTCAAACTTGCAGAGGTATGGGAAGTTAGTCCTAATGATCTCAAATTCCTCCTGAGTGACGTAGCCGTCTCCATCAGTGTCAAAATTCTTAAACACAGACTGAAAAATGACCAAATGTAAGTTCTCATTGCCATCTTTTATAATTACATTTCATATTTCAAATATGTTGAACAGCCTACCTCTACCATCTTCTGTATGTGTTTACTGATGATGGTGGGGTCAGCTTTGGGCTTCACTGAAGATGCCCACTCTTCTATCATAGGTGGGCTTGGGGTAGACTGGCAAACCAAAATAAATATTTGACAATAATTAATATTTCCTCTAGATTACATACAAGCTCTGTGTCTGTGTCCGTGGCCATGTCTGTGTCCGTGTGTCCCTGACACACACTCACCAATGGCCTGGCTGTGCGGGGCTCCCTCTGCAGGGACAGCTGATAGATCTCTTCCTCTGAGTGATACTGGTCCAGAGACACCTGAAAGGACCCAAACACAAACTGTTCAATCAAATGCCAACAGGTTAAACAAATCTACCAAGTCGTACAGTATCAGTCAACAGGGCCAGACCATGAGCAGGTTGAGCAGGTCCATGTTGGCATCGACGCTGGGTGGCATGGTCTGGATCAGCGCAAGCTCCTGGAGGATGGCATACAGCTGTTGGGTCTTGGCCAGGTTGACCTGCGTCTTCTCCCGGTCACTCCAGTCGGGCAGGGCTACGTGCACAGCAATCAGGTCCTTGAGGTGCACGCCCAGGATGGGGAAACGGAAGCCTGTGCTCTCTGAGAAGCGCTGGCGGTACTGGCTATAGTTCCCACAGGATGTCACAAGCTCCACCAGGTTGTTGAACACCTGAGGCAATAAGGATGTCACATAATGTTGGACATCACATAGCTAGAGCCAAATAATAGGTCACATTTTGACGTAGATCTACATTCAAAATGCAAATGTTTAGTTGTAATTGGTAAGTAAATAAAATAAAATAATTATGATCGAAACTGTTTACCTTGCTCACATCGTTGCTGATGTGTGACTGTGTGTCTTTGAGGCGTGAGATGGAGCTGTTACTGAGACCCCCCACTACTGCCATCAGAGTGTTGAAGTTCTGCAGCTGTAACAACCTCTACAGAGACCAGATACAAAAATATAACCCATCTTAGCCCTAACAGAGCCAACAAAAAACTGCATGGAACACAAGACAGACCAACTTCTAGAGGGAGTTTGGATTCCATTCACTGAGAAGCAGTGGCACTAATGGACTTCTCTTTATCTGAGGGATGATTCACACTGACTTGGGAGATGACTCAGTTAACAGGGAGTGGACTCTTTCTGACCTGGTAGCTGACTTTTTCTGACTCGGTAGTTCAGCCTGATCTCATAGTAAGATAGTAAGGTACATCCGCGAAACACTCAAATTAGTATGATATGTTATGTTTAATATGGTTACGTAAGACAGAACACAGCTAACTTGAGCATTTCACCTAATAAACAACTTTTCAACTAGTTACTACTTTTTAGCTACTTTGCAACGTCCTAGCATATTAGCTAACCCTTTCCCTAACCTTAACCCTAAACTTAAGCCTTTTAGCTAACCTTCCCCTAACCTTAACCCTAAACTTAAGCCTTTTAGCTAACCTTCCCCTAACCCTGTAACCTTAACCCTAACCCCTATCCTTAACTCTTAGACTAACTAATGCTAGCCAGCTAGCTAATGTTAACATTAGCCACCTAGCTAACATTAGCCACAACAAATTGGAATTCGTAACATATCCTAAATATTTCAAATTCACAGCATATTCTAACACATTAATACATACCATACGAAATGTAACATCATTCTAAATGGAATGTCTTGGATATACAGTACATACAGAATAATATGAAATGCTCTTAGACCAGGTTGGTGATTATTTTTTGACCTGGTAGTTGACTCTTTCTGAGCTGGGAGTTTACGCTTTCTGATTTGGGAGTTGACCCTTTGTGACCTGGAAGTTGACTCTTTCTGACCTGGTAGTTGAGCTTTTCTGACCTGGGAGTTGATTCATTGACCTGGGACTGGGAGTGATTCATTGACCTGGGACTGGGAGTTGATTCATTGACCTGGGACTGGGAGTTGATTCATTGACCTGGGACTGGGAGTTGATTCATTGAACTGGGACTGGGAGTTGATTCATTGACCTGAGACTGGGAGTTGATTCATTGACCTGGGACTGGGAGTTGATTCATTGACTTGGGACAGGGAATTGATTGACTGACCTGTGCGACCCTAATAAAGTGGGAGATGACTGCAGCCCTCTGGGGGGCGGTGGGCTTGCTGAGCACCATCAGCTGGATCCACTGAGACACGCTGTTGAAGAGGGTGATGAAGCGTTCCAGGATGGGGTTATCCACTGTGCAGCCATGCATCACAAAGCTGTGGTAGTCCTGGAACTGGAGGGCAAGGGACCATTTTAAAAACAATGTCCAATATGCAAACACACAGTCTATCTTACTTAAACCACAAATACAACAACTACTGCATAATTCAGCCAAAAGCAAAGTCACCTGGGTGAGACCCATAACGAAGCTGGCGAACAGAGCCACCTGCTGGCCACCCACTCACCAGTATCCGACAGAAGGACTTATACTCCATGTAGGTGAGGTGCTCTGCTAGTTCAGATGAGTCCAGGTGATCAAAGAGGAGAGACGTCTTCCTCTTCTTGAAATCAGACTGAGCTGGTTGGCTCACCTGCCTACTCCACTCATATGACGGCCTAGGGAAAATAAGAAAGGAAGCTCAACTATCAGTAGTTGCGAGAGTACTGCGAGAGTGGCCGAATGTAGATGCACTCATGCACTCTGAAAACTGTTCTACTGTATCATTGAATGCTAAGCTGTCACTGTGTCACTGTGAAGGAGACTATGCCTGCCTGGCTGGTTAGCTGCTACAATGCTTGTATGATTGCCTGGCTGAAGACAGGGGGCACTTACACACTGTCAACGTTGATGAGTGTGCTCTGGTGCTCCTCTCCCTGCTGAGCCAGCTGCTCCTTCAGCCCTCTGATCTGCTCTGCCAGCTCTGGGTTCAGGTCAAACTCTGCTGGGAACTCGCTGATCCAGTACCTTACGGTGCAGTATGGAGAGGAGAGGCGGGGTTTACAGGGACAGAAAGGTAGGACAGGAGGAGTTAGTGTTGTCATTTCTGGCTCGGAGCCAGAGAGTATGGAAATCATATACCTACATGGAGATTGTATACCTACATGGAAATCATATACCTACATGGAGATCATATGTCTACATGGAGATCATATGTCTACATGGAGATCATATACCTACATGGAGATCATATGTCTACATGGAGATCATATGTCTACATGGAGATCATATGTCTACATGGAGATCATATGTCTACATGGAGATCATATGTCTACATGGAGATCATATACCTACATGGAGATCATATGTCTACATGGAGATCATATGTCTACATGGAGATCATATGTCTACATGGAGATCATATACCTACAGTGGCAAGAAAAAGTATGTGAACCCTTTGGAATTACCTGGATTTTTGGATAAATTGGTCATCAAATTTGATCTGATCTTCATCTAAGTCACAACAATAAACAAACATAGTGTGCTTAAACTAATAACAAACAAATTATTGTATTTTTATTGTCTGTATTGAATACATCATTTAAACATTCACAGTATAGGTTGGAGAAAGTATGTCAACCAGTAGGCTAATGACTTCTCCAAAAGCTAATTGGAGTCAGAAGTCAGCTAACCTGGAGTCCAATCAATGAGACGAGATTGGAGATGTTGGTTCGAGCTGCCTTGCCCTGTATAAAACATTCACAAAATTTGAGTTTGCTATTCACAGGAAGCATGGCCTGATGTGAACCATGCCGCGAACAAAAGAGATCTCAGAAGACCAAAGATTAAGAATTGTTGACTAGCATAAAGCTGGAAAGGGTTACAAAAGTATCTCTAAAAGCCTTGATGTTCATCAGTCCACGGTAAGACAAATTGTCTATAAATGGAGAAAGTTCAGCACTGTTGCTACTCTCCCTAGGAGTGGTCATCCTGCAAAGATGACTGCAAGAGCACAGCGCAGAATGCTCAATGAGGTTAAGAAGAATCCTAGTGTCTGGCAAAATATTCTGTGGACAGATGAAACTACAATTGAGTTGTTTGGAAGGAACATGCAACACTGTGTGTGGAGAAAAAAGGCAAAGCACACCAACATCAAAACCTACCCAATTGTAAAGTATGGTGGAGGGAGCATCATGGTTCGGGGCTGCTTTGCTGACTCAGGGCCTGGACAGTTTGCTATCATCGACGTAAAAATGAATTCCCAAGTTTATAAAGACATTTTGCAGGAGAACGTTAGGCTATCTGTCCGCCAATTGAAGCTCAACAGAAGTTGGGTGATGCAACAGGACAATGGCCCAAAACATAGAAGTAAATCAACAAGAGAATGGAAGAAAAGACAGAAGAAAACAGAAGAAAATACGCCTTCTGGAGTGGCCCAGTCAGAGTCCTGACCTCAACCCGATTGAGATGCTGTGGCATGACATCAAGAGAGCAGTTCACACCAGACATCCCAGGAATATTGCTGAACTGAAACAGTTTTGTAAAGAGGAATGGTCCAAAATTCCTCCTGACCGTTTTGCAGTTCTGATCCGCAACTATAGAAAACATTTGGTTGAGGTTTTTGCTGCCAAAGGAGGGTCAACCAGTTATTAAATCCAAGGGTTCACATACTTTTTCCAACCTGCAGAGTGAATGTTTACACGGTGTGTTCAATAAAGACATGAAAACGTATCATTGTTTGTGTGTTATTAGTTTAAGCAGAGTGTGTTTCTCTATTGTTGTGACCTAGATGAAGATCAGATCAAATTTTATGACCAATTTATGCAGAAATCCAGGTATTTCCAAAGGGTTCACATATTTTTTCTTGCCACTGTACATGGAGATCATATACCTACACGGAGATCATATGTCTACATGGAGATCACATGCCTCCACATTGCTTACAGGGAAATCATATACTGTACCTACAGTACATGTGTTAATGTTGACAGACAAGCACAGAATCTATCTCACGACTAAGACCTATAGCAGTGCTTCCTCTGTGGCTCCATGATTTTCTATGCTGTATTCACTCACTTGATAAGATGGCAGATTTGTGACCTGAGTTCAGGCAGACAGTTTTCCTCCAGCGACCTGTTGTGTGGTTAAGGAACAAAATTCCACAAAAATTTCCACCAAAAGCATTTGAAACCCCTGGTCTAGTAATCCTTAGGCCCATCACTATTATGGAAAAAAATAAATCTCTGCTAGCATCTCGGGACATACATTTAAGAGAACAGTGGTGTGTCATTCATCTGAAAGGATACTTGCTGGAGAGTTTCTTGGCCAGGTCAGCAGAGGAGAGGTACCATGGATGCATCATGAGAAACATCCGGACCAGAGACTCATCATTCAGCCTGCCTTCATAATCTACCAGGAGAGGAGAGACCGAGATACATGGATGAGCTTCACTGTACAAGGCAAGCTGCCACATATTGTGTAAATCATTTATATATAGGCAACTACTGCAGTTGTACAACCAAACAACAATGAAAATGTTATCTAAGCATGTACTGTCTGCAACTATTTACACCAGGAGAGAGGCAAAGGGAGAGTAATCCTGACCAAATGCTTTGATGCAGGCCTCCGTAAGCTCATCGACTGTCGCCGACTGATCTAATTTGATAGACTTCATCCTCCTCTGGTTCTCTCTCCAACAGTCCTCTCTGTACTCTCCTCCGTTGAAACATACACAGTGAGACTGTGATGAGGTGTGGGATTTAGAAGAATGGCTGTGTTCTCTATTCTGTTGGGCAACCTTCCAACAGAGTCCTCTGATGAGTCTGTTAGTCCTCAGGCAGGCAGCTACCCTGCTCCAGTCAACAAGCTAAGAAAGTCTCTTCCTCTTTTATGAAAGCTTTTAGTTTGTGTGCTTCCTGCCCCACCTTAAAACAAGAGCATTGGTATAGTCATGAAAAACCCCAAAACCCAGTTGAGAGTAGGCCTTTAGCAATTCACTATTCAATTGTTTGCTTACTGATGATAATACAAACAAAACATTTTTGTGACACAAGAACCTGCAATATGGCAATACTAATTCACCCTCCACATACATTATCTATCTGATTATTCATGATGCAAGGAAAAGATAATCCCAGCCAAATGATTACCCATCAGACAGAGATTAAAGTGTGTTGGTGGCTGTTTTCCCAGGTATCAAATACATGTCAACAGTTATCTCAAACACAATTAGAGATTGCACTGTTTTGCACTTGCAAATTGAGTTTAAAAACATTGACTGGTTTTATAATTTGATAATTTATTAGATACAGTACATGAGTCATTAAGAAATGACACCACAACCAGTCTACCAAACTATGTTATATCATACTAATAAAAAAAGGTCTTACCCTCTTGAATTGACCACAGCAGTCTTGTCATAAGATGTGGAAAATCACAAGACTACGAAAGGTGTCTGCACCCCTCCATTGCTTCTTCAAAGCAGTTTGTCTAACTAAGTGACAGTTATATATCCCTTCAGTTGCCTTTTGCTCTCAGTTTCCTTTTTGCTGTGCATTTTAGTGCGGTCACATTTCCTCTTTACAGACCGTGCCCCAAAGTGTCAACCAGTCCTTCTAAATGAAATGCACTTTCACTGTCAAGGCAGTGCTGTTGGTGGTGAGATTTCAATAAGTATTATTAAGGGTACTTAGATGAAATAACAAAGCACTTACATGTTGTAATGGAAATTATATATTATTTGACAATTTAAAATACATAAAGAAGCCACTCCAGGCAACAAATACATGAACCACAACGACAGAGGATTATATACTGTAGAAAAAAAGTTAAAAGATGTCTGTCTATCTTGCTCTACACACACGCGCACGCACACACACACACACACACACACACACACACACACACACACACACACACACACACACACACACACACACACACACACACACACACACACACACACACACACACACACACACACACACACACACACACACACACACACACATACACACACACGCCCTGAGGGTGTTATGCTGGTTTTCTAGTTATTCAGTTGCTCTGAGGTAGCAGATCCCTGACTTCATATACAGTGCCTTCAGAAAGTATTCACACCCCTTGACTTATTCCCCAAGAAATTGTGTTACAGCCTGAATTTAAAATGGATCAAATTTAGATTTTTTTTGTCACTGGCCTACACACCTTTTTTTTTTATTAATTACAAACGTGAAGCTGAAATGTCTTGAGTCAATAAGTATTCAACCACTTTGTTACTGAAAGCCTAAATAAGATCAGGTGTAAAAATGGGTTTAACAAGTCACATAATAAGTTTAACATGATTTTTGAATGACTACCTCATCTCTGTACCCCACGCATACAATTATCTGTAAGGTCCCTCAGTTGAGCAGTGAATTTCAAATACAGATTCAACCACAAAAACCAGGGAGGTGTTTCAATGCCTTGCAAAGAAGGGCACCTATTGTTAGATGGGTAAACATTTGAAAAAGCAGACATTGAATATCCATTTGAGCATGGTGAAGCTTTTAATTACACTTTGGAGGGTGTATAAATACACCCAGTCACTACAAAGATACAGGCGTCCTTCCTAACTCAGTTGCTGGAGAGGAAGGAAACTGCTCAGGGATTTCACCATGTGTCACACCCTGATCTGTTTCACCTGTCTGGTGATTGTCTCCACCCCCTCCAGGTGTCGCTTATTTCCGTGGTGTATATATCCCTGTGTTTCCTGTCTCTCTGTGCCAGTTCGTCTTGTATGCCTTTCAAGTCAACCAGCATTTTTCCCGTACTCCTGCCTCTATTCTCTTTTGCTAGTCCTCCTGGTTTTTGACCCTTGCCTGTTTTTCTGGACTCTGTACCCGCCTGCCTGACCATTCTGCCTGCCCTGACCTCGAGCCTGCCTGCCAATCTGTACCTCCTGGACTCTGAACTGGTTTTGACCTTTTGCCTGTCCACGACCATTCTCTTGCCTACCCCTTTTGGATTGTTTAATAAATATCAAGACTCAAACCATAAGCCTCCCGGGTCTGCATCTGGGTCTCGCCTTGTGCCCTTATACCATAAGGGTAATGGTGATTTTAAAACAGTTACAGAGTTCAATGGCTGTGATAGAAGAAAACTGAGTATGGATCAACAACACTGTAGTTATTCCACAATACTAACCTAATTGACAGAGTGAAAAGAAGGAAGCCTGTACATAATACAAATATTTTAAAACATGCATTCTGTTTGCAAAAAGGCACTACAGTAATACTGCAAAAAATGTGGCAAAGAAATTCACATTTTGTTTTGAATACAAAGTGTTATGTTTGGGGCAAATCCAATACAACACACTCTCCATGTTTTCAAGCATAGTGGTGGCTGCATCATGTTATGGGTATGCTTATAATCATTAAGGACTGGGTATCAGGTTTCAGGTATGACCCAGATGCAGACAGTGTCGAAGAAACAAAAGTTTATCTCTAGTACAGGGCCAGGCAAATAACAGGTCAAAGGCAGACGGAGGTCAGTAATCCAGAGAGGGTACAAAAGGTCCAGAACGGCAGGCAGTCTCAGGGTCAGGGCAGGCAGAACGGTCAAAACCGGGAAGGACTAGAAAACAGGAGCAAGAACAGACAGGAGCAGGGGAACAAATGCTGGTAGGTGTCACGAAACAAATCGAACTGGCAACAGACAAACAGAGAACACAGGTATAAATACACAGGGGATAATGGGGAAGATGGGCGACACCTGGAAGGGGGTGGAGACAGGCACAAAGACAGGTGAAACAGATCAGGGTGTGACACTGGGGAGGATTTCAGGATACAAAAATCAACAGAATGGAGCTAAGCACAAGCAAAATCCTAGAGGAAAACCTGAGTCAGTCTGCTTTTCACCAGACACTGGGAGTGTTGAGGTTACTGTAAACTTGGTATTGTTTGATTGGTCAATAGTGGTTGGTTTTGGGTTGCAAGGTTACACCTTCAGATGTTATAAATGTAATGGAAAACTTTTCCTGTATCCAGTCCATGGAGGAAGGCTAGATTATCAATTCTAATTTCCTGGGCTTCTAGGCTTCTAGCCTAGTAACCATCTCTTTGTTCATGCTTTGTCCTGTAAGTTAACCTTAGGATCTATATGCCTAGAAGTATGCTTTGTAATGGTTGTTAATGCTTTGTAACTTAAGCTTTATGCCTTGTATGTGAATTAATTCATTGTACAATGTTAATTAAATATCTGCCTTTGATATAGACAATTCTCAGACCAATTATTGCTAGTCAACGTCAGCTCATTGCCTCATGCTTGCTTGTATATTTTAATTATCTTTATGGAGTCAGGTTAACATTTTAATAGGCTAATTGCTTAGTCTCATTACGAGTCACATGTGAGGTATTTATAATATCATATGTAATGTTTGTCAAATATGACTGCCCACTACACATTTATTATACAGCAATTACAGATGAGCTGTTGTACTCAGAGACAATCTCAAACAGACAGTAACTGTGCACAAGCTGTCAAGCTCTAGGTTCCTGTTCCATCTGTCCAGGCCAAGGGGTCATTTCCTATGACCCTACTATGACCCATGACCCTACGCTACTGTTGTGAGCATGACAACTATAGTATAGGAATGTTCTGTATAATTTTTCTTTCTGTATAATTCTATTTAATTGTAGCTGGTTTACATCCCAGTCTTCACTGGGATCAATGTCAAAGGAAGGAGGGTTTTGACTACTGGAAGTCAATGGAGTAGAACTGTACTGCATTCTTTCATGTTGTCAATGACAAAGAATGCAATTTAAATTTGAGAAATGCAAACATGTTTTTTGTTGTAAGTAGGCCTATTTGTAAAAAAAAAAAAAAAAAAAAAAAGGATTACTTATTATGACTGTGATAATGTGGTTGTCTCACCTAGCTATCTTAAAACCTCTTGGAAATAGGGGGCACCAGTTTATTCTACGTTTATTTATTATGACTTTTGGAATTTTTGGGGAATTTTTCGTTCCATGCGCCAAGAGTTCATGGACATGTGCGCTCCACCATGCTAGCCAAAGTTGCTAATTCGACAGAAGAAATGGACATTCTAAAACAAAACAACGATTTATTGTGGAACTAGGACTCCCTGCACTGCATTCTGATGGAAGATCATCAAAGGTAAGCGAATATTTATGATGTTATTTCGTATTTTTGTGGAATATGTTGGCTCCAACATGGCGGAGAATGGCTGGGCGCTGTCTCAGATTATTGCATGCTGTACTTTGTACTAAAGTGATTTTTTTAAATCTAACACAGCGGTTGCATTAAGAACCAGTGTATCTTTCATTTGCTGTACAACATGTATTTTTTAGCAAAGTTTATGATGAGTTTTTTAGTTAGATTACGTGACTGTCCAAAATTTCTCCGGACAATTTGGTGCATTTTGGCGCCATATTCACAATGTAAAACCAGGATTTGTAGCTATAAATATGCAAATTTTCGAACAAAACATAAATGTATTGTATAACATGATGTTATAAGACTGTCATCTGATGAAGTTGTTCAAAGGTTAGTGATTAATTTTATCTCTATTTGTGGGTTTTGTGAAAGCTACCTTTGCGGTGGAAAAATGGCGGTGTATTTTTGGATATTGTGGTGAGCTAACATAAATATATGTTGTGTTTTCGCTGTAAAACAATTAAAAAATCGGAAATATTGGCTGGATTCACAAGATATTTATCTTTCATTTGCTGTACAACATGTATTTTTCATAAATGTTTTATGATGAGTATTTATATATTTCACGTTGCTCTTTGTAATTATTCTGGCTTTTTTGGTGCCATTTATGATCATGGCACCAATGTAAAACCAGGATTTGTAGCTATAAATATGCACATTTTCGAACAAAACATAAATGTATTGTATAACATGATGTTATAAGACTGTCATCTGATGAAGTTGTTCAAAGGTTAGTGATTAATTTGATCTCTATTTGTGGGTTTTGTGAAAGCTATGTTTGCGGTGAAAAAATGGCGTTGTGTGTTTGGCTATTGTGGTGCGCTAACATAAATATACAGTATATACAGTATATTCGCTGTAAAACATTTTAAAAATCGGAAATGTTGGCTGGATTCACAAGATGTTTATCTTTCATTTGCTGTATTGGACTTGTGATTTCATGAAATTATATTATATGATATCCCTGTGGCGCAAGGCTAGGCTGTGCTAGTCAGCGTTGCCCTGCCCTGTTAATGCATGTATTAATTCTGATGAGGAGGATCCCGGATCCGGGAGGGTGGGTCGGTAGAGGTTTTTAAGATGAATGCACTAACCGTAAGTCGCTTTGGATAAGAGCATCTGCTAAATGACTAACACATAAATGTAATGTGACCTACCATTCTCTGCCAGTGCCTCTACCGGACCTTAAAAAAATAAAAACATTTAATGTAACATTTAATGTTGATTTAACTAGGCAAGTCAGTTAAGAACAAATTCTTATTTACAATGACGGCATATACCGGCCAAACCCGGACCAATTGTGCGCCACCCTATGGGACTCTAGCACTGAGATGCAGTGCCTTAGACTGCTGAGCCACTGCATTTCCTAGCTCATACAAATTCACTGTTCACCTTTCTATGTAAATACATATGCCAACATGTGCATATGACAACGAGAGAACATTTTTGGACGCAGATGGTCAATGTAAATTTCAAGTGGTGTTGAGTTGTTGGAAATATGGAATGTTTGGCTCATGTGACCTACCGATCCCTGCCAGCACCTCTATCAGACCTAACCCTCCCATTCTGTTCTTTGTTATATTTTTGCCCTTTTCGTGAAGTATTGTAATCTTCTGTTTTCAGACAGCGTTAGAATTGTTGAGGTCTCTTACAACCAGAAACAAATGCTTTGGAAATTGTTAACATACGTGTATATTCTATGAGTTTCAGTTTTTCTATCAGTTTTCATTATGAAACAGCTTCTACAGTAAGTCAACTCACTGCAAGGACAAGACGCAGTAATGATTACACCATCCTAATGCAGAAAGGTCACTGAAACAAATATTGCCCTTCCCTTAAAGCTGTGGGAGTGTTTGGTTTGTGTCAGGCTTCAAGTGTTGTCTACTGGCTCCTGACATTAACCAGACATGCCTTCCAAATATCATGGCCTTTGAGACTGGGTCACAGCTGCTATTAATGAACCAGGCCTCCATGATAGCGCCAAAGACAGTACAGTATGAAGATAGGCAGAAACTGCTTCTCCAATAGAAATCCCATATCACACTTGTAGGCGATGTCATGGTTAAGTTGGTTAGCTAAGCTCATGTGGAGATACACGTCATCGGGTCTAACGGTTGTCTCGCACCAAACTGTGCATGTGCAGGCCATCAAATCAAAGTTACTCATTCAATACAAAGTTGTTTTTGACGAAAATTAAAAGTGTGTCTCTTCCACGAGTAATAACATGTTCCACGAGTAATAACATGTTCCGCGAGTAATAACATGTTCCACGAGTAATAACATGTTCCGCGAGTAATAACATGTTCCGCGAGTAATAACATGTTCCACGAGTAATAACATGTTCCACGAGTAATAACATGTTCCACGAGTAATAACATGTTCCGCGAGTAATAACATGTTCCGCGAGTAATAACATGTTCCGCGAGTAATAACATGTTCCGCGAGTAATAACATGGTCCATGAGTAATAACATGTAATAACGGGCCTCCCGGGTGGCGCAGTGGTCTAGGGCACTGCATCGCAGTGCTAGCTGCGCCACCAGAGTCTCTGGGTTCGCGCCCAGGCTCTGTCGCAGCCGGCCGCGACCGGGAGGTCCGTGGGGCGACGCACAATTGGCATAGCGTCGTCCGGGTTAGGGAGGGTTTGACCGGTAGGGATATCCTTGTCTCATCGCGCTCCAGCGACTCCTGTGGCGGGCCGGGCGTAGTGCACGCTAACCAAGGGGGCCAGGTACACGGTGTTTCCTCCGACACATTGGTGCAGCTGGCTTCCGGGTTGGAGGCGCGCTGTGTTAAGAAGCAGTGCGGCTTGGTTGGGTTGTGCTTCGGAGGACGCATGGCTTTCGACCTTCGTCTCTCCCGAGCCCGTACGGGAGTTGTAGCAATGAGACAAGATAGTAATTACTAGCGATTGGATACCACGAAAATTGGGGAGAAAAGGGGGTAAAAAAACAAAACAAACAAAAAAAAAAAAACATGTAATAACATGTTCCGCGAGTAATAACATGGTCCATGAGTAATAACATGTTCCACGAGTAATAACATGTTCCACGAGTAATAACATGTTCCGCGAGTAATAACATGTTCCGCGAGTAATAACATGGTCCATGAGTAATAACATGTTCCACGAGTAATAACATGTTCCACGAGTAATAACATGTTCCGCGAGTAATAACATGTTCCGCGAGTAATAACATGGTCCATGAGTAATAACATGTTCCACGAGTAATAACATGTTCCACGAGTAATAACATGTTCCGCGAGTAATAACATGTTCCGCGAGTAATAACATGGTCCATGAGTAATAACATGTAATAACATGTTCCACGAGTAATAACATGTTCCACGAGTAATAACATGTTCCACTACTATTTAAGACATCGGCTCGAATCTAGGTTGTGCCTTTAGATTTCGATAAAATTAACCACACTCAAACCCCAAACCTCAGCCATCCAAACCCCGGCCATCCAGGACCTCTATATCAGGTTGTGTGAAAGGAAGGCCCGGAAAGTCGTTAAAGATTCCAGACCAACAAGTCATACACAAGTCATACACTGTTCTTCTGCACAGCAAGCAGTTCCGGTGCATCAAGTCTGACACCAACAGGCTCCTGAACAGCTTCTATCTCCCATGCCATAAGACTGCTAAATAGCTAACAAAATAGCTAACGAAATAGCTAACAAAATAGCTACATGTACTATCTGAGTTGTCCCTTGTATTTTATTCTTATTTGTGCACTGTCTCTATGCACACTCACAGGGTCCTACACACTCACACACACTGTCACTCCAACACACACACACTGTCTCTATACACACTCACAGGGTCCTACACACTCACACACACTGTCTCTATGCACACTCACAGGGTCCTACACACTCACACACACTGTCTCTATGCACACTCACAGGGTCCTACACACTCACACACACTGTCTCTATGCACACTCACAGGGTCCTACACACTCACACACACTGTCTCTATGCACACTCACAGGGTCCTACACACTCACACCCACTGTCTCTATGCACACTCACAGGGTCCTACACACTCACACACACTGTCACACCAACACACACACAAACCCTCACTCAAAAATTTTCTCACTCACAATAATATGCACATACATTTAAAGTGACTCTACACACACGCACACCCACTCGCATACAAGCTGCTCCTACTCTGTTTATCTTATATTGTGTTGCCTAGTCACCTTACCCTTATATTCCTGAACATTGTAAATATGCTACTGGAACTGACCGTGTATATAGTATGCTTACTTACTTCATCGTGTTCTTCTTATTTTTATATCTCGTGTGTTTTTGTTCTAACTTGTTATTTGTAGTATTACATTGTTATTGATTACTGCATTGTTGGGTTAGAGTTTGCAAGAAAGGCTTTTCACTGTACTTGTGCACGTGACATTAAAAACTTTGTCTGTTTCGCAATTGTTTTCCGGGAGTCTGGTTTAGAAACTCTGTGGTTGTAGAGAGAAATACACATAGATGTCTGGCCACATACTAGTAGAATAAATTCATAGGATCATTCCTATTGTACATTTTATACCAGTAGAACACTGTTCACACTTGAGTCGACCCCGCGGTAATCTCGACATTATTTTACCCCATAAAAATACACCTCAATCCACCGCATCCGCCGACGTCGGCCTTCCACATCTGTGGTAGAAGGTGGCAGAGCTTCAGCTGTGTTTGTCAGACCAGGAGACATTCCGAAAATCTGCCTTCTCATAAAAACGTCCGTTTTGCTCTACGACACCCACAAGCATCATGGGACTCGTCTGAAGTCGGTACCGCCGATCTGCCGCTTCTGTCTGTACCGTCCGAACAGTTTGGGCTACACACTAATATGTACAATAGTACCCACCATTGAAAGGTGAGACTCTTAGGAACATACAGGTCGGTTGTTTTGCTTTAGGATGCACACAAGACTCGTCTTTAGGTAGCCAGGTACAAGTTTAAAAAGTATGGAAGTACCTTGGGGCCAAAAAAGGGGTTAAATATGAGTCAATTTAAAATAAAATAAAAATCTGCGCTTTCTTATCTCTCAGATAGGCCTAAATCCATAGACACTTCAAAACCTTTATTTTTTTTACCATCTGTTTTGTCATTTATGAAATGTTATTCAATGCGTATTATTCAAAGTATTTTTTTTAATGACAATTCAATTCAGATTAATTTAGTTTCTAGACTGCAAGATGTGAAATAGGCCTTAATCTAAATATTTGAAAATATTCCTATGTAATAATTGGGACTGAGTAGTGATTGGCTTTCCCTTTTGAGTATGCTCCGCCTTCTTCTTAATATTCATGATCACTCTTATAAATAGGTGAACATGACCCATCCATGTGGGTGCTTCTGTAGTCGTATCTGAACTGGCTGGACGTGCACCTGAAGTTGTATTGGAACAAGGAAGCCAGGGGTAGAGCATAATGTCAAAACCGTTGTCAGACCACGATAAAAGGAAGCAGATCTCCGTGAGAGGTCTTGCTGGTGTGGAAAATGTCGCTGAACTGAAGGTCGCTTTCAACAGGCATCTCCATTTTACACTGGTCAAGGACAGAAATGTGGCAAACAAACGGGATTACTACTTTGCTCTCGCCAACACCGTGCGCGACCACTTGGTGGGCAGGTGGATCAGAACCCAGCAGTACTACTATGAGAAAGATCCCAAAGTAAGTTCCACTGTTGAAATGTTCATATCATCTGTAGCCTCCTAAAATCCATAGAATAGAATAGAACAAATAAAATGGAATATAAACTAATATAATATAAACGAAAATAGTAAAATCTAATATAGTATAAACTAATATAATAGAAACTAATATGATAGAAACTAATATAAACAAAGAGAGAAACAAATGGAATAGAATGGGATGTCAAATTTCCCCTTTGGTTTCACAGTACCATCTAGCAATGAAAAATAGACATCATTAGTAATTTATCATGAAGAGCATTCCATGTAAAAAAAAGGGTTAACATAAGTATATGGGAAATATATGGGCATACTGTGAGAACAGTAAATAACATAGTCATTTTACATTCTAGTGGTCTTGGTCATACCACACAATATTTGACAAATTATTTATTATTGTGTGCCTCCGACCTCAGGTGATAATCCCACTGTTCCAGAGGCCAGTGTTATTGGCAGGATAATAGGCAATTTAGGACATATGGTTTGAAAATATCATATTTTTACATTTTAGTTGTCAGCTTATTTTTCCCAGAGCTACTTAGAGTAGTGAATGCATACATTTTTAAAACATTTTTTTCATACTGATCCCACATGGGAATTGAACCCATAATCCTGGTGTTACAAGTGCCATGCTCTATCAACTGAGCCACACAAGATCATAAGAGCTTCAAGGCAATTTAATATCACACCTATCACACATCCTGTATACTCTTATCACGCATACTGTATACTCTTATCACGCATACTGTATACTCTTATCACGCATACTGTATACTCTTATCACGCATACTGTATACTCTTATCACGCATACTGTATACTCTTATCACGCATACTGTATACTCTTATCACGCATACTGTATACTCTTATCATGCATACTGTATACTCTTATCACACATACTGTATACTCTTATCACGCATACTGTATACTCTTATCACGCATACTGTATACTCTTATCACGCATACCGTATACTCTTATTAAACATACTGTATAATCTTAACACACATACTGTATACTCTTATCACACATACTGTATACTCTTAACACGGAGTGAAATGACACATTTGAAGCCTGGTTGTATGATTCACTACTGTAAGTTTTTTTTACTAGTCATTCCCCAGCAACATGCTGCTGTCCACAGAGGGCCTCTGTCCTGGGTTACTTCTCTTTGCCAACTGTTGCATTGCTGCATTAATGCAAGCGGTATCACCATGACATTTCCAATTTACTAGTGCTCCTCAGCCGTGATGATCTGCCAATGCTGTGCTGTAATACTAAACCTCTCTGTGACCTTCTCCCCCCGTTCACCCAGTTCATCCTAGAGTCGATATAGCTACAGCTGTAGGAGTAGCAGAGGTGCCAATTGACATCAACGAGTGTAAAGGAGCAGGGGAAAACTTTGTTTCCATACCCTCATTGATTAGTTTTTATCAGACTGAGCCTTCTTTTTAGTTAATTCGTTTTTATCAGACTGAGCCTTCTATTTAGTTAATTAGTTTTTATCAGACTGAGCCTTCTATTTAGTTAATTAGTTTTATCAGACTGAGCCTTCTATTTAGTTAATTAGTTTTATCAGACTGAGCCTTCTATTTAGTTAATTAATTTGATCAGACTGAGCCTTCTATTTAGTTAATTAGTTTTATCAGACTGAGCCTTCTATTTAGTTAATTAGTTTTATCAGACTGAGCCTTCTATTTAGTTAATTAGTTTTATCAGACTGAGCCTTCTGTGTAGTTGTGAATCAGCCTCTTCCATAACTACCGTATTCATGAAACATCCTAACAGACAGTGAAACCTAGTCAGTAAAGATCAACAAGATCTAAAGAGATCTTCTTGACACAGAAAAAACTCTATCAGATATCAATATTGGAGAGTGAGGGTAAGGGTCAGGGTAAGGGTAAGGGTCAGAGTGAGGGTAAGGGTCAGGGTTAGGGTAAGGGTAAGGGTCAGGGTTAGGATAAGGGTCAGGGTGAGGGTCAGGGTGAGGGTAAGGGTCAGGGTCAGAGTGAGGGTAAGGATCAGGGTCAGAGTGAGGGTAAGGGTCAGGGTCAGGGTTAGGGTAAGGGTAAGGGTGAGGGTGAGGGTAAGGGTCAGGGTCAGGGTTAGGGTTAGGGTAAGGGTCAGGGTCAGGGTCAGGGTTAGGGTGAGGGTGAGGGTCAGAGTGAGGGTAAGGGTAAGGGTAAGGGTCAGGGTCAGAGTGAGGGTAAGGGTCAGGGTTAGGGTAAGGGTAACGGTCAGAGTGAGGGTAAGGGTAAGGGTCAGGGTCAGGCTCAGGGTGAGGGTGAGGGTCAGGGTCAGGGTGAGGGTAAGGGTCAGAGTGAGGGTAAGGGTCAGGGTTAGGGTAAGGGTAAGGGTCAGGGTTAGGATAAGGGTCAGGGTGAGGGTCAGGGTGAGGGTAAGGGTCAGGGTCAGAGTGAGGGTAAGGATCAGGGTCAGAGTGAGGGTAAGGGTCAGGGTCAGGGTTAGGGTAAGGGTGAGGGTGAGGGTAAGGGTCAGGGTCAGGGTTAGGGTTAGGGTAAGGGTCAGGGTCAGGGTCAGGGTTAGGGTGAGGGTGAGGGTCAGAGTGAGGGTAAGGGTAAGGGTAAGGGTCAGGGTCAGAGTGAGGGTAAGGGTCAGGGTTAGGGTAAGGGTAACGGTCAGAGTGAGGGTAAGGGTAAGGGTCAGGGTCAGGCTCAGGGTGAGGGTGAGGGTCAGGGTCAGGGTGAGGGTAAGGGTCAGAGTGAGGGTAAGGGTCAGGGTTAGGGTAAGGGTAAGGGTCAGGGTTAGGATAAGGGTCAGGGTGAGGGTCAGGGTGAGGGTAAGGGTCAGGGTCAGAGTGAGGGTAAGGATCAGGGTCAGAGTGAGGGTAAGGGTCAGGGTCAGGGTTAGGGTAAGGGTAAGGGTGAGGGTAAGGGTCAGGGTTAGGGTTAGGGTTAGGGTAAGGGTAAGGGTAAGGGTCAGGGTCAGGGTCAGGGTCAGGGTTAGGGTGAGGGTGAGGGTCAGAGTGAGGGTAAGGGTAAGGGTCAGGGTCAGAGTGAGGGTAAGGGTCAGGGTTAGGGTAAGGGTAACGGTCAGAGTGAGGGTAAGGGTAAGGGTCAGGGTCAGGGTCAGGCTCAGGGTGAGGGTGAGGGTCAGGGTCAGGGTGAGGGTAAGGGTCAGAGTGAGGGTAAGGGTCAGGGTCAGAGTGAGGGTAAGGGTAAGGGTAAGGGTAAGGGTGAGGGTGAGGGTCAGGGTCAGAGTGAGGGTAAGAGTAAGGGTCAGGGTCAGGGTAAGGGTCAGGGTAAGGGTAAGGGTCAGGGTCAGGGTCAGAGTGAGGGTCAGGGTCAGAGTGAGGGTCAGGGTCAGAGTAAGGGTCAGGGTCAGAGTGAGGGTCAGGGTTAGGGTCAGGGTCAGAGTGAGGGTGAGGGTGAGGGTGAGGGTAAGGGTCAGGGTCAGGGTCAGGGTAAGGGTAATATTTAAGAGATGCCTTGACCCAACATATCATACTTGTACCCAAATTGTTACCAATTTTGTGATAGATGTTCATATCTGTTTAGTACACATTTAGCTGCACATTTACACCTCTTTTGGAGGGTTCACTCGTACACTGTACCCCCAGAGTACAACATTAAGTCATTTATTAGACTTGATACACTAGACCTCTACATACTTGATACTCTAGTGCATCAGTACCCTCCCTGGTACAGCTACAGTATGTTTTCAGACCTCTCTTTCACCATTCATGAGTATCACACATAGACTAACCTTTACAACAACCCCAGCTGAAGCTATTTTTGCCTGAGCCAAAATGCCAATGTTAGGTAACACCAACAGCAATCTGTCTCCCATAGCACCTATCACCTCTCTTCTCTGTCCTTTGCCCCCTCCTCTCTGTCCTCTGACCCCTCCTCTCTGCCCTCCCCCTCCTCTCTGTCCTCCGACCCCTCCTCTCTGCCCTCCCCCTCCTCTCTGTCCTCCGACCCCTCCTCTCTGCCCTCCTCTCTGCCCTCTCCTCTCCCCTCTCGCCCCTCTACTCTCTCTGCCAGAGAGTGTTCCAGACCTCCCTATCCAACACCAAGAGAACAACATGTGAAATGTCAAAGGCTAAACTACTGTAAGGCTCAGGTGTCAGATTTCCACACGCAGTCGTTCACCAAGTGTTCAACAGTCCTTAAAATAATTCAATGCACTTATTAAAACAGCAGACTGTAACTCATTGGGTTAGAGACTTAATAAGATGGCCATACTCATAATATTGTCTCTCCTCTGGATGTTGGCTCTGCTACGGTATCCCACTCTCATCTCTCTCTCACTCTATCCCCCTCATCTCGTCCTCAGCGTGTGTACTACATCTCCCTGGAGTTTTATATGGGTCGCACCCTGCAGAACACTATGGTGAACCTGGCCCTGGAAAACGCTTGTGATGAGGCCATATACCAGGTGAGGGATGCTCACAGTCATACAGATAGCTTTTTCATTGCTGTGGCTCACCACGGCTGTCAAACTGACTGCACCTTCTGTAACATAACTACATTTTCTACCCTCATTCATTTTTTGGGGGGTCAAAATATCTACCCCTGTTTTAACTGAATGTCATGGCCACAGAGCTGTGATTTTAACCTGACTTGACCTGAACCCCTTTGTTCCGTAGCTGGGTCTGGACATGGAGGAGCTGGAGGACATGGAAGAGGATGCTGGCCTGGGAAATGGTGGTCTTGGCCGTCTTGCCGGTCAGTTGCCTAGCTACTTGCTCTCACAGAGAGAGTGCAACATTCGTGTGCCTTAGACAATTGTATGAATTATACTAGAATTATCAAAACATTAAAATAACGATATAACATGATTATAAAGATGATAAGTTAATTTAGCCAGTGCAACCCTAACCTAAGCCTTCCCTGGTCATCAGCATGCTTCCTGGACTCAATGGCTTCTCTTGGCCTTGCTGCCTATGGCTATGGTATCCGCTATGAGTTTGGCATCTTCAACCAAAAGATTGTCAATGGCTGGCAGGTAACCTATATACACTCCTATGCTTTTGAACTTTTTCTTTGGTTTCTCCATCATGTTCAGACCATAAGACACAGGGGAGTACTGTGAAACAACTTTGCCCGACAGACTGTATTACATTTCAATTTTTGTCATTTAGCAGATCCAGAGCAACTTACAGTTAGTGCATTCATCTTAAGATCGCTAGTTAGGACAACCACATATCACAGTCGTAGCAAATACATTTTCCCTCAATAAAGTAGTTATCAGCAAAGTCAGTGCTAGTAGGAACATATTATATTTGTTGTATAACCCAATGATTGACAGGTTGAGGAGGCCGATGATTGGTTGCGTTACGGCAACCCCTGGGAGAAGGCCCGCCCTGAGTACATGCGCCCCGTCAAGTTCTATGGCAGGACTGAGCACACCCCAGATGGTGTGAAATGGGTTGACACTCAGGTGAATAAAGGACAGGGGTCGGGGTGTGATTGAGCATAGGAGGGAGACGTGTGTGTGTGTGTGTGTGTGTGTGTGTGTGTGTGTGTGTGTGTGTGTGTGTGTGTGTGTGTGTGTGTGTGTGTGTGTGTGTGTGTGTGTGTGTGTGTGTGTGTGTGTGTGTGTGTGTGTGTGTGTGTGTGAATGTGTGTGTGTGTGTGTGTGTGTGTGTGTGCTACGGCAACTGGATGCAACCAATGAACCATCAATGAATATGGATTCTGTTAGCAGGTTTCTTTAAGTTCAGTCTCTTGTAATTGTGTTGACAGATAGTGCTGGCTCTGCCATATGACACCCCTATTCCCGGCTACAGAAACAACATTGTCAACACCATGAGACTGTGGTCTGCTAAGGCCCCATGCGACTTCAACCTGAAAGACTGTAAGTCTACACGTTGCTCGGCTAATTGTTTTCACCTTGACTGGCTGCATTCCACCATTTCATATGCTTATTGTGTCAAATCTGAAAATGGCTAACATGGCTACTCATGTAGCATGACATAATTGGCCACTGGGAACCATTATCCTTAGGGTGTGTTTTTCCCTTTCTCAACAGTCAACGTTGGTGGCTACATTCAGGCTGTGTTGGACAGAAACTTGTGTGAGAACATTTCCCGCGTGCTGTACCCCAACGATAATGTAAGGATAGATTTCTCTCTAATATCCATGTGCAGCGATTATATACTGTATATACTGTACAGTGCATTCAGAAAGTATTCAGACCCCTTCCCTTTTTCCACATTTTGTTAGGTTACAACCTTATTCTAGGTTGTAGAATGTGCAGGTCAGATGTGCAGGTCAGTGTGGATTCACCACTACATGTGTTTCTCCCCAGTTCTTTGAGGGCAAGGAGCTGCGTCTGAAGCAGGAGTACTTTGTGGTGGCCGCCACTCTGCAGGACATCGTCCGTCGTTTCAAGGCCTCTAAGTTTGGCTCCAGAGAGGTCGTCCGCACAGACTTTGCCGAGCTACCAAACAAAGTGAGAACCCACTATTGGTTATTCTAACATATACTGATATGTTTTCATGTCACTTACAGTTGTGGTACCCTTGCACGATTCGCTCTCTTTATTTTAAAATAAGTTGAAATTGAAAACTTTTGTTAAATTTACAACGTATTTGTTTGATTTGCAATGACACCGGACCCAAAAAATTATAATCAAAACTAACATTTTTATTTTTCTAGTCAAAAAATGGCCTGGACTAAATTATTCAAAATTCCAATGAATTTGGCAATTGTGTCATTTATCTCACCTGTGGTAAGTTACAGGTGCCTACAGAATAAAAATAACCATTCAACCTGTTTTGAAAAGAGAAGACTGAACATTTTGCTCCATTGTAAAGTGCAAGGATGCCAATATATGTGACTGCAACTGTCTCCGTGTCACTGGTTTAAGTATAGTTGTATTGATGACTTGTTCTGATGTGAATGTGTGATATAATAAAAAGAATAACAATGTACTCGATGTCTTTCACATCCAGGTTGCCATCCAGCTGAATGACACTCACCCTGCCATGGCTATTCCTGAGCTGATGAGGGTCCTGGTTGATGAGGAGAAGCTGGGTTGGGACAAGGTGAGTGGAAGCTGATGAGGGTCCTGGTTGATGAGGAGCTGGAATGATTTATACATTAGATGACTGATGAGGGTCCTGGTTGATGAGGAGCTGGAATGATTTATACACTAGATGACTGATGAGGGTCCTGGTTGATGAGGAGCTGGAATGATTTATACACTAGATGACTGATGAGGGTCCTGGTTGATGAGGAGCTGGAATGATTTATACACTAGATGACTGATTGAGGGCGCTGTGTTGAAGCCACCTTGCCTCCATCTTGGCACTCCCTCACCATTGTAAACAAATATTTTAAAAGCTATAGAAATGTATGTATTAATGTCTATATGTGTTTTTGCCACATGTATTCATGTGTATTCAGACAACTTAATGCATATTTAAAAATGATATCATATGAGCTAAACATACAAATAAAACATGAAACAAATTGATGACTAATGTTACTGTCCCCACTACAACACAAACATACTTAAATTCATAATGATACCAGCAGGGGGCAAACAATACCAGCATAGTAGAATGTGTTGGCTTGGCAACACACCACAGATAAAGACTTAGAACAAATGTAAAGCTAGGACTACTAAGACTACCGTTAATGTATCCTACTTCTGTCTAGAGAGGGTCAAATGAACCATGAGGTATATAAACTGTATTATCTTACCTCTGTCCCTGTGTGTGTCCAGGCCTGGGACGTGTGTGTCCGTACATGTGCCTACACAAACCACACCGTGCTGCCTGAGGCCCTGGAGCGCTGGCCCATTGACCTGTTCCATCACCTGTTGCCCCGTCACCTGGAGATCATCTTCGAGATCAACCGTCGCTTCATGGAGGTACGTGAGGCCGATGGCACACAGACTAACGCTAGCCTACCATAGAGAAAGTGTTTATCACCTATCAGTGTTCCTTTATCTAACTGAAACTATTGTACCACGATGTATTATTATAGGCTAACTTTATTGAAATCCAACTTTGTTACAGAATATTAATGTCTACCTTGTGGAAACCTAAACCTTTGTTTCACCTGTCCCTCCAGTATGTTGCCTCTAAGTTCCCTGGAGACCACGACCGTCTGCGCCGCATGTCCCTGATTGAGGAGGGAGGATGCAAGAAAGTCAACATGGCTCATCTGTGTATCGTTGGTTCCCATGCTGTCAACGGCGTGGCCCGCATCCACTCTGAGATCCTCATCGCCACTCTGTACGTGTCCTACACAAACACAAATACATTTAAATCATCATATTTAAACGGCACAAACGCAACACATTATGATACTATTGGTGATGCACATTTTGATTGGATTTGTTTGAAGAGCTTAAGTGAACTAGTTTGATATTGTTTGTGCTACTATGTGCAGGTTCAAGGACTTCTATGAGTTGGACCCACACAAGTTTCAGAACAAGACCAATGGGATCACCCCCCGTCGCTGGCTGGTTATGTGCAACCCCGGCTTGGCGGAGGTCATCGCAGAGGTGCGGGATTGTTGCAAAAGTGTTTTCACTGGATGTAGCCATTTGTCTATATGAAGAAATATATATATATTAATCCTTATATTTATAGAATCATTTATAATATCAGTGTAGTTAAATAGATGTTTCTGTTCTTGATGATAGTATCAGTAAGTGGATACTTGCACACTAACATTTCTCATGTCATCCCATTGGTCAGAAAATTGGAGAGGAGTTTATCCGTGACCTTGACCAGCTTAAGCGACTGTTGAAGTTCGTTAATGATGATGCTTTCATCCGTGACATCGCCAAAGTCAAGCAGGTGAGTCTCACTAAGTTGTCACCTCTGGTGTTTACTAAGATCCTGTAACAGCCTACTGTGTGTCTGTGTTAACTCCACGCCCCCATCATATCCCCCCTTATGTAGGAGAACAAACTGAAGTTCGCTGTGCACCTGGAGGAGCACTACAAGGTCAAGATCAACCCCCAGTCCATGTTTGACTTCCAAGTCAAAAGAATCCACGAGTACAAGAGACAGCTGCTCAACTGTCTGCACATGATCACCTACTACAACCGTTAGTACTACCTTGGCACTCACTCACTCACTCACTCACTCACTCACTCACTCACTCACTCACTCACTCACTCACTCACTCACTCACTCACTCACTCACTCACTCACTCACTCACTCACTCACTCACTCACTCACTCACTCACTCACTCACTCACTCACTCACTCACTCACTCACTCACTCACTCACTCACTCACTCACTCACTCACTCACTCACTATATACCCCTCTGTCTCTTTCTCAGGTATCAAGAAGGAGCCCAACAAGCACTGGACCCCAAGAACCATCATGGTCGGAGGAAAGGTATGTTTGGTGCCCCTCAGCCTTTACAGCCACCAGCGTTTAGTTACAGGAAGTACATATAGAACAATACCTCCCATCCACAACTCACTGTTATTATGCAACTTCCTCTCCCCCCTGCTTTTCTCCCAGGCTGCACCAGGCTACCACACAGCCAAGATGATCATCCGTCTCATCACAGCTATCGGTGAGGTTGTCAACCACGACCCCGTTGTCGGCGACCGCCTCAAAGTCATCTTCCTGGAGAACTACAGAGTCACCCTGGCTGAGAAAGGTGACTGACTAACCCGTAACTCCATGGGTATCTGTTGTTGTAACGTATACTCTTCTTGTACTGCATCCCTATGCTTATAGTTTTGCTCACCCTCCTTGTCTCCTCCCAGCCATCCCCTCTGCCGACCTGTCTGAGCAGATCTCTACAGCTGGCACCGAGGCCTCTGGCACTGGTAACATGAAGTTCATGCTGAACGGTGCTCTGACCATCGGCACCATGGATGGAGCCAACGTGGAGATGGCTGAGGAGGCTGGAGAGGAAAACCTCTTCATCTTCGGCATGAGAGTGGAGGATGTGGATGCAATGGACGCCGGCAAAGGGTGAGCATGAGGACATGGACATGGAGATCGGAAGGCAGAGAGGACACTGGGTTAGGGTAAGGGACAGGGAAGTAAGGAGAAATTGATCCACAGGAATGGGAGTGCTGTAAGCAGAGAAGGGGATTACAGAGGCTGTGCAAGTCAGGATACAGAGGCTGTGCCAGTCAGGATACAGAGGCTGTGCCAGTCAGGATACAGAGGCTGTGCCAGTCAGGATACAGAGGCTGTGCAAGTCAGGATACAGAGGCTGTGCCAGTCAGGATACAGAGGCTGTGCCAGTCAGGATACAGAGGCTGTGCAAGTCAGGATACAGAGGCTGTGCCAGTCAGGATACAGAGGCTGTGCCAGTCAGGATACAGAGGCTGTGCCAGTCAGGATACAGAGCCTGTGCCAGTCAGGATACAGAGTTGACAGTGAGGTCAGAGGGAGATAGACAAGTGACAGGGCAGACATACTGTCTGGCCAGGTCTCCCTTGTATCTCAACGTTTAAGATAACACATGTTTTTCTGTTTAAGATAATAGAGAGACATCCTTCTGAACAGCGAGATTTAAACACTGCCTTTGTCTTGCACAGATACCACGCCTCTGAGTACTACAACCGTATTCCCGAGCTGAAGCAGGCCATGGACCAGATTGCTGGCGGCTTCTTCAGTCCCAAGGAGCCTGACCTCTTCAAGGAACTTGTGGACCTGCTGATGCACCACGACAGGTAATCACATCAACACACACACTCACTCACACTCACTCACACTCGCTCACACTCACACAGAGGGCCGTGCAATGACCTTTGGTGGGGTAGGTGCTCAAAGTTTAAAAAAGGGCACACTCACTCATCACACATTGTAGAAGTAGCAAGCTAGAACCACAGATGAAAGGGAGTTAAGCATCTTTGCCCCCTGTTGGGGTGGGCTATACTAGCTGATCATCAGTAATACAGGCCAGATGAATCAGCTAGTTAGCTAGGCTATGCTGTCAAAACAAGCCCACTTTTTTCCTCCTACTCTGACAGTCTACCTGCAGTTGCCCCTTCCCTGGCCCTGACTGTGAGATAGAACACATGCTAGCAACCCCAAAGTAACCTACTGGTGGTATTTTTTTATTCGCCACTAGGTGGCGGTAGGTAGCTCGCACAGGCAACGAGGATGAGCACAGCAACCCACTGTGCCAGTGGCAGAACGGTGGGGAGGGTACTTTTTTCAAGATTTATGAGTTGATGAGAAATTATCTAGTTTGATAGGCAAGTTGTTGCATTTAACATTACAAGATAGAAAAGAGATGATTTCATATCTTATTTCATAGTTTTGATGTCTTCACTATTATTCTACAATGTAGAAAATAGTAGAAATAAAGAAACTCTTGAATGAGTAGGTATGTCCAACCTTTTGATTGGTACTGTATATATATTTTTTATACCCCACCAATCAAAAGGGCAGGCTTTATGTGTGCAGACGCACCTCAAATGTATTTTCTTGTATTTATTCATATCTAATGTTTTATGTACAGGTTCAAGGTGTTTGCTGACTACGAAGCCTACATCAAATGCCAGGACAAGGTCAACCAACTGTACAAGGTCAGTGTTATGTCTAAACCGCATAGGTCCTAGGTCACCTGGTTAAGGTATCTGTCCATACCTTCTCAAATATTGCACTGCAAAAAGTGAAATCTAAGCAAGCCTAAATATCTTATATTGAGTGATAATTCTTCTTATTTCAAGACATTTTTCAAGATATTTTACCTTAATAAGACGATAAAGGTAAAATATCTTGAAAGAAGATAAATTACTCGTATTAAGACTTTTTTAGGTTGCTAAGAAAAAACAAAAAAAGCACACTCAATTTAAGTGAATTATCACTCAATATAAGATATTTAGGCTGGCTTAGATTTCACTTTATGCAGTGTGATCTCAACATAATCTTTCCTTCCCTCCGTCTCTCTCTACTAACAGAATCCCAAGGAATGGACCAAGATGGTGATCCATAACATTGCGGGCTGTGGTAAATTCTCCAGTGACCGCACCATTGCCCAGTACGCCCGAGAGATCTGGGGCATGGAGCCCAGCCTGGAAAAGATCCCTGCCCCCGATGAGAAACTCAAATAAGCTGTCCGTCTAATCCCATCTCCACCACTTACCCTATGCTACTGCTGTTAGGAGATAAGCACCGTTAGATACGTCTGAGGAAAATGGCGAATAATTTCTCAAAGCACTTGAATGACTGTAATGATTGATGCCTGTCTAATTTGTCTCATACACAGAGTTCTGGCTATTCACATGGCTCATACCTTATTGTGACAGGTCTTGAGACCAGAATAGCAATAAATGAAAAATGAAGCAATGCCTTCTGTTTTGTAAAAATAGAGAGGTGAATTTACCGGTGTTCTCTGTTCCGTCACTAATCAGACCGTGCAGGTAGTTACAATCTAAACTGCTGTCGTGGAGAAGACATAAGAGTTGTGTGGTGGGTTTTGTGTTTGGTTGTGCATTCTGGAGTGTATCAAAATGTATGTATGCTTGGATCCATTCTGAATGAGTTTCTGTGGTCTTAAATGCAAGAGTAGGTTGAGCTGTGTGTCTTTTATCTTAGCTTGAATGCTGTCAGTATCGTGCATGCATTCTCAAAGCATAGACTCTAGTCCACGATGAGAACAATCATTCTCTTAGGGTACTGCCATGATCGTGCTGTGTTTGTCCCTCTTAGCGGACAATAGACACTGGCCCTGATCGGACAGCTCAGAGCGTCTGCTCTTTTCTGTCCATAAAAACACATGGATGGGTTTACCCCTCTACACCCCATCTACCTTATATGTATGGCAGTGTTGGCTGGTGAGGGTAGAACGGCTCATAATAATGGCCGTAATGGACCGGATGGAATGGCTTCAAACACATGGAAACCATGTGTTTGATGTAGTTGATACCATTCCAGATATTCTGCCCAGACATTAATACAAGCCCGTTCTCCCCAATTAAGGTGCCAGCAACCTCCTGTGATGTATGGTGCCAAACCCTCTGAGGGGACATAGGCCTGCAATTATATGTTGATCTGAATCTCCCACAGAAGGTTTGCTGAGGGGAGAACGGCTCAAAATAATGACTGGAAGGGAGTGACTGGAATGGAGTGACATGAATGGTATCAACAACATGGAAACCCTGTGTTTGATACTATTCCGTTCCAGCCGTTACTATGAGCATGTCCTCCCCAATGAAGCTGCAACCAGCTACCTGTGGATCTAGTCTTTTTACTTTTTAGTTGGGTAGAAAAAAACAATGCTAAACAGCTTTATGTTTGTCAACTTGCGTATGTTTCGTCTTTACCTGAAGAAACCAACGTTTCCATGTAGTCTATTTGAAGGCCTCTGAGGGCTAGCCTGGGAACCAGTGAAGCAGAGCAGCGGAGGGGTGGGATAACACAGCTGCTCCACAGTTGGAGGAAGCATGTCAGTGTTTTGATGTTGGGACCCACATAATGGCCTTGCCACCCATTCTGAAACCCAGCTCTCTGTTTGTTTCACCTTACGGCTGTCAATAATGCCAACTGTGGCCAACGAAGCCCCATCCTCCGACCACGTCTTTTCAGGATGTTCTAGTCTAGTTATACAACCACATTAAAGTATACTAGACACTAAGGCCTTTTGTCTTTTCTTCACCACGCACAAACATTCCACTACCAGCATGTGCATTCTAGAGATGTTGCATCTTAGAATTGAAGACACATGTCCCCGAACTGAAATTATGAAACAAGTATAGTTGCCACCTCCCACTGGGCACAAACTGGTTGAATCAACGTTGTTTCAACGTAATTTCTCAACGTATTGTGACAAGTCATCCCAAAAAAGTCAACTGTTGTTTTGAGGGGAAATTTCAACCACAGGGTTATGTCATCATGGTAACCAAATTTTGACATAGATTAACCTTTAATAAAATATGTTGAATTTGTACCTTTAAAACAACGTCTGATCTTCAACGTTACATCCACTATCAGGAAAAAATATATAGGCTGTGCAGCAGCTCTTACTGGAAAAAAATATTATTTATTGCTACCCTCTGGTCTCACATCCAGGTATTTTTTTGTACTTTTACATGATATCCAATTGGTAGTTACAGTCTTGTCCCATCGCTGCAACTCACCTACGGACTCGGGAGAGGCGAAGGTCGAGAGCCATGCGACCTCCGAAACACGACTCTGCCAAGCAGCACTGCTACTTGACACACTGTTCACACCAATGTGTCAGACTCACGGGGGTGGGCAACTCCAGCCCTCATGGGCCTGATTGGGGTCACACTTTTTCTCCATCCCTAGCAAACACAGCTGATTAATCAAATTGCATTCTAAACTGAAGATCATGAATAGGTGATTATTGGAGTCAGGTGTGTTAGTTCGGGCTGGAGCAAAACTGTGACACCAATCAGGCCCTCGAGGACTGGAATTGCCCACCCCTGTCAGAGGAAACACCAGCCTGCTGGCAACCATGTCAGCTTGCAGGTGCACAGCCCGCCACAAGGAGTCGCTAGAGCGCAATTGCGACAAGGAAATCCAGGCCAGCCAAATCCACTCCTAACCCGGATGACACTGGGCCAATTGTGCGCCGCCTCATGGGACTCCTGGTCATGGCCAGCTGTGACACAGCGTGGGATCGAACCCGGGTCTGTAGTGATGCCTCAAGCTGATGCCTTAGACTGCTGCGCCACTCAGGATGTGCTATTATGAGAATGATTGTTGAGCGATCTCCACTTAAAAATAAAATAGATTCACTGTGGCTATCAAAGTCATTCCAAAGGGTAGGTTTAAAAGATTAAATTAAATGTGACCTTTCATTATCACTCATATACACTACCGGTCAAAAGTTTTAGAACATCTACTCATTCAAGGATTTTTCTTTATTTTGACTATTTTCTACATTATAGAATAATAGTGAAGACATCAAAACTATGAAATAACACATATGGAATCATGTAGTAACCAAAAAAGTGTTAAACAAATCAACATATATTTTATATTTGAGATTCTTCAAAGTAGTCAGCCTTTGCCTTGATGATGATGCCTTCATTCTCTCAACCAGCTTCATGAGGTAGTCACCTGGAATGCATTTCAATTAACATGTGTGCCTTGTTAAAAGTTAATTTATGGAATTTCTTTCCTTCTTATTGCATTTAAGCCAATCAATTGTGTTGTGACAAAGTAGGGGGGGGGGGGGGGGGGGATAAACAGAAGATAGATCCTATTTGGAAAAAACCAAGTCCATATTATGGCATGAACAGCTCAAATAAGCGAATAGAAAAGAAAGTCCATCATTACTTTAAGACATGAAGGTCAGTCAACATTTCAAGAACTTTGAAAGTTTCTTCAAGTCGCAAAAACCAGTTGCAAAAACCAGTCGCAAAAACCATCAAGCCCTATGATGAAACTGGCTCTCGTGAGGACCGCCACAGGAATGGAAGACCCAGAGTTACCTCTGCTGCAGAGGATAAGTTAATCAGATTTACCAGCCTCAGAATTTGCAGCCCAAATAAATGCTTCACAGAGTTCAAGTAGTCTCAACATCAACTGTTCAGAAGAGACTGCGTGAATCAGGCCTTCATGGTCGAATTGCTGCAAAGAAACCACTACTAAAGGACACCAATAATAAGAAGAGAAGAAACACGAGTAATGGACATTAGACTGGTGGAAATTTGTCCTCTGGTCTGGAGTCCAAATTGGAGATTTTTGGTTCTAACCGCCGTGTCTTTGTGAGACACGGTTTAGATCCAGGGATAATCTCAGCATGTGTATTTCCCACCGTAAAGCATGGAGGAGGAGGTGTTATGTTGTGGGGGTGATTTGCTGGTGACACTGTCTGTGATTTATTTATAATTCAAGGCACACTTAACCAGCATGGCTACCACAGCATTCTTTAGCGATACGCCATAACCATCTGGTATGGGCTTAGTGGGATTACCATTTGTTTTTCAACAGGACAATGACCCAAACAGACCTCCAGACTGTGTAAGGGCTATTTTACCAAGAAGGAGAGTGATGGAGTGCTGCATCAGATGACCTGGCCTCCACAATCTCCCGACCTCAACCAAACTGAGATGGTTTGGGATGAGTCAGACAGCAGAGTGTAGGAAAAGCAAGTGCTCAGCATATGTGAGAACTCCTTCAAGACTGTTGGAAAAGCATTCCAGGTGAAGCTGGTTGAGAGAATGCCAAGAGTGTCCAAAGCTGTCATCAAGGCAAAGGGTGGCTACTTTGAAGAATCTCAAATATAAAATATATTTTGATTTGTTTAATGCTTTTTTGGTTACTACATGATTCCATATGTGTTATTTCATAGTTTTGATGTCTTCACTATTATTCTACACAGTAGAAAATAGTAAAAATAAAGAAAAACCCTTGAATGAGTAGATGTTCTAAAACTTTTGACCGGTAGTGTACCTGTATGTTCAATGATGCCATATAGGCCTATATAACATTTGCAAAGTCATCAACAGCTATTGTTTCAATTCAACACAGAACTCAATTAAAAATAGACAATACAACAGGCCGAGATAATTTTTATGATATTTAGGGCTCGATCCAATCTGTATGGCTGAAGCGTTACAGATTGTGCAATTGAAATGTAAAGGTAATTTCCGATTGATCCGACATATGCAGCACTTACCATGAACGCAGTCTCCGCTAAAGCAGGAACATAGCCTTTAAATTTCAATCAAGCTGTAACACTGAACTTCAGCGATACAAATTGAATAGAGTCCTTATATATTATCAAAGATGATGGATATACTGACAAGATACACGTCTCTCCGCCCTAACAATGGCAGTCGTTGTCCACAAAGCGGCACGGCGGGCTGTTTAGCTCCCGCCTATCCTTTCTTTGGATTGGTGGATACATCTCATTATTGTAATCTTTTATGAATATTTGATGAGGATTGTTGACATTAACTGCCCGTATTCAATGGAGACAGATACTATGCTACTAGCCTCATGACATGAATATGCATAGCCATCTGGAGACAACTCCAATATAAAGTGTTTTCTCTCAAAGTTGCCGGGATGTCACTCATAAGTATACTCATAACAACTTAAGCATTACGAAACTTATATTAGATCAGATAAACCTCACATAGCAAATAAACCATTTTGTTTACCAATTTCGACACTCTCTCATTGACCTCCATACAAACACTCCTTTCTTGGTGGGCGAGACAACGAAAAAAACACCACCTGCTGGAGGGAGACAGATTTTCTGCTGAATTGGGCCTCTCTCTTCCTCTCTGATGATATTGAATTGTGTTTGGTTGTGAACGCAACCAAACATAAACATTTGAAGGATATTTTTCTTAATTTAAAGTTAATTTAAAGTCTCAGTTGATGTAGTCCTATTCTTTAACTTAGATTTTTGGTTGAGATGGAGACACAATTAAATATCACTTTTGAAATACAATAAATTGCCTTTTAACTTACGACAAGATCACAAATTATACTGTATGTTTGATTCACGTCGCCAACTCAACCAAAAATCTAAGTTAAATTATGGGATTAAGCCAGTGGCTCAGATGTAATTATCCAAGTAGTAGACACATCTCCGTTAAATGTTGAAATTTGGTTGAGTTGTCAACCAAATCTTACAAACTAATATAACATTTACCTTAAAATGAGTAACACATCCATGGCCACATTTTGAGGTTACTGTACCTTTACATTTCTTCTTATGTAATCATATAAAGTGTGCATGTTCAAGATAGCATGCACAGGTCATCACAGATCAGTGGAGATCTTCACATTGCTGTAATAATCTGCTCAGTCTTGAACAGCTTTGATCAATTGCACCATGTACTTTTAATGTAATCTCAACTGCGATCTAGGTAACTTGGTTGTGCTATTAGAAGAAGACCAGTGATAACACATTATTATGTTGAAGAAATAAACAAAATATCTGACATTGTATTCCCCTTTAAAAGTTACTGTGCTTTTAAATGGTTAAAAGCATAGCAATAACACATTGGAAATTCAACTAACTTTTGGCTGTCTTTTTGAGTGGCGTTGAAATAGAAGCTGTTTGAATTGGCACTTAAAACCCTTACAAACTTTTACAGATGCACAATTGAGAGCATCCTGTCGGCCTGTATCACCGCCTGGTACAGAAATTGCACCGCCCGCAACCGCAGGGCTCTCCAGAGGGTGGTGCGGTCTATCCAACACCAACACGCATCACCAGGGGCAAACTACCTGCCCCCCAGGACAACTACAGCACCAGATGTCACAGGAAGACCAAAAGGATCAAGGACAACAACCACCCAAGCCACTGACTGTTCACCCCGCTATCATCCAGAAGGCGATGTCAGTACAGGTGCATCAAAGCTGGGCGCTGTTGTCATAACTCTCCTGTGACGATCTGAAGGATCAGTTTTCTCTCTCTAGTAGAGGGACTATCGATCACTACAGAATAAGAGCAAATCATAGCCGTAGAATTACTATTCTGCAGCTGGAAATGACGTAAATCTAGTAAGAGAATACCGACAACCGCGGAATCATCTATTCTGTACAACGACCATCTGTACGCCTGACGTATCCATTACAACAGAGCCGCTGAGAAAGCTACAACCACGAAAGACATTGTGACTTCTGGGGAAGTTAACCAGAGACTCTCTGATGAACTGACTCTCCAGCAGACGGAGCGGCGATTCCAACTGGTGAAGACAACAACGACAACCGGGCGTAAATATATACATTGCAATTATTTTCGAATGAGCGGCTGTTCATGTGCAAAGGATTAGCATTTCAATGAATATAATTATCAACTGTGTGTAGGGAATCCATTTAGTGTTTTCCTGTCCCCACCGCTCTTTTCCTGTCCCCACCCCTTTCTATTGTCTACCAAGTCATCATACCGGTTTAGCCCACAAGGGACTTATCAATGCATCGTGTTAGTAACCAATGACTATATTGTTTGTTTATGTATTTCTGTGATTTGTTTAGTTAGTTAGTAAATAAATAATTAAGCCAATTTGTAAATCATTGAGTCATTATGGAGACAAGGCTTCGTACAAATATCAAAGGGTTTGCGACATTCAGAAATGAGGCTGAAGAGGTAATAGTGATACATTAATAGAAGACTAATTGATAAGATATGAAAATATCTGAAGAGTCGATTCGGGAAATAGAGACTCTATAAAAATTTTCCCATGGTGCCCCGACTTCCTAGTTAATTAATGTTTACATGATTCATTTAATCACATAATAATAATTACACATAGAGAATTTATTTGATAAAATAACAGTCTTCACATTTTATGATAGTCACAGACACGACACTGTTAAATAACAATCACTAGCACGTTAGTGGCTGCTGCCCTACATACATAGACTTGAAATCACTGGCCACTTTAATAATTGAACACTAGTCACTTTAGTAATCTTTACATATTTTGCATTACCCATCTCATATGGATATACGTACTGTATTCTATTCTATTCTGCTGTATCTTAGTCTAAGCTGCGCTGACATTGCTTGTCCAAATATTTATATATTCATAATTCCATTCCTTTATTTAAATTTGTGTGTATTGAGTGTATTGTTGTGAAATTGTTAGATATTACTTGTTAGATATTACTGCACTGTTGGAGCTAGAAACACAAGCATTTCGCTACACCCGCAATAACATCTGCTAAACACGTGTATGTGACCAATAACATTTCATTTGATTTGATACACATACACCGGCTTACCTCACGTTCCCATACTGTGTGGCAACTCAACACCGACACACATTGCAGTCTGTCTGACGATAGGATCCAAGCTGTTACCAGTATTTCTGCCAGAGATCTGTAATGCATTAAAAGACATGGGAACGAAATGAGTCACCAGTTACTCCAGACAGTCTTCTCCATTACACATCTACATGCCTTGTTTCAACAGTTGATTACAAGACAAATGTATATTCATCATGTGTACTTTATAAAAAGTTGTTGTTTACTTTATAAACAGTTGTCACATTGACGTTCCCAGGAAATTAGCGAAAAGTTTAGCCTTCTTAAGGTGTCGATGACTATTCGCACCACCTGTACAAACACATAGTGCATCGAAACCTACAAGGTCAAACTCTCCCTCACTGAATTATAAGCTGTTTTAACAGCATAAAAACTAGAGTTGATGTCCGCACCCCCCGCGGAAATTTAATTAGCATAATAAAAAATATCCCAAAATCCAAAATCCGAGATATCCATTTTTTTTCTTCATGGGTTGCGTTTCAATCCACTGCATCCGCCAATGGAGGCCTTCCGCATCTGTGGAGTTACAGTGATGTTTGTCAGACCATGAGACATCCCGAAAATCGGTCTTCTCACGAAAACGTCTGTAGCACCCGAACGGTTTGGCCTACAAACTAACATGAAAAAGGAATGGTGAGACTCTCACGAACACGTACATGTATCTCTAGGACGCTCTAAAACTAGTCTGAAGGTAGCTCGGTACTAGCTTAAAAATGAATGGAAGTATAGTTTAGTGTTAAATATGGGTATAAAAAATAAATAATAATATCCTGATCTATCTTATTTCTCAGATATAGGACAGACACAATTAAAACAAACTTCCTTTTGATTAAGTGTTGGACTACCTGTTTTTCCATGAATTAATCTGTTATTCAATTTGTTTCTGTGGGCTAATAGCAGTAAACCCAAATTCAAATTTTCAATAAATGTTTTGCTATATTTTTGGATACCTAAAGGGGTCACATAGCTAATTTACCATATTAATACAATTTCATATGTTAGCTTAGTAAAACCCTTGTCTTTTACTCCATAATTACCTAAGGCTGGAACAATACATTGGGAACTCTTGTTCAGTGTGTCTCTGCATAACTCAGGCTAAACTGGTCTGGAATTGTCTGGTGGCACCTTACAAGTAGAGAGTCATTCATTCTGACAACTCATGCTGTTTCTTATTGGAGCAGAGCAGATTCCTCCAAACCAATTGCCACTGTGGTAGATATCTGTAACTCGACTAGCAACGTTTCTTACTTATAGACAGTACATACTGTATACATGCATGGATAGCTAAGGAAAATACTACTTCCAGAGAATGACTAATAATACTTTAATATCTTCAGTATAGCTGTACGTCTTTCACCCTGTCCTCTGGCTCACTCTCTCAGGTCAAATGTCTAGACGACCCCCCTCTGTTTCTCCCAATTCCTGTTAATATAATTTGATCATTACTTTGTTCCTTTGTCAGAAGTGTCCCAAAGTATTGCTAACTCACGGTACTCTGGGTCCAAATGTCAAACGAGTGGAATAACCGGATGGGATAATGTGAGTGGGGTTCTGGTCACTTATTGGCCACAGATTGTGAGACAATGTGAGACATGAAGTAGAAAAGTAAATACATTTGCACAAGAGAAAACCTTTCATACTATTTATGGATACATTCAACTCCATGATATAGAGTATGTCTGGATACATTCAACGCCATGATATAGAGTATGTCTGGATACGTTCAACTCCATGATATAGAGTATGTCTGGATACATTCAACTCCACGATATAGAGTATGTCTGGATACGTTCAACTCCATGATATAGAGTATGTCTGGATACGTTCAACTCCATGATATAGAGTATGTCTGGATACATTCAACTCCACGATATAGAGTATGTCTGGATACATTCAACTCCATGATATAGAGTATGTCTGGATACATTCAACTCCACGATATAGAGTATGTCTGGATACGTTCAACTCCATGATATAGAGTATGTCTGGATACGTTCAACTCCACGAAATAGAGTATATCTGGATACATTCAACTCCATGATATAGAGTATGTCTGGATACGTTCAACTCCATGATATAGAGTATGTCTGGATACGTTCAACTCCACGAAATAGAATATATCTGGATACATTCAACTCCATGATATAGAGTATGTCTGGATGCGTTCAACTCCATGATATAGAGTATGTCTGGCTACATTCAACTCCATGATATAGAGTATGTCTGGATACGTTCAACTCCACGATATAGAGTATGTCTGGATACATTCAACTCCATGATATAGAGCATGTCCGGATACATTCAACTACATTTGGTTGACCTCAGGTCTCCCACTGGAAGCCTGAGGTCGGGGGAGCGGGGGAATCTTTCAAATAGCGCACCTCTAACTTTGTACAGTACTAATGCAATTAGTAATACAATTAGTTGTGCAATTTAGTTTGTGTGTTTCTTGTTTGAAGCGCAATTGTAACGTTCGTCTTGTGGTGAATGAACGGACCAAGGCGCAGCGGGTGATGAATACATACTGAATTTATTTAACGAAAGACGAAACACTAATGAACACTATAACAAACTACAAAACAATAAACGAAGGCAACAGACCTGAAACAAACGAACTTACAATAGACACGAAGAACGCACGAACAGGAACAGACTACCTAAAACGAACGAACAAACGAAACAGTCCCGTGTGGTATACACAGACACAGGAACAATCACCCACAAACAAACAGTGAGAACAACCTACCTTAATATGGTTCTCAATCAGAGGAAACGTCAAACACCTGCCTCTAATTGAGAACCATACCAGGCCACACATTAACCCAACATAGAAAACACATAACATAGACTACCCACCCCAACTCACGCCCTGACCAACTAAACACATACAAAACAACAGAAAACAGGTCAGGAACGTGACAGAACCCCCCCCTCAAGGTGCAAACTCCGGGCGCACCCCTAAAACTCAAGGGGAGGGTCTGGGTGGGCATCTGTCCGCGGTGGCGGCTCCGGTGGTGGACGAGGACACCACTCCACCACTGTCTTTGTCCCCCTCCTTAGCGTCCCTTGAGTGGCGACCCTCGCCCCCGACCATGGTCCAGGAACCTTCACCAACGCCCCTCCTAAATAGAGGAGACAACTCAGGACATAGAGGTAGCTCAGGACACAGAGGTAGCTCAGGACAGAGAGGTAGCTCAGGACAGAGAGATCGCTCCGGACAGAGAGGTAGCTTAGGACAGAGGGACAACTCTGGACTACTGGCAGCTCCGGACTGAGTGGCAGCTCCGGACTGAGTGGCAGCTCCGGACTGGAGGGCAGCTCATGACTGGAGGGCAGCTCATGACTGGAGGGCAGCTCATGACTGGAGGGCAGCTCATGACTGGAGGGCAGCTCATGACTGTGGGGCAGCTCATGACTGTAGGGCAGCTCATGACTGGAGGGCAGCTCATGACTGGAGGGCTCTGGCAGCTCCTGACTGGCTGGCGGCTCTGGCAGCTCCTGACTGGCTGGCGGCTCTAGCGGCTCCTGACTGACGGACGGCTCTAATGGCTCGGGACAGACGGGCGGCTCTAATGGCTCGTGGCAGACGGATGGCTCAGAAGGCGCTGGGCAGACAGATGGCTCAGACGGCGCTGGGCAGACGGATGGCTCAGACGGCGCTGGACAGACGGATGGCTCAGACGGCGCTGGGCAGACGGATGGCTCAGACGGCGCTGGGCAGACAGATGGCTCAGACGGTGCTGGGCAGACGGATGGCTCAGACGGCTCTGGGCAGACAGATGGCTCACTATAGGCCTGGTGCGTGGTACCGGAACTGGAGGTACCGGGCTGAGGGCACGCACCTCAGGGCGAGTGCGGGGAGAAGAAACAGTGCGTACAGGGCTCTGGAGACGCACAGGAGGCTTGGTGCGTGATGCCGGAACTGGAGGTACTGGGCTGGAGACACGCACCACAGGGAGAGTGCGTGGAGGAGGAACAGGGCTCTGGAGACGCACTGGAAGCCTGGTGCGTAGTGTAGGCACTGGTGGTACTGAGCTGGGGTGGGAAGGTGGCGCCGGTTATACCGGACCGTGCAGGCGTACTGGCTCCCTTGAGCACTGAGCCTGCCCAACCTTACCTGGTTGCATGCTCCCCGTAGCCCGTCCAGTGCGGGGAGGTGGAATAACCCGCACTGGGCTGTGTTGGCGAACCGGGGACACCATGCGTAAGGCTGGTGCCATGTACACCGGCCCGAGGAGACGTACTGGAGGCCAGATATGTTGAGCCGGCTTCATGGCACTTGGCTCAATGCTCACTCTAGCCTGGCTAGTGCGGGGAGGTGGAATAACCCGCACCGGGCTATGAACACGTACAGGAGACACCATGCGCTCTACTGCGTAACACGGTGTCTGCCCGTACTCTCGCTCTCCACGGTAAGCCCGGGAAGTTGGCGCAGGTCTCCTACCTGACTTCGCCACACTCCCCTTTAGACCCCCCCCAAGAAATTTTTGGGTGAGCCTCTCGGGCTTCCAGCCGCTCTGCCTTGCTAGCGCCTCATAATGCCGCCTCTCCGCTTTAGATGCCTCCAGCTCCGCTTTGGGGCGGCGACACTCCTCTGGCTCTGCCCAGGGTCCTTCTCCGTCCAGAATCTCCTCCCATGTCCATTCCTCCTTGAACCACTGCTGCTGTCGCTGTTGCCCGTTAACCCGCTGCTTGATCCGGGTTTGGTGGGTGATTCTGTAACGTTTGTCTTGTGGTGAATGAACGGACCAAGGCGCAGCGGGTGATGAATACATACTGAATTTATTTAACGAAAGACGAAACACTAATGAACACTATAACAAACTACAAAACAATAAACGAAGGCAACAGACCTGAAACAAACGAACTTACAATAGACACGAAGAACGCACGAACAGGAACAGACTACCTAAAACGAACGAACAAACGAAACAGTCCCGTGTGGTATACACAGACACAGGAACAATCACCCACAAACAAACAGTGAGAACAACCTACCTTAATATGGTTCTCAATCAGAGGAAACGTCAAACACCTGCCTCTAATTGAGAACCATACCAGGCCACACATTAACCCAACATAGAAAACACATAACATAGACTACCCACCCCAACTCACGCCCTGACCAACTAAACACATACAAAACAACAGAAAACAGGTCAGGAACGTGACAGCAATAGTGTAATCATCAGGTTCTCTTCTTTATAAGTTTATTGTTCTATTTGTGTATTTGTGTGATATATGATTTGTTCAATTTAGTTTTATTTGTGTGTTTTTTGTTAGCAATAGGGCAATAGTGTAATAATTCAATTATATTTTTTATTTGTATTTATATACTACAATTTGTTTCTATTTGTCTTTGTTACTTCTTTTTGATATTTATGAGTCTTATTTTTGTATATATTTTTTATATTAATATAGTTTTATATGTAATGATCACTTATTTCTGTTGTTCCAAATGTCTGAATAAAAATGACAGTTAGTGCAGAATGGTGCTTTTTTTGTTGGTGGGGGGGCTGATGGGGGGGTTCGCCCAGGGAGCCATACAACCTAGAACTGCCACTGCTTACCAGTGTGTTCCCTGTGCTCTAGTTTTTGGTTTTTCTTAGTCTTCCCAGTTCTGACCTTTCTGCCTGTCCTGACCTTGATCCCATCCTGTACCTGCCTGACTCTGATTTGGATTACGACTCTTTGCCTGCCTTGACCTACCGATTGCCTTCCGTCCTGTACCTGCCTGACTCTGATTTGGATTACGACTCTTTGCCTGCCTTGACCTACCGATTGCCTTCCGTCCTGTACCTGCCTGACTCTGATTTGGATTACGACTCTTTGCCTGCCTTGACCTACCGATTGCCTTCCGTCCTGTACCTGCCTGACTCTGATTTGGATTATGACTCTTTGCCTGCCTTGACCTACCGATTGCCTTCCGTCCTGTACCTGCCTGACTCTGATTTGGATTATGACTCTTTGCCTGCCTTGACCTACCGATTGCCTTCCGTCCTGTACCTGCCTGACTCTGATTTGGATTACGACCATTTGCCTGCCTTGACTTACCTTTTGCGTGTCCCTTGTACTGTAATAAACTCTGACACTCGTACTATCCACCTCTTGTGTCTGCATCTGGGTCTTAGCCTGAGCCGTGATAGGTGAATATTTCCAGATTGACAGCCAATTGACAGCCCCTTTTGTAGGCCTGTGGATCTATCCTCCCCCCAAAAAATAAAAAACACTTAGTTGGTGTCTCAACTTACTATGGTGCAGTTTCAAAATGTGTTTGTATATCGGCAGGTTTTCTATTGCTATGTGAGCGTCACGAATACGCAGGGAGTCATGAAGCATGTGCAGAAAGAGAGTTTAATAACAATGATGAAAGGCAAATGAACAAAACAGGAGATGCATACTCTACATGAAAGCAAACCAATACTGTCTGATGACTGAGGCTAATGAGGGCTAAATAAAGGGAAGGTAATGAAGGTGATGATGTGTATAATGATGGTGAGCAAGTGTGTGTAATGATGGGGAGCAGGTGTTTGTAATGATGGGGAACAGGTGTGTGTAATAATGGGGAACAGGTGTTTATAATGATGGGGAGCAGGTGTGTAATGATGGGGAGCAGGTGTGTGTAATAATGGGCAACAGGTGTGTGTAATGATGGGAATAGGGGTGTGTAATAATGGGGAGCAGGTGTGTGTAATGATGGGGAGCAGGTGTGTAATGACATTATATAATGAACAACAAAAAAGGAAAATGATAAATGGAAGAATGACATATTACACCTGAAATAAAATACTGAATGGAAATGTAGCTTGTCAATTACGCTGATTTAGTTAAAACATTTAATTGCAAATATTACTTACCCAAATTATGCCTACAATCTTCAGTGAAAATAACATGATTGAAGACCAACTTTTAATGAATTACCACATTGTAAATGAAAATGATATGGATTACAACAACATTTGTGATAGACAATTAAAATATCATTATGATGACACACTTTGCATCTGTTTCTTTGGTTAAGATAGCAACTTCTAAATAATAAGAAATGACTTTCCCTATTTCTTTCCGATTCAGACGTAGGCGCTTCAATAAAGTACAATATGCCACTGTAGGCCTACTGGCCGACTTACTTTAGCCTGTAAGTAAATATAAAGGTTCACTATTGATTGTTATCACGTTGTTCTACAGATAAATAAATAATCTCCGCTATCCTCACAACATTGTAAATGTTACTCTTCACTACTAGCCTAACAACGAACAGTTCGTCACGCATAGACAATCATGCACAATCACGCCAAGTTGTATGCTGTTTGTAGACTGTTGTTTTGTTTTTGAAAGGGTTAAATAAAACAATTCAAATATAATTTGTGCAACTTTAAATAACTTTTTTTTTTAGATCATTTGATTAAAAATAAATTACGATTTAGTTAAAAATGTTAAATGGGCAAGAAATTGTGATATTTCATTAAGACAAGTAAAATCATTAACGGATTACATAAAACGGAAACGAAAAATGTATCCTACACCATGACTTTTCCATTCATAAAATGTGTAGGGTTGCCATATTAGAGTTTCCATGGTAAACTATGCAATACTTTATTTCAGTTGTAAGGAATGATTGTCAAATAGATAAATCGCCCTTAGTCTGCTAAAATCGCAGGATTCCACTTCTCATGATAACTACTAGAGGGCCAAATAGTCTTGAAAAAATTTGCGCCCCCCCATGTACTTACCACAAATGCCTCATTTGCAAAGTTCGGCGTATTGTACATTGCTCTCTGTTACTCTTTTTATGTAATGGCATTAGCACAGTATACATGATCCCAATTCTAAGACAGTGACAGTTTGAAAAAACAAAAAAGTAGATTGTGTTGATTTATAGGGACATTGAACCATGTTGCGCGCCGTAGTTTAAAAAGTCTGTGGATTGTGCTCAAACGAAAAAGTAATACCTTAATTCCTCCATCTTTATGCATCTTTATGCACCTTTGTCATTGAGATCAGCTGTGTGGGTGACTTCAGCCCATATTGATGGTGTAACGGTCCAATGCGACTGTTTTTTATCTCAATATCAAATCATTTCTGGGTAACAATTAAGTACCTTACTGTCAAAATTTGCCCAACACTTGTCTGTCCATCACATGTAAACACCTAGCTTGCCTGCTCCCAAGTAAGCTGCTCTATCCACACTGATTGTTGAAGTCATTTAATGAGCTAAATGGAAAAAACTGTTGATTTCACAGGTTGAAAAAGGAACAGGAAGGAACAATATAAACCTGTACTTTTTGGGAGTTCGAACTGGTTCAGAACTTTATTTTGCTGGTAGGAACAGTAAAACGTAACAAAAATATTGTGGTTCTGTTCAGAACAAAACGATTGGAAAATTATTTTAGGAACTCTCTTTGTGGTTGGACTTTGCTGCTGTTATAACTGTGGAGTGAGTTATTTTATGCAACAGTTACTGTCCTTGTCTTTGCGCTTGTCTAATATCTAATCTTTCTTGTCTCAGAAATATTACAAAATATGATCTCTTTGACCGACTGTCACCATGCAGCATACCAGCAATAATTGTTCCAAAAAGTCAGTTATTTGCCAATCTTAATCCCCTCCCACAATCCCCAAATAACACACACACACACACACACACACACACACACACACACACACACACACACACACACACACACACACACACACACACACACACACACACACACACACACACACACACACACACACACACACACACTAACCCCTTCACTCACACTAAAATATAACCAATCAAGACGTTGGGACATCTGTATATACAAAAGAACTCTAAGTGTGTGCCTGTGTGTTCAGTATGATGGTGTTGACTCTCCAGTGGACAAGGGATTAATGCCACACAGCAAGGACTCTCCTTCTCCCTCAGCGGTCCATGAGTAGTTAAGACCTCGAGCGGTTTAATTGAGCAGGTTATAATCCAGAAAGAGTCTATTTCCTCAGAAAAGCCATAGAAATTCCAGAGCAGATTAACTAACAATGCGTAGCAAAAGCACTATTTCTTTTGGCTGTTGTTAAAGGGAACTTTTTAAATATAATGTAACATATTGAAGTGAATGGTCTGAATGGACTTCATGGAATCTTGGTCTCTCTCTGAAAAAAACTCTTGCTGTGAAGGCTGTGTTTGTTCACAGTAGGATGCTTGCTAAAATCTGGACTTTTCTTCAACAAAGGCAAGGCTGGTGCATAACGGAATCTATATAACAGCTTTTGTGTCTCAAGTGAAGTATTTGATTTATTTTGAAGTCAAACCTTTTAGATGTACTTTGTCCAGATGTTCTATAATGGGAACAAACAGGTATGTTTACATCTCTGCTTCCACTGGATATTCTTGTCTGAGGTATTATTTTTGCACATAATCTGATTATAAAAGAATAAGAGTAAACATCACATCACAATGAAAATGATTGCAAGTACTGCTATACTTCTTCCCATTAATGTGCTTCTGTACTCCTTTCACAGGTAGGCTACAAGTCTCATCAAGTGGAGTAAAACATTTTTTAAACTTGTTTTTTTAACTTGAGTGTTTTTACTCGCTGGCATTTTTAGACGTGTTACAAAAGAAGTTGAAGAGAAGAATCACATTCCTTGCTTCAGCAACTTCTCTTCTCAAGCAAACCCACTTCTAGTTGTGTCTCACAGCCATGGCCTTTGGAGACCTTCTAGAACAGGTGGGCAGCACAGGCCGCTTTCAGGTCCTGCATGTCACCTTGCTCTGTATGCCCATCCTTATGATGGCCAGTCATAATCTGTTGCAGAACTTTGTGGCCTTAGTACCTCCCCACCACTGCAGTGTCCACAGGAACCTGTCCCTGTCTAGTCTGAGCCCGGAGCAGGTTCTGCTGCTCACCGTGCCCCAGGACATTAAGAACAGCAGGCCGGAGAGATGCCTGCGGTATGCTGCGCCCCAGTGGCAGCTCCTGTCAGAGAATGGGACCTACAGTCCAAAGGTGGAGCGAGACAGTAGTAATGATACTGATGACCTTCTAGATGCAGAGCTGCAGGGCTGTAAAGATGGATGGGAGTACAGCATGACAGAGATGAGCTCCACAATTATCTCTGAGGTAACAATCATGGATAAGGTTTACATAGTAGTTTTATATGCATCCAAACTAAAATTTGAAAGAGAACAACGACAAAATTAATTGTGGATGTGTTTCAAACTGTCAGTTATATGTATTTTCTCTTCTTCTCTTGTCAGTGGGACTTGGTCTGCGATCTTCGCTCGTTGAAGCAGATGGGACAAACCATTTATATGGGAGGGGTGCTTGTGGGAGCTGTAATCTTTGGGGGACTGTCGGACAGGTACCACTTTGCTTTTCTTATTGAATAGATCATCAGATCTCGATTGTCAGACAATTTCTGTTTTTCTGTTTCGATTCTAAGGCCTGGTTTCTCTCTTTGATATTTTTGTTGGCTTATCTCAGACAAGGCCATACCTCTTCTGCAAAGACAGGCCTCGAAAATACTGGAAGTATGCAGCTGCAGCAGTTATTCAGATACTACACATGGTATTGTACTCTTCAGGGATTAATGGCCTCTGTACCCACTCTCTCTCTCTCCGTTCTGTCTCAGATTTGGACGGCGTTTCCTGCTGCTAATCTCCAACCTGTTGATGGCAGTGGGAGGGACGTGTGCTGCCTTCTCCACCTCATTCTCCGTCTTCTGCCTCTTCCGCTTCATCACTGGCATGGCCCTTTCTGGCCTGGGGCTCAACTCCTTCTCTCTCAGTACGTTACAGGAAGGGCTGGGTAGGCAGTGGGCACTGCAGGCTAAGGTGGGAAATGTTCAAGAAGAGAGAGGCCCACCCACCATGTAAAATTACTCTTTCCGTCTCTCTGTTTCTCTCTCCTCTAGTTGTGGAGTGGATTCCCACAAGAGTGAGGACAGTGGTGGGTACAGGGACAGGCTACTGTTACACAATGGGTCAGCTGATCCTGGCAGTAGTGGCCTACTACATTCGGGACTGGCGCTGGCTAACGCTGGCTGTCTCCGTACCTTTCTACATCACCTTCCTCTACTCATGGTGAGACCCAAAGGATTGGAGCAGCCATGACACTTTACCTAGTAAGACTATTTGATTATAACATGTTGTTTACCACATCTGACTTGTGCAGGTGGTTCCTGGAGTCTGCAAGATGGCTCGTCCTGACCAGAAAGTCTGAGCAAGCGGTCAAAAATCTCAAAACAGTAGCCCGAATCAATGGACGCCGTGAAGAGGGTGACAGAATCAATCTTGAAGTAAGGAACTGTGTGTTAATGTGTGTGTGTGTACCTGCACTTACAGTTAAAAGTTTACATACACTTAGGTTGGAGTCATTAAAACTTGTTTTCAACCACTCCACAAAATTCTTATAAACAAACTATAGATTTGGCAAGTCGGTTAGGACATCTACTTTGTGCATGACACAAGTAATTTTTCCAACAATTATTTACAGACAGATTATTTCACTTATAATTCACTGTATCACAATTCCAGTGGGTCAGAAGTTTACATACACTAAGTTGACTGTGCCTTGAAACAGCTTGGAAAAATTCCAGAAAATTATGTTATGGCTTTAGAAGATTCTAATTGACTAATTGACATCAATTGACATAATTTGAGTCAATTTAGAGGTGTACCTGTGGATGTATTTCAAGGCCTACCTTCAAACTCAGTGCCTCTTTGCTTGACATCATGGGAAAATCTAAAGAAATCAGCCAAGACCTCAGAAAAATAATTGTAGACCTCCACAAGTCTAGTTCGTCCTTGGGAGCAATTTCTAAATGCCTGAAGGTACCACGTTCATCTGTACAAACAATAGTACGCAAGTATAAACACCATGGGACCACGCAGCCGTCATACCGCTCAGGAAGGAGACGCGTTCTGTCTCCTAGAGATGAACGTATTTTGGTGCGAAAAGTGCAAATCAATCCCAGAACAACAGCAAAGGACCTTGTGAAGACGCTGGAGGAAACAGGTACAAAAGTATCTATATCCACAGTAAAATGAGTCCTATATCGACATAACCTGACAGGCCGCTGCTCCAAAACAGCCATAAAAAAGCCAGACTACAGTTTGCAATTGCACATGGGGACAAAGATCGTACTTTTTGGAGAAATGTTCTCTGGTCTGATGAAACAAAAATAGAACTGTTTGGCCATAATGACCATCGTTATGTTTGGAGAAAAAAGGGGGTGGCTTGCAAGCCAAAGAACACCATCCCAACCGTGAAGCACGGGGGTGGCAGCATCATGTTGTGGGGGTGCTTTGCTGCAGGAGGGACAGGTGCACTTCACAAAATAGATGGCATCATGAAGATGGAAAATTATGTGAATATATTGAAGCAACATCTCAAGACATCAGTCAGGAAGTTAAAGCTTTGTCACAAATGGGTCTTCCAAATGGACAATGACCCCAAGCATACTTCCGAAGTTGTGGCAAAATGGCTTAAGGACAACAAAGTCAAGGTATTGGAGTGGCCATCACAAAGCCCTGACCTCAATCCTGTAGAAAATTTGTGGGCAGAACTGAAATAGCGTGTGTGAGTAAGGAGGCCTTACAAACCTGACTCAGTTACACCAGCTCTGTCAGGAGGAATGGGCCAAAATTCACCCAACTTATTGTGGGAAGCTTGTGGAAGGCTACCTGAAACGTTTGACCTAAGTTAAACAATTTAAAGGCAATGCTACCAAATACTAATTGAGTGTATGTAAACTTCTGACCCACTGGGAATGTGATGAAATAAATACATTTTGAAATAAATCATTCTCTCTACTATTATTCTGACATTTCACATTCTTAAAATAAAGTGGTGATCCTAACTGACCTAAGACAGGGAATTTTTACTCAGATTAAATGTCAGGAATTGTGCTAAACTGAGTTCAAATGTATTTGGCTAAGGTGCATGTACATTTTTGACTTCAACTGTATGTGAAAGTACTCAGTACTGTCTCTGTGCGTCCAGATGCTGCAGGATTCCATGAAGAAGGAGATGTCCTGCTCACAGGGCTCCTACTCTGTAGTGGACCTGCTCCGCACGCCCACCATGAGGAACATCACCATCTGTCTCAGTGCTGTCTGGTATGTCTCCTCTACTTCTGCCTTTCACTATGACAAAGTGCTGCCCAAAAATCCCTTCTAAATGAAATGATCATGACACCCACTTTGACATTCTTTAAGGTTCTCCACCAGCTTCGCCTACTATGGTCTATCTATGGATCTGCAGAAGTTTGGCGTGGACATCTACTTGATTCAAGTGATATTCGGAGCGGTGGACATCCCTGCCAAAGTAGTGGTTACAGTGTCCATGAGTATATTTGGGCGACGGCCCTCACAGTGCGCTGCACTCATATTGTCTGGAGTCACCATTTTGATCAACATATTGGTGCCATACGGTGAGGTGGTTTTGTCTGTGTCGTGTGTCATTGTGCTCTTTTTGGATGGCATGGCTAACAGCACTGGTGTGATTTCATTGTTGTCTGTTGTTGTTATCGCTTCCGTTCAGAAAAACAGACAGTGCGCACCACTCTAGCCGTGCTGGGTAAGGGGTGCCTGGCCGCGTCATTCAACTGCTGCTACCTCTACTCTGGAGAGCTGTACCCCACCGTCATCCGGTAATTCCAACTCTACCAATGACACCCATCCCCCACAGGAGGTTTCAGTTGACTATAGTATTCCAATACTGACTGTAAAATGTATGTGTTTTTATATGTAATCTTTTTACCTGTTTATTAGCATTAGGCACTATATGTGATGAAGATGAATGCAAATGGGGAAAAATGTATTCTGTTCAGGTGTCTGATGAAATTTGATAGTTGGGGGTTCTCTTCTGTGCCGCAGGCAGAATGGCATGGGCTGGGTGTCCATGATGGCTCGTGTAGGAGCGATGGTGGCCCCCATGGTGCTGCTCCTTGGGGAGGCTGTCCCGTGGCTGCCTGGCTTCATCTATGGGGTAGCCCCCATCTTAAGTGGGGTGGTCGCCATCTATCTGCCAGAAACACTTGGTGCACCACTACCCGACACTATCCAGGATGTGGATGAGAGGTAAGTCGAGACACAGTCTCAATAGCAATAGAATATTGAACACTGTACCAGGAGTAGCAAAGTGAGAACGACTCCCAACTGCAAACTAGCTTCCTTTATTTTCTTTCTTTCAGAAGTTGCAAGAAAACAATCCCCAATGCCTCGCCCAAGAATGAGGAGCTGGACATGAAAGATACCAATAAAACCCTGTTCAAGGAAACTGCCTGAAGACTCATCAAATGTTACTGACCTTGCCTGTATAGTCTAAATAGATACTGCAGTTGCTTGCTCTACAGTTTTTTCACAAAGACTGTAATTTAGCAATCAATATTGTAACTGGTCCACTGGTGTAGGAGGAAATGACCATGATTTGTTTGGAAGACTGATGAACTATGTGCTATGTAGAATAATGAAATGATCTGCTGTGGTCCGCTGTGGTCTGTTTAACATTTAATATTTCAACAGTAAAACATGAGTTAATGGTAGATTGTGAGTAAATATATATATGCTACAGTATATTGTGTATTCTAACTACAACTTTATTTGCATTTTTCTATGGGCCAGGCCTATATTTTTATGTTCTATACTAGTATGCATTCATTAAAATAATGACAACCTTATCCTCACCTTCTATCAGTATGATCAGTATGAATGGTCTTAGCCATGTGGCTATATTGTTTGTGACTGTGGCACAATTTCCGTTACAGTCCATGAAACTGGTCATCTTGACTGGGCATGGTATTTGTAGCTGGAATCGGTTTGTGTAGCTTAGGCCTACAGTATATCAGGTAGAAAATAAAATTTCAGATGTCGTCCTGTCTCCGTATTTTCCTAGAAAACGGGGAGGGGAAAATGCAATCATATCACCTAAATAACAGATGCTACACATGGTCAGTGTTTAAAAGATCAGAAGAAGATCAGATAGATACCCATACATAACTTTTTTTTAGGACATGATGCCCAGAAAGTGCAAAGTTGCGTATATGTGGGGCTACAACACCCCTACCCTACATTGAACATGCTTTTTAAGTCCAGGACTCGAGTAGGCTTATTTTGGTCCAATAAAAAAATACAGATTAGAAAAACTCCCTAAAAAATGGCCCTATGGTTCAGACTTTAAGCAAAGGGTATAGAATTTAATCACGGTGAGAATGCCATTTTTTAAAGTTTGGCAAAAACAAGTTGGTCTCAAAAGAGTGTTCTCACTGGCAATGAAAACGGGAGTATCCAAGTATGTACAGTACCAGTCAACAGTTTGGACACACCTACTCATTCAAGGGTTTTTCTTTATTTTGACTATTCTCTACATTGTACAATAATAGTGGACATCAAAACTATGAAATAACACATATGGAATCATGTAGTAACCAAAAAAGTGTTAAACAAATCTACATTTATTTTATATTTGAGAATCTTCAAAGTAGCCACCCTTTGCCTTGATGACAGCTTTGCACACTCTTGACATTCTCTCAACCAGCTTCATGCAGCTGGAATGCATTTCAATTAACAGTTGTGCCTTGTTAAAAGTTAATTTGTGGAATTTCTTTCCTTCTTAATGCGTTTGAGCCAATCAGTTGTGTTGTGACAAGGTAGGGGGTATACAGAAAATAGCCCTATTTAGTAAAAGACCAAGTCCATATGATGGCAAGAACAGCTCAAATAAGCAAAGAGTCCATAATTACTTTAAGACATGAAGGTCAGTCAATCCGGAAAATTTCAAGAACTTTGAAAGTTTCTTCAAGTCAGTCGCAAAAACCATCAAACGCTATGATGAAACTGGCTCTCACGAAGACCACCACTGTAAAGGAAGACCCAGAGTTACCTCTGCTGCAGAGGATACATTCATTAGAGTTACCAGCCTTAGAAATTGCAGCCCAAATAAATGCTTCAGAGTTCAAGTAACAGACACATCTCAACATCAACTGTTCAGAGGAGACTGCGTGAATCAGGCCTTCATGGTCGAATTGCTACAATGAAACCATTAGTAAAGGACACCAATAAGAAGAAGAGACTTGCTTGGGCCAAGAAACACGAGCAATGGACATTAGACTGGTGGAAATCTGTCTTTTGGTCTGATGAGTCCAAATTTGAGATGGTGGGAACTCATTCAAGACTGTTGAAAAGCATTCCAGGTGAAGCTGGTTGAGAGAATGCCAAGAATGTGCAAAGCTGTTATCAAGGCAAAGGGTGGCTACTTTGAAGAATCTCAAATATAAAATATATGTTGATTTGTTTAACACTTTTTTGGTTACTACATGATTCTATAAGTGTTATTTCATAGTTTTGATGTCTTCACTATTATTCTACAATGTAGAAAATAATAAAAATAAAGAAAAACCCTTGAATGAGTAGGTGTGTCCAAACTGTTGACTGGTACTGTATATAAATAGCTAAACAGGTGGAGCTGAAAACACCTGCCCTGGATGATGGGTCGTCACTGCTCATTCACTAACATTTCATCTTCAGAACTCAATCTGACGTAGAGCTCACTGTTTGCACTTGACAACAAACTTTTTCAACACATCTCTTTTCCACCATCTTCAACAGATTCAGATTCAACCTCTGCCTCCCTCATTCTCTTCAACCCCTCTTCCTCTCTTTCTTGCCACCTCAAGTGACGCCATCTCTACTGCCACTCCATCATCTCTGAAAAGACATTCGCACACCAGTAGTCGTCTTGTATGATAACTACAACTACCATAATGCTGTTGGGATATCACAGAATTACCTCTTTGGCCTATCAACTCGGTTGTCACTAGTTACCACACCCACACATTTCAAAATTCGCTATATCCAAAAAATTCATGAATTTATTTCCTTGCTTTTTTGTCTTAATTTAAGTTTAGGCATATATGGTTATGTTTCAAATCTGATTTTAAGAAGGTAAATTGTAGAAATAGGGCGGGTTTAGCCATAATTATGATTTTGCCGCTCTGGTAACTAGTAACAACCGATCACCACCGCAACCCACTTCCCGACCATTACAGAACATTGCTCTACTCCACAGTTATGTCTGGGCTCCTCAGAACTATTTCAACCCGCACTGCTCTGGCACTGCGGGGACCCACGATCACCCAGAGGGCCAGTGTCTTCACCAGACCGGCTAAAGACCCTCTCGGCCCTTCCGTAAGTAGTTAACTTTACCTGTGGTCGTGAAACAGGCTAGAAGCTCGTAGCTGTTGAGGCATAAGCCATGTTGGGCCTGCTAGTTAATGTTAGCTTAAGTTGTTTAACTATGACTTTGGTTAGTGTCATAGCTAGCCAGCTAATTCCGCTGTGGTAGCGATGACACAGTGTTGCATATATTTTATTTTAGCTAAACATCAATTGAACATTTTAGAGTTGAACTGGAAGGTCACATTAGACAGTTAACTGTAGGTCAGTTCATGACAGGCTGGGCAGGGATGCATAGCTACTATGGTAAACTAACGTTAACTAGGTGACACATTTTTTATTTAACCTTTATTTAACTAGGCAAGTCAGTTAATAACAAATTCTTATTTACAATTACGGTCTAACCCGGAGGACACTGGGCCAATTGTGCGCCGCCCTATGTTACTCCCAATCACGACCGGTTGTGATACAGCATGGAATCGAACCAGGGTCTGTAGTGACGCATCTAGCACTGAAAGCAGTGCCTTAGACAGCCGCGCCACTCGCGGCCCCAGATCGCGGGATGTCGGACCTATTCCTGTTTTGTTTCTTCCTTTTAAAAATACATCTAATTTAGCAACTTTCCTATCAATGTAAAACTTTCTTTCTTTTTATGATAATAATTTGCAAACTTTTGTTGGTGTGATAATCTGCAAGGTCGTGTTAGCTATGTAGCTTGCTAACATGGCTAACCACTGATTCATCAGCAACAGGGCAGTGATCAGGAGAATGTCCATGATGGGGGCATTGTAGTTATGCCCCTAAATACATGTGTTAGGGGTCTATCCAGTGAACTGAAATTCTCAGAACAGAGATAGAAATGTAGCTAAATAGCTGCACTTAAATATCGTTTTGCAGGTCAGGAGTGTCCATATAGCCTTTTCCATCTGACATGATTCCTTGTACCACATGACATTGAGAAGTAATCATCTGTTTGACACATTTGAACATTCTCATTCTGTAACATTACACAACACCCTGAACATCGCACCATGCCATGAATAACCTAGTCCTGTTTACTCTACCATCCTTTCTATAGGAGTCCATCATCGGACTGGGCCTGTTCGCACTGGCTATCCTGGGACCTTCCGGTTGGATTCTCGCCAACATTGAGGACTACAAGAAGAAAGATTAACCTAACATGAACTCATGTTAATGGATGTTCTGTACATTCTCTACTTATTCAAGACCCTCCTGGGACCATCATTACTTCAAGAACTCTGTGGAACAAATCCCCAACCTCCATGAACTACCTCTCCATCTCCACTTTACTCTCCTCACTCCTAGTTTACTCTTCAGCCCTTTGGAGAACCGTCTGCAAATAGAATGGCTGCACAACATCTCAAGAATTGTGAATTTTAATTGAACAAGCAGTATGTTACAATAATAAAACATAATTCAACTTTAAATATTCTAGTCTCAAATGTGCCTGTTTGTCAAGTGCCTCTCAATGATGCCAACACCACTCACTAAATAGCCTGGAGAAAAATAAGCTATAAGCTGTCTTTGATTTACTAAGTGTACTTTTGAAGTTACTATAAATCATTTCACATTCCTGTAAAGAATGTTATTTTTGGGTTACCTTATGATGTGGTAAGAAAGTAGTCTGGGTACTGGTCTTTTTAGCTAACATTCCACCCTTTGCTACTCCTGCAAATTACCTAGTGGAATGTTAGCTAAAGAGAGCAGTACCCATTCTAGTAAGAATGTACTTCAGCACTGATCTTCAAATGGGTGTATTTCATTCTAGTATCCACTTTTTTTCTTTCTATAGGCTTCAAATTTATTGAAGCCCCTTGCTTCCAAAGTGCGTCTAATGGTGATGTAAATTATGATTTCATTACAAAATGATCAACAGCACCATCTGTTGGCCAATAGCTGCTATTACAAGAACACGCTGCAATTGAAATGACCATTTCTCTCAATTGCTAAAACACTAAAACCCATTGGCTGACCAAAGTTCTCAGTTGCCTGGACTCATTTAGCTAATTATGCAGTCTGTTGTCAATACCTTAAAACATTTCATATGGTAAAACACAATTTGCAGATCTCACTTAGACTTTTCAGCAAAACTCTAAACACATTCTCATTCTCAAAACACATTCTGCACTCTAATGCACATGTCATCCATACTGGTAAACACAAGTGGCAACAATCAAATACAAATAGAGAACACATGTCATTGATTGAACACAACCACTCAAAATTGATTTAACCTGTTTCAAATGATGCCACACAACCAATATAAGCCAGTTCAGAGAGCAAACAGGTTGTTGAAGGTGGGAAGGATAAAGTCTGAGAATGGTAGAAGAAACAATGTGAGAGGACGAGAACGAGTGCATATGCGAGGAGGAGGGCAAGAAAGAGGAAGACAAAGAGTGGAAATATCTGATGAAATTCAAGCAACAGTTATAGACCATGTTCTTGTCCATGGACTGACAATGAGGGAAGCAGGACTTAGAGTGCAACCCAATTTGAGCTGATTTTCTGTGTCCACCATAGTAAGGACATTCAGAGAAGAGAACATGTACAGTATACTACTGTATTTTTGTAATTGCAAATTTACTGTACTACACTATATGCAGCTGTTTCAATAGAAATGTGTAAACTTAATCACTATGTATTGTACTGCATGAATATGTTTTGTAACTGTACAACTACTTTTTGTAGAATTGCAAGGCTGCCACATGCAGGTGGAAGGACAGCTATATTCACTCGGGAGCAAGAGGCCGTTATAGTTGGCATGGTCCTTCAAGATAATGCAATACGACTCAGAGAAATCCAGGAACGAGTGATACAACACAACACACACTTCCAGGGAATCGACAGTGTGAGCATTTCCACAATTGACCGTGTCCTCCATCGTAACAGGATGCGAATGAAACAAGTATACAGATTACCTTTTGAGCGCAACTCACCAAGGGTGAAAGAACTGCGAGCTCAGTATGTGTAAGTAAGTGTACATTCAGAAACATTTACTGTAATCCAGATTGTCTACAGTACTAACACATACTACTGTATGTGAATGACATTACCCTTCAGCACATACAATGTATGTGAATCAGAAGCCTAATTGTACTCTACAGTATAGCACTGTCTCTGTACGACTTACAAAATCCTACATACAGTATATTGTATTTCTACACAGACAATATTTGGCTTGGAATCCTTGGACAGACTCTATGAGTTCATATTTGTCGATGAAGCAGGCTTCAATCTAACAAAGAGGAGAAGGAGAGGCCGAAACATGATTGGACAGCGGGCCATTGTTGAAGTCCCTGGTCAACGAGGTGGCAATGTCACAATCTGTCCTGCTATCAGCAACCATGTTCACCGTGTTCTACATCACCATGTTACACTCGGGCCATATAACACCCAGCATTTTCTAAGATTTATTGCTAATCTAAGAGATATTTTATTTGAGCAGCAGGTTCAAGAGCAGCAGGGTCAAGAGCTAAATGAGAATCCCATTCCCACATATGTGATAGTGTGGGACAATGTCAGTTTCCACCGAGCTGCTCAGGTAAGGGAATGGTTTAACATCAATGGGCAGTTTATGAACTTGTACCTCCCTCCATACTCACCTTTCCTGAATCCGATTGAGTTTTTCTCCTCTTGGAGATGGAAAGTGTATGATAGACAACCCTACACCAGAGTAAATCTGCTGCAAGCCATGGATTTAGCCTGTGGTGATATAGGTGAGGAATCATGTCAGGGCTGGATACGGCACACGAGGCTTCTTCCCCCGTTGCCTCAGGAGGGACAATATTGCTTGTGATGTCGACGAAGTGCTCTGGCCTGACCCAGCCCAAAGACAAGAAGAAGCACATTGATCACATGTTTACTCCTTTGATTTTTGTCCCTTTTAGTATTGTATACTGTAGTACAGTGCATTGTAGGCTGTATACTGTACAATGGACAAATTGTATGGCCCTGAACATTGTGCTTTCCATTTATTAACAGTACTGACTGCTCAATAGATTTTGACTGGTTGCAGGTTCATATCAACAAAGAACAAGAATTACAGTATCACAGAGACAAAGGACAAGTTTGTGAGATGCAGGGTACAGTACTGTAAAAATAGGGGTACAAGGAGGAGGAAGAACAAAAAACCTAATTGCAAAGAGCAAAGCAGAGTAGTAATTTCTGATCAATTTTGAGCTCCTATGATAGAACATGTTTTCGTTCATCAAAAGACAATGACAATATTATTTTTTTTTAGATTAAAAATGTACTTCTCCCTGAGAATTGTATGTTTTGAACAATGTGTTTTCTATTTTTCGGTGTATTGTTTACTGACTGCTTGAGTGTATATCATTTTGATCACTTTGTTTATGATTTGAGAGCAGTATTGATTTTGAACACAGGTAAAACTGTTTTGAGGCGAATGTTTCATTTTGCGAGAGGAGTCAGAGGTTATGTAAATAGTGCTTGAAGATGAGGTATTGTGTTTAATGTTTTCAGGAAATGGAGCAAGGTTTCAGAAATGGTGTTTTAGCAATGGAGAAAAACAGTAACACTATTACCTTTATTAAACTAGGCAAGTCAGTTAACACATTCTTATTTTCAATGACAGCCTAGAAACAGTGGGTAAACTGCCTTGTTCAGGGGCAGAACAACAGATTTTTACCTTGTCAGCTCAGGGATTCAATCTTGCAACCTTTCGGTTACTAGTCCAATGCTCTAACCACTAGGCTACCTTTCACTACAGTGCATTACTTTTTTTTACACCTTTATGGCTGCCTACACAAGTAGCGCAAATCTGATATTTTGCCCAATTATTGAGCCTATGTGCTAAGTCCCTTATGGAGTTTTTTTTTTTTTTATTTGGCTCCATTTCATTTGTTAGTGTACCTTTTTAAACAAATATTGAGTCTGCATTTGAAAGTTTGAGTGTACAGAGTTGTGTTCTTCTGTTACCCCTTCTGTTACCCTCTTCTGTTACCCCTTATTTATTGAATATGTCCATCTTGGTTTTTTTTATCGCCATCAGGTTAAAACAGACAGGAGTCCAATGTTTATTGTGTTAACAATAGTTTAATATAGTTTATGAAGTAATTACTTTAAATGATCATAGTGGAGTAGGAAGTGGAAAATGCTTTGATGCATTACTATTAACTCAAATTAGGGCATCAAAGAAACTTGTCAGTGCTGCATCGTTGCCCGGCTCTGCTTTGTCACAGAAAGAAGGAGGGTTGAAAACTTCAGGGTCCTCAACTCCGAGCACCATGTCAAAGAAACTCAGACTGGAGATGAAACAGACAGTAACATAAAAGCCCCCGTCAGTCTAAAAGCATTCAGACATGGGCTCTTTCTCAATGCAGTGTTTCTCAAACAAGACCATAGTCCCTTCATCAGATACTCTATATGACTGTTTCATGATTTACGACTGCAATAACAAAACTGACTAAAATTGGGATTGTGTACCACTTACCTTAGAAGGGTTTGACGCTCAATGTTGTACCACCAGGCATGAACGGGCAGGCAGCCGAACTCAGTGAACGTGAGGAGGTAATCATCTGTAAGGAGTGTGCATGGACATCATAATAAAGTGTGCAGAGATGATACAAACCACTAGCTATGTGAACAGCATACCGATGGATTTATGGCAAGGTTTTGATTATATTTCTTAAGTCTCTCATGCTAAGGGAATTTAGCAGTGAATGTAAATAATAGTCCGTAGTTAGTCGGAGGTTTTCTAGAGTATCCGTCATTCACTCACCGTGAGGCTCTGCCACTGTTCCTGACCAGTTGTTGACCAGCAGCCCTTCTGCAGGAGCGGAAAGGCTCCCAATGATCACCTGTGATTGGAACTTGGCATCCCTGGGGATCTCCATTGGCTTCCAGGGATCCTTAAAGTGGACCTTCTCACAGGTTTGGTTATGGCGGAAGATTTGGTAAGCTATACCCTGAGAAGTTGAATAACATCGTCAGAATGGTTTTTATTTTTGGATGGAAATTGTCTTCACACTATATCATCATCCAGTACAACCCCCTGAATAACAATGATAATGTATAGAATATGTGTCTGTAAGATCAAACCTCTTTATAAAGAAGAAGGGTGTCTCTGTAGGTGGTGTGGTTGTCCTGGTCCAGAAGAAGTCGGAGGTGTACCCTCTCTTCAAAAGCATCATAGGAGAATTTCTCAACACCAAAAGTTTTCTCCTTGAGGATCGTCTGTTTGAATGTGTGATAGAAAATACACACATGATACCATTCAGAGATTATTTATAAAGAAAAGCATGCATATTTCATTTGAACATGAAAGATACAATATCAGGATATCTTTTAGTGCTCATCTCAATTAAATTAAATCATACTGCAGTATATACACAGTAGCTCTTATTTATACAGCAAAATAAAATCACAGAATGGTTTTGGGTGCTGTAAAAACCTAGTACAAGTATGAGGAAGAATCTTTCACAGGTATCAAAGGTAGTGGTTTGTAAAAAAAGACAACGTGTAAAGATTTCTCTGGTGAGCTTGATATATTTTAAAGACTTACCAGTGCCATACTGCCCTCGACCAAAGGTGGGGATTCTTTAATGTGAAAGACATACATTTGTCATATTACAGTAATAAAAACAGGTAGAAAATGATTTCCCAAATAGAGATGCGATCTGGCATTCTTCATGCTATTTGCGTGTCTAGGCTATAGACAATATGTTTAGTGTTATTTGATTAACATCGTGGCGGTGCATTTAGTTGGTTATTCAAAAAGTGTCTCAATAAGGAATTCAAGTTTTTCTCACTTACTGCATGGATGAGGTCGTTCTGCCAAGCTCCCAACAGCCAGACACAGGCTGATGGAAAACAGAAGGTAGGCTTGCATGGTGTGGTTCTAACGTTGGTCTAACGTGTGCAGTTGTAACGGCAGCAGCTTGCTCTCCTTCAGCGGTCCTCTCTGACTCACCCTCGTATTCAAGGGGTTCTTATACACACCTCTTTTAATCGAACTCCACCTCCATGTTTTCTCTCTCACTGAGAGAATGGTACAAGGCCAAGCAGAAGGTCATGTGCGAGTCATGAAACATCCATAAAATAAGTAGACTGTGTGTGTGTGTGTGTGTGTGTGTGTGTGTGTGTGTGTTTTGTTTGACAGAACATAAAACCATTCGGGACTTACACATACAGGTGTTCCATGGACTAACAAAGTTAATTACCTTATCTAACCTAGGTACCATGACTGTGGCCCATCTCCTGTACACATTAACACAAATGGACCCTAAAAGCAGCAAACACGCATTTTTAGCAGTAATACTGTGCAATAGTGCCCACAGACATTCGGTGTCAACCTTCTTCAGTGTGTGTATGTTAAATACAAATTTATTAAAGTTGCCAAATAATACAAAACAATCAAATGTACATGTACAAATAAAATTTAAAACTTTATCAAGCAGTTTTTTTTATTGGTTTCAATTCTCACGAACACAATGCAACAACACAGTGTTGGAGAAAAAAAGTCAGTTTGAGAGTGCAAAACACAATGTCTTCCATTATGTTCTTGAGAATTGAAACCAATACAATACAATACAATACAATACAATACAATACAACACAATATAATACACACAAACACAGAAAGTGCAATATCATGTCATCCTAGGGGCAATGAACTTTACAATTATAGCTGCTTGTGATAAACCAATACATGAATAAAGTCATACATAGTCGTATACCATTTATTTTTTAAAGAGATGTGAGTATAAAACGTCATGTGGGCTTGATAAAGTCATTATGGTTTCACCATAAGACACTATTCTGTACAGTATGTCTATCTAGACAATGCATCGGAGCTACTCTCGTTTCAGATCCTTTCATCTATCTTCTTTATTGAAAGGTTTACCTTTAGGCAATACATTTATGTGATTAGTGGAATGTGTACACTGAGTATACAAAACATTAAGAACACCTGCTCTTTCCATGACATAGACTGACCAGGTGAACGCTATTATCCCTTATTGATGCCAGGGGGGCTTAACTTGGCTGGCCAGGCACCTGTAGGCTGACTTCAGTCGTCAGTTGAACGGTGTTTCCTCCAACACATTGGTGCAGCTGGCTTCCGGGTTAGGCGGACGGGTGTTAAGGAGCGAGGCTTGGCGGGTCATGTTTCGGAGGACGCATGACTCGACCTTCGCCTCTCCCAAGCACGTTGGGGAGTTGCAGTGATTAGGATTAGGATTTTTAAGCCTTGAGACAATTGAGACATGGATTGTGTATGTGTGCCATTTAGAGGGTGAATGGGCAAGACTAAAGATTTAAGTACCTTTGAACGGGGTATGGTAGTAGGTGCTAGGCGCACTGGTTTGTGTCAAGAACTGCAACGCTCAATATTTTCCTGTGTGTATCAAGAATGTCCACCACCCAAAGGACATCTATCCAACTTGACAACTGTGGGAAGCATTAGAGTGGGTCAACGCTTTCGACACCTTGTAGAATCCATACCCCGAAGAATTGAGGTTGTTCTGAGGGCATCTCAATATTATGAAGGTGTTCCTAATATTTGGTATACTCAGTGTATATTGGAGTTTGGGCTCTATGGTTACTGTTAATGACAATATGCTCATTCTTGGGAAAATGACTAAGTGCAAAGGCATGCACTATTGCATTGTATTACTGCTAAAAATGCTTGATTGCTGCCCTTAGAGTCTATTTGTGTTAATGTGTACAGGAGATGGGCCACAGTCATGATACCTAGTGTATGTTTCCGCATTCTCCAAAAATGGTAGCCAGAGGGTTTGAGTATTCTCTGATTCAAGGCTTGTACTGATACTATGGTTTATTAATGGAGGAGATAAAGGCACATTGCCCTGTACTGATGGTTTTCTTTCTAAATTGAGACATACACAATGCACAACTGAAATTGAGTGGAGGTTATGGAGCAGGGAGGTTGTTAGGAATGTCTCCATGCCTTTGAACAACCTTTATATTGTCTAGGGATTGTTTGAGTAGTTTATCATGACATATTGTATGAATCCTTTTCCTGCAGTCGAATGACCAGAAGCGCCCTCTAGTGGCCCCTTGGGTGCGATTGTATTAATATTTAAAATCATTTCATAATAAACATTATTTAACAGTCAAACAGGCACTCAGCCAGCCAAACCCCAAGTTGAGATCTTTATCAGCCTCTCTCCCCTCCAACACAAGGCCATTAATCACACAGATCAATGTCAAAAGCGCAGAAAAACTGAGAACCTCAACTCTGAGAACTGCTTTTTCCAATACAAACAAAATTACCAACTTTAAAAGTGGATTAAAAATATACAGATATATTTTCCCTGCTCACATGTCAACCATTGGAACCCATGCACATCCGGTTTGATCACAACAATACATTTTCCAATAAACCACCAATAAGCCATTGGTTAAAAAACAGTTGCTGTTTTGTTGCGCTATGAGCTACTGGCGTTCTGTGCTTTTGTATAGATCTGGTTAACTATTGGATACGTCTTTGTCATTCAACAGTATCACCTTAAGTCTATCCTGATGGTATTTGAGTAATTTTCTAAAAAACAGTTTTCTTTATGGGGTATTGTGTGTAGATTGATGAGGAACAAATTGTATTTAATCCATTTTAGAATAAGGCTGTAACGTAACACAATGTGGAAAAAGTCAAGGGGTCTGAATACTTTCCGAATGCACTGTATACTGTACATAGCCAGCATTGCCTATCCCCCACCGAAATGCTTTGACCCAGATAGTTGCTGTTCAGCGCGTAGTCTTGTTAAGGTGGAAGGCACATTCGAGCAGGCATGGGATGGCCATATTGCCTATAGAGTGATGAGGAGGAGGAGTCAACCATGTCCTGAAGCGCTGTTTTGCCAACTTAGCGACTTTGCCGAGTGGCGCAGCGGTCTAAGGCACTGCATCTCAGCGCTAGAGGTGTCACTACAGACACCCTGGTTTGAATCCAGGCTGTATCACAACCGGCCTTGATTGGGAGTCCAATAGGGCGGCGCACAATTGGACCAGCGTCGTCCGTGTTTGGCTGGTGTAGGCCGTCATTGTAAATAAGAATTTGTTCTTAACTGACTTGCCTAGTTAAATAAAGGTTATGTTATTGAGTATTCAGAACCCTCTAGCGACACATTTTCAAAAAAACGACTAGTGACTTTTTCTGGTGTTATTTGAGACTTTTGGAGACTCTGATGTGAAAGCACATATCATTCTTACTCTTCTCAACGAGCAGCGGGTACTACCGTGGGCCCCACCCCCATCCCAAAGCACTCACAGGCGGCCCAATCCTCGCGCAGCAGTCCCTCCCAGCTGCAGTCAGAGCAGGAGATGTTCACCCCTCCACGTCCAGACTGCAAATGAATCGCGCATGCGGGAAGCCGCCGCCTGCTGATCCCGCCCTGGCTTACATTCAGGGCGGGATGTAAATGTAAAATGTTCTTTGTCTAAAATAAATCACTGCACAAAAATAAATCACTGCATTTGACTCACACAGCCTCAGTCACTTACTCACCTTATCCACTGTGTGTGTGCCTCTCTGTGACATAAGCTAAACATCTAGCTGGCTAGCTCATCATGTCTCAGTCTAAACTGTACACTCAAAAATACAGAAAGGAGTGGGAATCAAAACCTGAATTCAAAGGCTGGTTGAAGCCGTTTATTGGAGATGATACACGGGCATACTGCCTGTATTGTAAGGCTGATTTCTACACCAAACTTAGTGATGTAAAAAAACACATGACTCAAAAACATACTCGAAGACATACTCAAAAGGCAAAGCCTTATAACAGTTCCACCCAAAACAAGCTGCCATTTATGGTTAAAAAAATTGACTTCAAAAAAGGCTGAGGCCACCATGGCATTAGCTATCGCTGAACACTGTTCCATGCTGGCATGTGATCACATTGGAGAAGCATGTAGAGCTGCTTTCTCAGACTCCACTGCTGCTACCCACCTCAAAATGCACAGGACAAAGTGCACAGAAATTATTAATGGTGTTCTAGCACCATACTTTCTGAAAAAGTTGGTCGCAGATGTGGGTGACCAGCGTTTCAGCCTCCTCCTCGATGAGTACACAGATGTAAGTGTTTCTAAGTGCCTGGGGGTTGTGATAAGGTACTTTAGTGACACCAGGCAGACAATTGTATCAACATTTCTGGGGCTTGTTGAGTTGGATGGAGGAGATGCCAAATCTATAGCCCGTGCTGTTGTGGCTTTCCTCGAGAAGTGTTGTCTTAAAAAGAGAAACTCCTGGGGATAAGGACTGACAATGCCTCTGTTATGACGGGGATTAATAATGGAGTCCATAAAGTGCTGAAGGAGGAGTATGGCCTCAAATACCTGGTTCTTATTCGCTGTGTGAGCCACTCTTTGCAGCTTGCTCATTTGTAGTTCTAAACATATTTAGGGTGTTTTTTACTCACTTTTTGTCTCTCCCATGACGTTATTCCTCTCTCCTACAGCGTCCATCACAATTACATGCACATGACCAATTATGCAAATTAGGTGATGACGTCATTTTGCGACTTCTAGCGACTTTTGGGTCAGTCAATAGCTACTTTCCTTACTGAGGAGTTGGCAACACTGCTAAAGCGAATTCACCATTCAATTTCTGTATTCAGGGTTCACTCAAACATTGTTCTAAACTTTGTTTTAGAATTGACAGTTACAGCTGATTTCGGGATTGTATATCGATTTGCTTATTAATTTCACTCTCTGAATTGTTTAATCAAACTTTTCACCGCCAGCTCTTGACATCATGGCGTAAAACTACAATCTGTCTCTTGAATTAGCCTAGTGTGCACATGTGCATTAGGCCCAAGTTCGTTTTAACCGGTTTTCCCTGGCTAAACTTGCTGTCTAGCTGAAATATGCTAGTTTTCATCCTGATTCCCAGACTCTATAAACACTGCACCCTCAACTTCTAAAAATCTTTGCTAGTTATACAATCATGTAACTACGACATTTGCTGGAAAGAAACCTGAAAATTCGGTATTGTTTTATTGTTTTGTTGAATAGTCATGGCTATTTCAAGACAACCGTGGCGAAGGATATCATTGCTACTTAACGAGGCTCCAAGTTCAGTTTTGAGATCCACCGGCGTCATTGGCCTAGCTGGACATTTCTGACTGGTCTTGGAACTGTGACAGGCTGTCCCTGCTTGGTTCACTGGGATATGTACTGATTTTGCCAACAAGGCCATATAAATATAGTATGTACACAGTCTTGTACCCTTAACCTTTTTTCAACTAACTATTGTATTTGTGGATTAAATATGACTTTATTAATATAATGAGTAATACAGGAATGTCATAAGTTAATTGACAATAGAACACCCGAGAAAATAGCAACTCTACAGATCGCAACGACTACAATGAATGGCAAAATTAATTCCTTGACACTAAGGGCGCCCGAGTGGCGCAGGGGTCTAAGGCACTGAGATGCGGTGTCATTACAGACCCTGGTTCGATCCCGGGCTGTATCACAACCGGCTGTGATCAGGAGTCCCACAGGGTGGTGCACATTTGGCCCAGTGTCGTCTGGGATAGGGGAGGGTTTGGCCACGGTAGGCCATCATTGTAATAGAAGAATTTGTTCTGAACTGACTTGCCTAGTTAAATAAAAAAAATAAGGGGTGGTTTCCCAGACAGAGTTCATTTTAATCAGGACGAGGCAAAGATCTACTTAAATTAATCCAGATTTAAAATAATTGCTTTCTTTGACTTGCTTAGACTAGGGCGTCCCAGTAAGTAAGGTATAGCCAGTTAATCTTTGTGAAGAATAATTAGATGAACTACAGTGCATTCTGAAAGTATTCCACAGTTTCTTACGTTCAGCCTTATTCTAAAATTGATGAAATAAATGTTTTCCCCCTCATCAATCTACACACAATACAATAATGACAAAGTGAAAACAGGTTTAAATGTATTTTTGCAAATGTATTAAGAGATAAAAACAGAAATAACTTATTTACATAAGTATTCAGACCCTTTGCTATGAGACTCGAAATTGATTGTGTTGGGGCACAGATCTGGGGAAGGGTACTAAAAAATGTCTGCAGCATTGAAGGTCCCGAAGAACACAGCGGCCTCCATCATTCTTAAATGGAAGAAGTGTGGAACCACCTAGGTTCTTCCTAGAGCTGGCCGCCCGGACAAACTGAGCAATCAGGGGAGAAGGGCCTTGGTCAGGGAGGTGATCAAGAACCCGATGGTCCCTCTGACAGAGCTCTAGAGTTACTCTGTTGAGATGGGAGAACCTTACAGAAGGACAACCATCTCTGCAGCACTCCACCACTCAGGCCTTTATGGTAGAGTAGCCAGACGGAAGCCACTCCTCAGTGAAAGGCATGACAGCCTGCTTGGAGTTTGCCAAAATACATCTAAAAGGACTCTCAGACCATAAGAAACAAGAATTTCTGGTCTGATGAAACCAAGATTAAACTCTTTGGCCAGAATGCCAACCGTCACGTCTTGAGGAAGCCTTGCACCATCCCTACGGTGAAACATGGTGGCAGCATCATGCTGTGGGGATGTTTTTCAGTGGCAGGGACTTGGAGACTAGTCAGGATCAAGGCAAAGATGAACGGCGCAAAGTATAGAGAGAACCTTGATGAAAGCCTGCTCCAGAGCACTCAGAACCTCAGACTGGGACGAAGGTTAACCTACCAACAGGACAACAACCCTAAGCACACAGCCAAGACAACACAGGAGTGGCTTCGGGACAAGTCTCTGAATGTCCTTGAGTGGGCCAGCCAGAGCCCGGACTTGAACCCGATCGAACATCTCTGGAAAGATCTGAAAATAGCTGTGCAGCGACGCTCCCCATCCAACCTGACAGAGCTTGAGTGGATCTGCAGAGAAGAATGTGAGAAACTCCCCAAATGCAGGTGTGCCAAGCTTGTAGCGTCATACCCAAGAAGACTCAAAGCTGTGATCGCTGCCAAAGGTGCTTCAACAAAGTACTGAGTAAACAGTCTGAATACTGAATAGATGTAAATGTGATATTTCAGTTTTGTATTTTTTATACATTTGCTAAAATAAAATGTTTAAAATGTTTTTTCTTTGTCATTATGGGGTATTGTGTGTAGATTGATGAGGGGGAAAAAACATTTTAGAATAAGGCTGTAACGTAACAAAATGTGGAAAAAGTCAAGGGGTCTGAATACTTTCCGAATGCACTGAATGTGCACTTTCTGCTCACCTGAGGATGCTTCAAAAAACAGGGATGGGACACTAATACATAAGCATTGTGTGAAATTGGAGCAAGTCACCTAAATCAAATAATGGATGGATGTAAAAGAAAACGTTCAAAGAATTTCAGTGAAACCGCCCAATTATCGAGAACAAACAGCATGATTATTCAACAGAAAAAAAGAAAAAGAATGTCTGTACAACCGTTTGTAATGAATTCAACTCAAATGAAAAATGAAACAAAAGAACGCTACAACAACTTCAGGTACTTTTACAAATCAGAGTCACTTTGAAATTGTAGTTTTCTGTGTAACACAACACAGTGGTGCCTAAATGTATTTGTGTGAAAGAAATGTAACACAAACAATATCATAGATCATTATTAATATATTTTCTATATTGTCTTGTCTTTCTAAGGTCCTGTGGAAAAACATCTAACCTACTTAAAGAAGACAAATGCTGTTGCTCGTAGGGAGAGTTTCAAGACTGGTGGCGGTCCCCCAGTAAGACCAGGGACAGATGAGCTGGGACCGAGATCATTCATAGCCAGCAACCCCTGGGTTAGTGCTGCATAGCCACATTTTCAGTCAATGCAAACACAACATTATTTAGGATATCTAGTTCATTCAAATGGTGTACTGACTCGCTTTTGAAGAAATCCTGAACATGCTGCAAAGCAATTGTGTTCCCACAGGTACCCTGTTTATAGTGTCTGTAGGATATCCAGGGCTTAAAAACAAATCTAGACATAACTACTAGACAGTTACAAAATGCTATTTATTTGACCTTTCAGGAAAGATGGCCTCTGGGATGCAAACTCTCTCCTGGATGACCAAGAAGAGAAGTACCACTACTCACCGCAGCTGTGTCCCTGACCAGAGCTCCCATTTACATGCCGATAAAAACATCCAGAGGTATCTGTACAGCCCCTTTACTGTGACATGAACCCAGGCTATCTGTACAGCCCCTTTACTGTGACATGAACCCAGGCTATCTGTACAGCCCCTTTACTGTGACATGAACCCAGGCTATCTGTACAGCCCCTTTACTGTGACATGAACCCAGGCTATCTGTACAGCCCCTTTACTGTGACATGAACCCAGGCTATCTGTACAGCCCCTTTACTGTGACATGAACCCAGGCTATCTGTACAGCCCCTTTACTGTGACATGAACCCAGGCTATCTGTACAGCCCCTTTACTGTGACATGAACCCAGGCTATCTGTACAGCCCCTTTACTGTGACATGAACCCAGGCTATCTGTACAGCCCCTTTACTGTTACATGAACCCAGGCTATCTGTATAGCCCCTTTACTGTGACATGAACCCAGGCTATCTGTACAGCCCCTTTACTGTGACATGAACCCAGGCTATCTGTACAGCCCCTTTACTGTGACATGAACCCAGGCTATCTGTACAGCCCCTTTACTGTGCCATGAACCCAGGCTATCTGTGATAGTGACATGATGAGAGAGGGCCTACCTGTAAGATATTTTGTTAATAGTGCTATAAATGTACTTCTATTTGAAGAGGTTTTTGACCATTCAGGGGCCTAATCATATTTTTTTATTTAACCAGGTAAGTTGCCTGAGAACACATTCTCATTTACAGCAACAACCTGAGGAATAGTTATATCAAATCAAATCAAAGTTTATTTGTCACGTGCGCCGAATACAACAGGTGTAGGTAGACCTTACAGTGAAATGCTTACTTACAGGCCAGGGCGGCTATTCTCAAGACCAACTCCAGGTATTGTCGCTGGACCCCAGCTCCCCGCTACCGCATTGGGCAGAGTGTATGGCTGTCCACACGGGACCTGCCCCTCTGGGTAGAGTCCCGCAAACTGTCCCCCCGTTTTATTGGTCCTTTTCCCATCGCCAGAGTCCTGAGTTCCACTGCTGTCCATCTCTTGTTACCCCGTACCCTCCGTATTCACCCTACGTTCCCAGTGTCTAGAATTAAACCCATGTCTCTCAGTTCTTTCTGTTCCCAGCCCCCCCCCCCCCCCCCCCCCCCTCTCCCTGTGTCATTGATGGCCATCCAGCATACACGGTGAGACGTCTCCTGGGTGTTCGACCACGGGGCAGGGGTTTCCAGTACCTGGTTGACTGGGAGGGTTATGGCCTGGAGGAGAGGTGCTGGGTTCCCGCTAGAGACATCCTGGATCCAGCCCTCATCACTGACTTCCACCGCCGACACCCCGGTCAACCAGGTTCACCTGTCCTCGTTATTGTCTCCACCCCCTCCAGGCATCACTTGTTTTCCCGTTTATCCTTGTGTTTCCTGTCTCTCTGTGCCAGTTCTTCTTGTATGTCCTACCAGCTTTTTTTTCTTTCTTTTTTTCTCCTTTTTCTAGTCCTCCTGGTTTTTACCTTTGCCTGTTCTGGACTCTGTACCCGCCTGCCTTGACCACTCTGCCTGGCCTGACCTCGAGCCTGCCTGCCACTCTGTACCTCCTGGACTCTGAACTGGTTATGACCTTTTGCCTGTCCATGACCACTCTCTTGCCTATTCCCTTTGGATTTATTAAACATCTTAAACTCCAACCATCTGCTTCTGTGTCTGCATTTGGGTCTCGCCTAGTGTCACGATAGGCCTAATAGCAGAGGGTTAGGTTCCATTGCCACACCTGTCTCTCTCTGTGTGTTTTTTACAAGAGAACATGCGTGTCAATGGGCATGCACAGTCTGGGTAAATTTGTCAGATTACAAAGCAGAACACATGGATAATCATGTCTTCTATCAAATAGTTAACTTCTTGACGCTAGGGGTCAGATTTTTATTTATTTTTTAAATAACGTTCCCAAGGTAAACGGACTATTTCTCAGGTCCAGATCGTAGAATATGCATATAATTTACAGATTAGGATAGAAAACACTCCAAAGTTTCCAAAATTGTGAAAATACTGTCTGTGAGTATAACAAAACTGATTCTGCAGGCGAAAACCTGAGAAAATCTAACCCGGAAGTGATATTAAAAAATAAAAAATCTGTTTCCTGGCCCGTCTTTCTTCCATTTAAAGGGGTATCAACCAGATTCCTTTTCCAATGGCTTCCTCAGGCTGTGCTGTGACCAGGCTTTAGACATAGTTTCAGGCTTTTATTTTGAAAAATTAACGAGATTTTTCAAAAGTAGTCAGGTGTCCTCTGAATAGTTCCTGCGCGCGGGAGGGGAGCTCTCCATTTTCTTTTTCTCTCTTATTGAATAGGTTACGGTCCGGTTGAAATATTATCGATTATGTTTGTTAAAAACAACCTGAGGATTGATTATAAAAAACATTTGACATGTTTCTACGACCATTACGGATACTTTTTGGAATTTTCGTCGAACGGAACGAGGCTGTAGTTTTCTGAACATAAAACGCTATTTGGGTTGCGCGTTTTTGTTATAAAAGTAATATTTATCAAACAAAAATAACATTTGTTGTGTAACTGGGAGTCTCGTGAGTGCAAACATCCGAAGATTATCAAAGGTAAGCGAATAATTTTATTGCTTTCTGACTTTCGTGACCAAGCTAACCAGGCTAATATAAGGCTAACTGTTCTAGCATTGATTGATACACTCACAAAAGCTTAGATTGCTTTTGTTGCAAAGCATGTTTTCAAAATCTGACACGATAGTGTCACGATCGTCTTCTTGAGAGATATTGGACCAAGGCGCAGCGTGTGCAAAATACATCTCTTTATTGTGGAAGAGAGAAAAAACCACGAAAACGAACACTATACACAAAACAACAAACGACCGTGAAGCTAAATAACGTAAGTGCACAGACAAGCAACAAACGTTCAACATAGACAATTACCCACAAACACATGATGCCCATGGCTGCCTTAAATATGGCTCCCAATTAGAGACAATAAACCACAGCTGTCTCTAATTGAGAACCAATCCAGGCAGCCATCGACATACAAACACCTAGACAAGACATTGCCCCATTAAACCTACAAACCCCTAGACAAACCAAAACACATACTTCACCATGTCACACCCTGACCTAACTAAAATAATAATGAAAACAAAGATAACTAAGGCCAGGGTGTGACAGATAGGTGGATTAACAACAAGCTAAGCTGTGTTTTGGTATATTTCACTTGTGATTGCATGATTATAAATATTTTTAGTAATATTCTTGAATTTGGCGCCCTGCAATTCAGCGGTTGTTTAGGGAAATGATCCTGCTAAAGGGATCTGTGCGCAGAGAGGTTAATAAACAAGGCTTCTTGACCCTGAGGGGTAAACTACAAAGCCAGATCAATGAGTTAGCCAGCCAACTTCCCAAACTATACTAAATTAAGGTTTTAGTTTTTAGGAAGATAAGAATGAAATGGGCATGGTCTAAGTGTCTCAACAACCTAAAACACGTCTAAGTTTAGCTAAGAGGTGAACCAGAAAAACAGTTATTTTTGGTTGTTTAACAAAGTTAGCTGGATAACTCATTGATCTTGCTCTGTAGTTTACCCTCAAGCTGATGGTAACATGATGAGGTAATGCTATAGCCCTATTTATTCTCCCAGAGTTCCACCGTCCGATGGACTGACAACCACTCACCAACAGGGCCTCTTTTCCCCGCAAGTGAATCATGTCTGAAAGTCAAAGCATACTGTAAATACAAGATCATGACAATGTTCTCAGTGACTGAGGAGACAGACGTTCGTTCAGTTGTATAATCTTAAGATCGAGGTTGAGTTTTCCCTGACAACGGATGCTCTGGCTTTCCATATTGACTGTAATGCTGCCTAGATACTTGTTTTAATAGTGCTTTTGACCTTGCAAAGACGTGCAAAGCAGATGTACAGGAACAGAAAGCACAGAGATGCCAAATTGATCTGAACAGTTGAATGAAGCATGGAGAAATATCGCACACCATATTCCCTTGAAAGCAATCACTTCTCTCTCTCTTAATAGCCGCAAGTCAGATTAGAGTTGCCAAGGATGTGAAAAGTCAGCAAGTACAATTCAAGCAAAATAAAAATGGTGAAAATTGGTTATACTTTTCTTCAACCCTTCATTAGCCTTCATAACACTGTCATAATGGTGACATTACAGACACATGTGTTATCCCTGCAGAGGCTGGCAGTATGGGACACTGCATGCAAGATGTGTGTGAGTGAGTTGAACAAGTTGCAATATAGATTTTTAAATTAGTTGAAAAAGTAGATGCCAATAAAAGCAATATTTGAAATTGGATCATATCAATCGTGGTATATTCCAAGAAGTCCTCCTACAGTATATCTTCCAGACCGCTGGCTTGTTTTAAACTTGGTTTGACAGAAGTGAAATAGTATGATGCACATGTTTCAAGTTTTAGCATGTCAGGATTGACCAGAGAGAACTAACGCCACATAAAAACTGATCATTGATATGGGTCATAAGGGAAATAAACGTATTAGCGATGATGAAAGCCAGATGAATGTCTTGTAAATGTCTTGTAAAAATGTCTTGCGAAATAAGTAAATTGTTGTTTTGACACTGAACCACGCTCATGAACACTTGTATCTCTGTTTCATGTACAGTACAACAGCCTAACCTATACACAAGCAGTGTCCCTTGCACACAGATAGTTTTATACACTAGTTTGTATGAACAAGGCACCATTTTTCCTAACTCTTAACTCTGTGTGTAGTAGAGAACGAACAGCCTTTCCCCTGGTTTCTACGGTTCCATATCTAAAGATTTCTGAGAAATGGCACTCTAGACACAAAAATACTACCCTTTACTATAGAATACTACAGTACTTACTATAGGATTATATAATAAACTGTAGTGTACTGTAGAATACTATACTACACACAGTAGTATCCTTCTAACGTGTAATACTTACAGTTGAAGTCGGAAGTTTACATACAGCTTGGAAAATTCCAGAAAATTGTGTCATGGCTTTAGAAGCGTCTGATGGACTAATTGACATAATTTCAGTCAATTGGAGGTGTACCTGTGGATGTATTTCAAGGCCTACCCTCAAATTCAGTGCTTCTTTGCTTGACATCACGGGGAAAACAAAAGTAATCAGCCAAAAATGTCAGACCTCCACAAGTCTGGTTCATCCTTGGGAGCAATTTCCAAACACCTGAAGGTACCACGTTCATCTGTACAAACAATTGTACTCAAGTATAAACACCATGGGACCACTCAGCTGTCATACTGCTCAGGAAGGAGACGCGTTCTGTCTCTTAGAGATTAACGTACTTTGGTGTGAAAAGGGTAAATCAATCCCAGAACAACAGCAAAGGACCTTGTGAAAATGCTGGAGGAAACAGGTACAAAAGTATCTATATCCACAGTAAAACGAGTCCTATGTCGACATAACCCAAAAGGCCGCTCAGCAAGGAAGAAGCCAGAGCTCCAAAACCGCCATAAAAAAGCCAGACTATGGTTTGCAACTGCACATGGGGACAAAGATCATACTTTTTGGAGAAATGTCCTCTGGTCTGATGAAACAAAAATAGAACTGTTTGGCCATAATGACCATCGTTATGTTTGGAGGAAAAAGGGGGAGGCTTGCAAGCCGAAGAACACCATCCCAACCGTGAAGCACGGGGGTGGCAACAACGTTTTGTGGGGGTGCTTTGCTGCAGGAGGGACTGGTGCACTTCACAAAATAGATGGCATCATGAGGTAGGACAATTATGTGGATATATTGAAGCTACATCTCAAGACATCAGTCAGGAAGTTAAAGCTTGGTCACAAATGGGTCTTCCAAATGGACAATGACCAAGCATACTTCCAAAGGTGTGGCAAAATGGCTTAAGGACAACAAAGTCAAGGTATTGGAGTGGCCAAAACAAAGCCCTGACCTCAATCCTATAGAAAATTTGTGGGCAGAACTGAAAAAGCTTGTGCGAGCAAGGAGGCCTACAAACCTGACTCAGTTACACCAGCTCTGTCAGGAGGAATGGGCCAAAATTCACCCAACTTATTGTGGGAAGCTTGTGGAAGGCTACCCGAAACGTTTCACCCAAGTTAAACAATTTAAAGGCATTGCTACCAAATACTAATTGAGTGTATGTAAACTTCTGACCCACTGGAAATGTGATGAAAGAAATAAAAGCTGAAATAAATCCTTATCTCTACTATTATTCTGACATTTCACATTCTTAAAATAAAGTGGTGATCCTAACTGACCTAAGACAGGGAATTTTTACCAGGATTAAATGTCAGGAATTTTAAAAAGAAATGGAGTTTAAATGTATTTGGCTAAGGTGTATGCAAACCTCCGACTTCAACTGTACTATAGAATGTTGTAGTATACTGTAGAATACTATAGTAAATACTACAGTAAGGTTCACAAAAACACTACAGTCCACAAAAACACTACAGTCCGCAAAAACACTACGGTCTGCAAAAACACTGCTTTTTAACTATAGTAAATACTGCAGAATGCAATTTGCACATTCCCTGCCCATTCCCCTCCCCCATATCCCAATTTGTGCCACCTATAAGTGAGAAACCTACATACCAAGTATAGCCCATATACTGTGTTCCCTACAGGTTAAACAATCACTTTATTAGGTACACTACACTCATTCACAAAAATGCATCGCTCCAACAGTCACGTGGCTTGCTATATAAATCAGACAGACAGGAATCGAGGCATTCAGTTACTGCGATTGAATGTTAGAATGGGCAAAACGAGTGTGATCGTCGGTGCCTGATATGCCGGATCCAGTATCTCAGAAATGGCCACCCTCCTGGGCTTTTCACGCCCTATGGTTTCCTCGAGATTGGTGCGACAAACAAAAAACAAACAGTCAGTGACAGTCCTGTAGGCAAAAACAGTTCATTGATGAGAGGTCGAAGGAGAATGGTAAGAATCATGCAAGCAAACATTTGGGCCACAAACAGACAAATAGCGGTGCAGTACAACAGTGGTGTGCAGAATGGCATCTCAGAATACACAACTAGTCGACCCCTGTCACGGATGGGCTATTTCAGCAGACGACCACACCGGGTTCCACTCCTATCAGCTAAAAACAAGAAGAAGCGGCTTCAGTGGGCACGCGATCACCAACACTGGACAATTGAGGTGGTCAAGGTATAATTGAGACAATTGAATCCCGGTTCCTGTTGCGTCATGCTGATGGTCGAGTCAGGATTTGGTGTGAACAGCATGAGTCCACGGACCTGTTGTCAACAGTACAGGCTGGTGGAGGTGGTGTACCGCCGTCCAATCTGCAGCAACTGTGTGATGCCATCATGTCAGCATGGACCAACATCCCTGTGGAACATTTCCAACTTGTAGAATTCATGCCCTGTTCTGGAGGCAAAGGGGGTTCCGACCCGGTACTAGTTGAGTGTACCTAATAAACTGGCCGGTGAAAAGAGAAGCTCTGAACTATCCGTTCAGACCTACAGGTTATGGCCTCCACTTCTATGTCAATGGTAATAAAACAAAAACAGTACAGTAAATACTGCACTATACTACAATCCGCAAAAACACTACATGAATTACTGTATTATATACCACAGTTATATTTTACTACAGTATTTATACTATAGTTAACTGTAAATACTACAGTAAATACAGTATTAAACAATTCTACAGTGTAAACTAAAGTATTTATACCATAGTATACCATAGTATTTTTTTATGTGACTTTTTCCACATTTTGTTGTGTTACAGCCTGAATTTAAAATGGATGAAATAGAGATTTTGTGTCACAATAACAAATAATGTCAAGGTGGTATTATGTTTTTATAAATTTTTGTAAAGCTGAAATGTATTGAGACAATAAGTATTCAACCCCTTTGTTATGGCAAGCCTAAATAAGTTCAGGAGAAAAAATGTGCTTAACAAGTCAGGTAATAAGTCACTCAGGTCACCTGTGATACAAGTCAGAATTCGACGTCCATCCATGTCGGGAGGATGTCAGGAGATGACTTGGAAACCGGGCACTAGGGGCAACAGTGAGCGATGTTATCTTCAAGTAGGTTTTGGTTTTGCTAGGAAATTGTGGACAGTGATGGCAGACGGGCATAAGCATTTGCCTCTGATTCCAAGGGTTGCAACTTCAAATCCAGTGATAAGGCTTGGGATAGGCTTTTTGAGATTTTGGTAAGCATCTGCCTCTGATTCCAAAGGTTGCAAGTTCAAATCCAGCGATAGAAAGTTGTTTTTAAGATGTTTGTTTTAAGCCTATCCCAAACCTTAACCCTTACCTTAAAAATTCGAAGTTAATGCCTAAACTTAACCTTAAACACTATCGATATACCCAGTCACTACAAAGATCCACAAAGATACAGGCGTCCTTCCTAACTTAGTTGCCGGACAGGAAGAAAATAGCTCAGGGATTTCAATATGAAGCCAATGATGACTTTAAAACAGTTACAGAGTTGAATGTCTGTGATAGGAGAAAACTGAGGATGGATCAACAACATTGTAGTTACTCAACAATATTCACCTAAATTACAGAATGAAAAGAAGGAATCCTGTAGAGAATAAAAATATTCCAAGCATGCATCCTGTTTGTAATAAGGCATTCAAGTTAAACTGCAAAATATTTGGCAAAGAAACTGACTTTATGCCCTGAAAACAAAGCTTTATCTTTGGGCCAAATCCAACACAACACATCATTGAGTACCATGCGTCATATTTTCAAGCATGGTGGTGGCTGCATCATGTTACGGGTGTGCTTGTCATCGGCAAACCTTAGGGAGTTTTTTAGGATAAAAAGAAACGTCAAACAGGCAAAATCATATCGGAAAAGCTGTTTCAGTCTACTTTCCTACAGACACTGGGAGACAAATTCACCTTTCAGCAGGACAATAAGCTAAAACACAAGGCCAAATATACACTGTAGTTGCTCACCAAGACAACATTGAATGTTCCTGAGTGGCCTAGTTACAGTTTTGATTTAAATAGTCTTGAAAATCTATGACAAGGCTTGAAAATGGCTGTATAGCAATAATCAACAACCAATTTGAGGTTGACGAATTTTATAAAGAATAATGTGCAAATATTGTACAATCCAGGTGTGCAAAGCTCTTAGAGACTTACCCAGAAAGATTCACAGTTGTAATCACTGCCGAAGTTGATTCTAACATGCATTGACTCAGGGGTGTGAATACTTATGTAAATGAGATATGTATTTAAAATAAATTATCTAACATTTCTACATTCAGGTTTTCACTTTGTATTGTGTGTAGATGGGTGAGATTATTATTGTTTAAAAAATTCAGGCTGTAACACAACAAAATGTGTAATAAGTCAAGGGGTATGAATACTTTCTGAAGGCCCTGTTTCACAGGAACCACACACTTCAGATACTGGAAACAAAAGCCACAAGCAGAAAGGTTATAGAAACCAGCCATACAGTACCTCAGCCCAATGGCTAAGGATATCTCAAAACACACACCAAAGTCCTGCACAGAGATGACCACTTTATGTTAAAATGATATGAATAAAGATATATTTTGTGGATTATTTTTAAAATTTTATTTGACAATCTATGACAATCTCGCATTTGTACTTTTTTTCTAGCATATTCCTAGAATGGAGATGGGGGGGGGGGGTATTTTTATTGCTGAATGTTAAATGAAATACACTTCCACTGACTGAAAAAAAAATGACTGCTGCTTTTTACCATGCACCCATATACCTTGACCACAAGTACATGCAGAGGAGAGGTGTTGAAACATTTCAAGCGAGGGAAGAAAAATAAAAACATGAGAAACTGACAGGACGAACCTGGCAGCACTTCTATTGGGTGAGGAGGGGGGCAAGGTTGGGGAAATATCACATTTAAACTAGAACTACTGTCTTCTTTTGCATTTTTCAAACATACAAAATTACACTCAGAGTGTAAGAAACCGAAAGGAGAGAAAATCCATTTGTGAGATGTCTACGTGTCTTTATCAATGTGCCTTCATCTTACAGCCGTTAACAGTTGTGTTTTAAATCCTACTTGATCTAGACTCATCTGATGATTTTGTCCTGGTACAGTCATTTCAGTTTTTTGGTTATATTTTAGAATGTACATAACCAGTTTTGCAGGATTATCAACGATCATTTCAAATGCATTGTCAGAACCATTTACTCCAAAATTTTTGACAGGTATGAAATTAACTTCCAAACCTGTTAGTGACATACTTCATAACAAACAACATTATTATCCTTATCCACAAGACTGAGCAGCACTCAACATTAGTGAATGAGACCCTTTAAAGTGATTAGTCATTACTGTAGACTTGCGTGTTGTCTGCTTGGTCTGGACTCGGTGAGATAAGAATTCATGAACACAATCAGTCAATGGACATGAATCTGTGAATGAGGAAAATTGACAATTTGAGCAAGCGCTGCATAACTGCATGAAAAATAAGAATGGATATAAATATGTATTGATATCATGTTACTTCTTCTGCACAATAGGCATTACATAGGTTTCACACAACACACTACAGTCACCTCTTAGAAAATGACGTCATCAAACAGAGCAAAATAGAAAGTTTGCATATTTTGGCATTTTATGATCCTCCAAAGTTTCACAGCTATTTCTCTTGTATTGGTTTAGTATGTTTTGCTCTACTCTATTCTATTCTGTTCTATTCTGTTCTATTCTGTTCTGTTCTCCACTGAGATTCAGAGGCATAGCATGTTGCGTGTTGTTTATGTCCTTGGGGGGACCTTAGTCTTAGGGAAATATGTTGGTGGAGGGAGAGGGAGAGAGAGAGAGGGGAAGAGGGGGCAGAGGGGTGGGTGGAAGTCCTGAGATGCTATGCGGACCTTTACTTTGGCCACAGGTACACAATGGACAGGTGAGGAGGATGATGAAGAGGAAGAGGCATGGGTGATGGGAGAAAGAGATACATTTATGGGATGTTCTTGCTTTTAGTTTTGTCTCTTTGTATTGAGCCACTATCACTGATGGCAGGGATATCTCCAGACCAACTGAGACACTGGCTACCATGAGACACACCTTACCCTGTTGGTAGAAGGAGGGGGCCATGAAACAAACCTTACCCTGGTGGGACCAGTAAGGAGCCAGGAGACAAACCTTACCCTGTTGGTAGAAGGAGGGGGCCAGGAGACAAACCGTTACCCTGTTGGTACATGGAGGGGGCCAGGAAACAAAGGCGGGGCAGCTGTAAACACACATCAAGCAATGACATGCAGAACTCTCTACCCAACAGAACTCTCTACCAAACAGAACTCTCTACCCAACAGAACTCTTTACCCAAAATAACTCTTTACCCAAAAGAACTCTCTACCCAACTGCAGCACAATCCTTGGAACCCAGGCTGATCTTCACTGTGCACCTGCAGCTTTCCTCTACTGATACAGTTGCTTTGGAGTCCAATAGAGCAACCAGTTGGTTGGTACAACAACACATTAGGACATCTAACACTCACACACACACACAAGCACAGCTGTACACAAAATCCCCCCCCCCCCCCACACACACACATACGCACACAAACACGCGAGCACACGCACTTACGCACACACAAACACTCCTCCCCACTCAGAGAGCAAGGACCTGTGTTGCATTGATCAGATGTTCTACTGGAGAGTCCCAAAATGATAAACCCTATAGGTGAATTATATTCATGTAAACATACACCTTATGATTAAGTGGTTTATATTGCATGAGGTTGAAGGGGAACGGTAATGTTCAAATGGGGCTAGACTCCCAGAAGAACGCAGCCTGAAAAGAAAAAAAACAAAGCCCAAAAAAGAAAACAAGAGGAAACGTGTATAAAAAATGATGTCCATATAAGAAAGGCTACAAAAACTTCCACTGGCCCTCTGCCATCGGCATACAGCAAAAGGCACCACAATATTACTCAATTTTTGAAGTTGTGAAAAAATTGGCACGTCTTTTTATACTGTAAATCAAAATGTACATATAAATAGAGTTTTCCCTATAAAAAAGTCTTTGCTGTTAACTAGTAGACAACTTTTGCTAAAAATGAAAATAAATATTTCATTTGTTTAGAATATCTGTCAGTTATATAAAATAAAAATATTTTGTATAGGTGCAGGTTTATACTATATTGATTTTCATTGGTAGCTCATCTTCTTTCTTTAATGGGGTACATTGTCCGGTTTGGACCGTGAGTGCGTCTGTCTGGTCTGTACAGTCCCGCGTGCACCGTGCCGCCCCGAAGAGTGTGACTGAGAAGTCCGACTGTTGGCCGGCCTGCAGATGGTGGAGGGCTCCGCGTTCATATTCTGCATACTGAGGAAGGGCGTGCTCTCGCCCTCCTCCTCCGACTCGCTGTCCGTCAGGCAGCTGCGAGAGCCGTAGTCCCGTGACGCCTCGTATCCTCTCGGCGCTACGTAGCCGTTCAGTCTGGACCTCCGCAAGCGCCGACCCCCAACACCACCGCTGCCGGTCCCACTTTTCTTTGGTTGTTCACGGGAGGAGAGGTACTCCTGTGTGGTCTCGTAGTCTTCTTCCTCAGCCAGCCTGTAGGGACTAGAGGCCAGGCTGCCCGTGCTGTCGTTCAGGTAGGTGCGGCGCTGCTGCCGGTAGGGCTCCTGGCGCTGAACGTCGTGCAGGGGCACCTGGTAGCGCCGCAGCAGAGGCTGGTCGTCCTCCAGAGGGTAGGGGGTGTGGGCGGCGGGCGGCAGGGACATGGCCTGGCTGGTGTTGGGGGAGGTGATCTGGAAGGTAGGCACCTGCGGGGGCAGCGAGTAAAAGAAGTCCACTGGAGAGAGGCGGGCCGGCGTTGTCAGGGCTGACACATACCTGTAGTGAGGGTGAAGGTAGGGTGGGGAGCGGGTAGGAGAAGGACAGGGAGAGAGAGGACCAGGCCAAACAGCAGCAGCCCAGTTAGATGTCATGTCTAACAGAATGATGTGGGACAGGGACCCACCATCCACAAACAGCAGTAAGAGACATTATTGAGTTAGTGTGCAGGTTTGTCAGTTGTGGGTGGATGGTGTTTGTGAAATCCTGCTTGCATTCAGTCAGTTTTCTACATCTTTGTTATGTTATTGGATGTGTTTAATGGTTAATGTGACCTTTAGCCTTACAGATGGCTATATCTAGGGAAAACATAAGTGTGTGTGTTGAGTTTTGAGGTGCTGTTTTATGTTTACAGTACAGTCCCTCTACCTTCATATGTTCTATGGCACTAGGGAAAAACATAGTACCCCCTTTAGGAAAAAGCATCTGAAAGATCCAAAGGCAAATCTAAAATAAAGTGAATCACTGTTCCACTGTAATCCTGTTAAGTTAAGCACTGCGATGTTGCCTGGCACTACTGTTCAGTCAAATGTTCATTATAGCCTACTGTAGCCATTTATAGATGAGCTCACTCTCACTAACTCAAACACTCTAAAACAAAAATCTTAAATCTGCAATATGTACCTTTTTGGGCTACCTGACCAAATTCATATAGAAATGCAATTATAGCAAATCTAAGAAGCGGTAAATCGGTTCTATGTACGTCATTTCTATGCTTTCCGTACTTGAATCTTTAATATTCGGGTTTTGTACACCAGCTTCAAACAGCTGACAATACAATATTTTTGGTGATGGAAAATATATTTCACAGTGGTTTAGATGGTACAATGATTCTTTACTACACTATACTTGATTGTTATGTCACATAAACTGAAATTAAGTGAACTATTAGAATTTTTGCATACCAGGAAATGGCCATTTCAGCATGGTGCATGTTTAAATTAGAAATGTTTGTGGTCATTGGTTTCCAGCTAAAATTACTAAATAGAAGTTATGTACACTTCTCTAAACCTCCGGTGAAGATGAAGATGTGTCCCTACAATAACATCTGTGCTCAATCTTTAGGCACACAGCAACCCAGGGCGAAGATCACAGTAGAGTTGACAACCACAGCCACACAAGAGATCTGCTAGCTAGAGCTCCACCCCAGAGATCAGATCTTTTGTTCTACTCTCCTTGTCTTAATGAAGTCCTTACGGTATCCACCCTCCTGTTTAGCTGCCATACAGATTTAGGGGAGTACAGTACAGTACAGTAAGCTTGACACAGCAGATTCTTCACTTGAGAAATACAGCTGCTTGTGGGCTCTCTCCTGACGGATTTTATCCTCAAAATACTCTTAACTTTAATACAGCAACTGGATATTTAACTTAACTTGTATATACCTACCTTATCCTTCTTTTATCAGAACATGACACAAGATCAGTATACATTTTAAGACCTGCCTGTCCTACAGTTAGTGGTGTAAAACACTTAAGTAAAAATACTTTAAAGTACTACTTAAGTCGTTTTTTGTGGTATGTGTACTTTACTTTACTATTTACTATTTTTGATAACTTTTCCTTTTCCTTCACTACGTTCCCTAAAGAAAATAATGTACTTTCTACTCCATACATTTTCCCTGACACCCAAAAGTACTAGTTACAATTTGAATGCTAAGGATGACAGGAAAATTGTCCAATTCACACTCTTAAAGAGAAAATCTCTTGTCATCCCTACTGCCTCTGATCTGGTGGATTTACTAAACGCAAATGCTTGAATTGTAAATTATGTCTGAGTGCTGGAGTGTGCCCCTGGCTATCCGTAAATTAAAAAAACAAGAGAATCGTTCCGGCTGGTTTGCTTACTATTAGGAATTTGAAATTATTTATACTTTTACTTTTACTTTTAATACTTAAGTATATTTTAGAAATTACATTTACTTTGGATACTTAAGTATATTTAAAACCAAATACTTTTAGACTTTTACTCAAGTAAAGGTATTTTACTGGGTGACTTTCACTTTTACTTTAGTAATTTTGTATTGCTGTATCTTTTACTTTTACTCAAGTATGACAGTTGGGTTATTTTTCCACCACTGCCTACAGTAGGCCTATCTCATCATGTCTGGCTATGGTAGAGTAGTATTTGCCCATGACTCTTTCAAAGTGCCCTCGCTGGCCTCCAGGGGCCAATAGAGAGCCAGCTGTAAAACAAGGCCTCCTAAGGTGGGCACTAGAACATGCCCCAGTGCCATAACCACAGAGAGGGGCCTGTTCCCTTCCCACCTGTCGCTGTGTGGAGAGTCCCCCAGCGAATCGAACGAGTCTTCGTACTGCAGGCCCGGCCGGTGGGGCACAGTAGAGCCACAGTGTGCGGCACGCCTGGCCCTGGCCTCCATGCACGCAGGACTGTTGCACCTACTGGTCCCCACGGAGGACGACATCATGCCTGGTGAGTCTGAGAGGACACTGTCAGTCCGCTCCAGGCTCCATGTCCGCTCCTCGTGTCTGAGACAAGAGAGGACCAAAACATAGGGTTCAACCAGGATATGGTCCGGTGTGTAGTTCCGTGTGTATTTTTCTGTGTGTCAAAAAATGTACCTGTGATGTGTGTAGTGAGGGGGATGTTGAAGGGTTACCTGTGAGTGGATGAATGGGCATGGGTAGAGGAGTTGTGAGATCTGGAAGACGCATGGCTGCCGGGGAACGAGTCCTCTGGTACATGCCCTATGACTCGCTCCGTTGCAGGCACATTCTTAGAGATGTACTAAAACACACAGAGGAAAGTGTTGGAGAGATGGTATGGAGGGGAATTGTGTAACTGCCCATCATCATGTTGAACTTTACACACAATACTATCACAAAGACTGTTGTTAAATCTGTCCTGACATATTTGAAACGCCACTGATTGACCATGTGTGTGTTCTGAAAGGAGAGGTTTAGTTACTGTTGGAAGTTAACCTGTGACATTGCTATCCTTCAAGAGAGTACTCATGCTCCACTAAATGAAAGTAAAAGAATGTATCCTATGAAACTCAGATGAAAACAACCCATTCACCCTTCCATTCATTCATTCATTCATCGATGACAGAAAAGTCAGTAAGGGAATCAATGGATATGTGCCACTCACATCTACCATGGGTATCTCCTCAGGGCCAGGTCCTGGGTGATTGGGTCCGTTCGCTAGGTTCCGGTTTGGGTGATCTGCACACATGTTCTGCTGTAGGTGATTGTGCATCTTCTTCCTCTGTCTCCTGTGGAGGAGAATACCCCAGTCACTCTTATAGCTGAGTCAACAGTCTATGCTAGGGTCTATCTAACACACCAGCCCTGGCCGGACCTATACTGTCCTGGGCTGACTTACTTGGTTTTGCAGTAGGCCACCACACACACAATGCCCACCACCAGCAGAGCCACGCAGATCCCCGTGATTGTCAGGACTCTTTTCTGGTAGAGCTCTTCCGCTTCTGTGGACACACACACACACACACACACACACACACACACACACACACACACACACACACACACACACACACACACACACACACACACACACACACACACACACACACACACACACACACACACACACACACACACACACAAAGCCAGTTGACGCTAGTAAATATTCATAGTTATTACTGGAATCATTATTGTTTCACCATCCTTAATCAAACAAGATGCCTGGGGGAAAAGCATTCACTAGAAATGTGCTAGAAATGTCTAAATTTAGATGACTTGCATTAACTGGGAATTTGTACAGCATTCACTAGAAATGTAGATGATTACATTTGTTATAATTACTGCAGCATTGTGTGTTGCTCGTTGTGAATGGCTGGGCTTGGTTTACTGTAACACATGTCACTGGTACGGATCACTGTAACAGAAGTGTCGATCTAAAATGGAGGTCCGCCCAAAACAGGTCGGCACAGAAAAGCTGTCCCATATCTGCTACTCTGATTGTAGGAGTGCCTCATTCATCCAAGGAGTCTCTTCTGACTGAAAGCCCATCAGATCAACACTCAGCTACACAGAGGCCGCTCATTCTCTCACTGTCTATTCTGCTAGACCATTTTATACAGAGGCACTCACACAAGCAGAAGCGCAGGTAAGGGGTCCCTGCAGGCTTGTAACATGCTCTGCATTCAATGCCCTCAATTATAAAACAAATACATTCAAAAAAATATGTTTTAAACTTGTGTTATTACATGTATTGTTAGTTCTGGTTTTTGTGATCAACAAAAATAATTTACTAAAACAGATTTTGAACCTCTTTGCTTTCCCATAAAAATGTTCCTGTGAGGAGGGGAGGACGTGGCTTAACAAGGGGAGAGTGGAGGGAATGAGGGAGCAGGCCACGGGGAAATAGGTAGTGGGCCTGTGATAAATAACGTAATAAAAATGTATTGCATTTTTACAGCTCCTCCCATATGAGTTTGCCTCACTCTCACCCACTCCCTCCATTCACCAGCAGCAGCAACATCATGGGCTATTTTGCATCAGCCTATCGTTGCAACTCAGTTTTATGACACTATAAATGAATCACCATGGCTAATATAAATAGCAATATTTCAGCCATATTGGTTGATATCTAGTGATGAAGAATTTTCCACAGTGACGGGAAACGGCAATATTGAAATTCTCGGAGCCTCACACAAATTGACCTGAATGTAGTTTGACTATTTTGTACAGTGAGGTCTCATAAGGAAATAGTAAACTACGGTATCACAGGACATTTCTTGGGAAAGGAGGTCCTTAAAGAACAGACTATTTCTTTACGCTCTAATTAAGGTATGACATGCTCATACCACAGTCACTTAATAAAAATAGTCTAGACACACAATGCATTCTACTTTTACAGACAGTTTTCAACCAAAGTAAAGTAATTGATGGACACAGGTAGAACAGAGCAGGTTGACTTACAAACAACTACAGTGAGGTTTCAAATGAGAGGAGGATAGAGGTTAAAGGTTAGAGGTTAGATGTTAGAGGTTACAGGTGGAGTGTTGAGGGGATGAGGAGAAGGACACAGTTAAGATGAGCAGCATGGATGTTGGGGTGGGGTGGGGGGATAGTCAACTGTAAACCTGGCATAGCATGCTAACAGGAGGCAGAGGTAGAGGAGGGGAGAACATAAAGCAAATCTTGGAGGAATATCCTGCCTGGTTATGGTTGATAGAGAGGAACAGGGATGTCCTATTTGCAGCACTCATCCTGAGGTCCTGTCTGTGTCTCAATGATGCGGCAATGGATTCTGACATTGGCTAATACAAGTTGAAACATGGTACAGCTCACGCTTTTTAATAGGTGTATTATTAAACCATGTACCATCACTGTCAATTAAAATTACAGTACAGGAACTACAGAACAGTTTGTGTGTGTGTGTGTGTGTGTGTGTGTGTGTGTGTGTGTGTGTGTGTGTGTGTGTGTGTGTGTGTGTGTGTGTGTGTGTGTGTGTGTGTGTGTGTGTGTGTGTGTGTGTGTGTGTGTGTGTGTGTGCGCATATATACAAGAGAGAGTGAAAGAGAGAGAGAGAGATTGAGAGAGACAGAGAGAGAGACACAGAGAGAGAGACAGAGAGAAAGAGAGAGGTGAATTTGTGTGTGTATGTGTGTGTTTTCAGTGTCTAAGGAAGGATTAGAAGTGATACAACTCTTCCTGAGTAATGTAATCAAATTCACACTAGTGTTAACACAAACCTGGTGTGTGCTAACAGAATCACATGAAACTAAGGACTGTTTATTCTGAAGTAAACAGTAGAGCCATGGAGGCTCACGAAGATTAGTCTGATGTCATCAACCCCAGAGAGAAGATTCCAGAGGGAGTCAGAGTCTAGTCGGGCACCACACCTCCTCATGAGAGGATAGATGGAGGGGGAACCTAATCCCTGAAGAGAGGATAGATGGAGGGGGAACCTACTCCCTGATGAGAGGATAGATGGAGGGGAAATCTACTCCCTGAAGAGAGGATAGATGGATGGGTTATCTACTCCGTGAAGAGAGGACAGATGGAGGGGGAATCTACTCCCTGAAGAGAGGATAGATGGATGGGTTATCTACTCCATGAAGAGAGGACAGATGGAGGGGGAATATACTCCCTGAAGAGAGGACAGATGGAGGGGGAATATACTCCGTGAAGAGAGGACAGATGGAGGGGGAATCTACCCGCTGAAGAAGGATAGATGGGGGGGGGGGTATCTATTCCCTGAAGAGATGATAGATGGTGGGGTAAACTATTACCTGATGAAAGGATATATGGAGGGGGAGTCTACTACCTGAAGAATGATAGATGGAGGGGGGATCTACTCCCTGATGAGAGGATAGATGGAGGGGGAAACAACCACCTGAAGAAGGATAGATGGAGGGGGAAACAACCAACTGAAGAAGGATAGATGGATGGGGAAACAACCACCTGAAGAAGGATAGATGGATGGGGAAACAACCACCTGAAGAAGGATAGATGGAGGGGGAAACAACCAACTGAAGAAGGATAGATGGAAGGGAAATCTACTCTCTGATGAGAGGATAGATGGAGGGGGAATCCACTACCTGAAAAAGGATAGATGGATGGGGAATCTACTCCCTGAAGAGAGGATAGATGGAGGGGAAATCAACTCCCTGAAGACGGATAGATGGAGGGTGAATCTACTACCTGATGAGAAGATAGATGGAGGGGGAATCTACTCTGTGAAGAGAGGGTAGATGGAGGGGGAATCTATTCCCTGAAGAGAGGATAGATGGATGGGTTATCTACTCCGTGAAGAGAGGACAGATGGAGGGGGAATCTACTCCCTGAAGAGAGGATAGATGGATGGGTTATCTACTCCATGAAGAGAGGACAGATGGAGGGGGAATATACTCCCTGAAGAGAGGACAGATGGAGGGGGAATATACTCCGTGAAGAGAGGACAGATGGAGGGGGAATCTACCCGCTGAAGAAGGATAGATGGGGGGGGGGGTATCTATTCCCTGAAGAGATGATAGATGGTGGGGTAAACTATTACCTGATGAAAGGATATATGGAGGGGGAGTCTACTACCTGAAGAATGATAGATGGAGGGGGGATCTACTCCCTGATGAGAGGATAGATGGAGGGGGAAACAACCACCTGAAGAAGGATAGATGGAGGGGGAAACAACCAACTGAAGAAGGATAGATGGATGGGGAAACAACCACCTGAAGAAGGATAGATGGATGGGGAAACAACCACCTGAAGAAGGATAGATGGAGGGGGAAACAACCAACTGAAGAAGGATAGATGGAAGGGAAATCTACTCTCTGATGAGAGGATAGATGGAGGGGGAATCCACTACCTGAAAAAGGATAGATGGATGGGGAATCTACTCCCTGAAGAGAGGATAGATGGAGGGGAAATCAACTCCCTGAAGACGGATAGATGGAGGGTGAATCTACTACCTGATGAGAAGATAGATGGAGGGGGAATCTACTCTGTGAAGAGAGGGTAGATGGAGGGGGAATCTATTCCCTGAAGAGAGGAAAGATGGAGGAGAAATCTACTACCTAAATAGAGGATAGATGGAGGGGGAATCTACTACCTGATGAAATGGTAAATGGAGGGGGAATCTACAACCTGATGAGAGTAAAGATGGAGGGGGAATCTACTCACAGAAGAGAGGATTGATTGAGGGAGAATCTACTGCCTGAAGAAGGATAGATGGAGGGGGAATTTGTTCCCTGAAGAGAGGATAGACAGAGGGGATTCAACTCCCTGAAGAGAGGATAGATGGAGGGGGAATCTACTAACTGAAGAGAGGATAGATGGAGGGGGAATCTACTCTGTGAGGAGAGGATAGATGGAGGGGGAATCTACTCTGTGAAGAGAGGATAGATGAAGGGGGAATCTACTAACTGAAGAGAGGATAGATGGAGGGGGAATCTACTCTGTGAAGAGAGGGTAGATGGAGGGGGAATCTACAAACTGAAGAGTGGATTGATGGAGGGGAAATCTACTAGCTGAAAAAGGATAGATGGATTGGGAATCTACTCACCGAAGAGAGGATAGATGGAAGGGGAAACCTACTCCCTGAAGATGGATAGATGGAGGGTGAAACTACTACGTGATGAGAGGATAGATGGAGGGGGAATCTACTCGCTGAAGAGTGGATAGATGGAGGGGGAATCTAGTCCCTGAAGAGAGGGTAGATGGAGGGGGAATCTAGTAACTGAAGAGATGATAGATGGAGGGTGAATCTACTACCTGATGAGAAGATAGATGGAGGGGGAATCTTCTATCTGACTAGGGGACACATTGAGGTGGAATCTACAATCTGAACAAGAATAGATGGAGGGGGAATCTTCTATCTGACTAGGGGACACATTGAGGTGGAATCTACAATCTGAACAAGAATAGATGGAGGGGGAATCTTCTATCTGACTAGGGGACACATTGAGGTGGAATCTACAATCTGAACAAGAATAGATGGAGGGGGAATCTACTCCCTGATGAAATGGTAAATGGAGGGGGAATCTACAACCTGATGAGAGTAAAGATGGAGGGGGAATCTACTCACAGAAGAGAGGATTGATTGAGGGAGAATCTACTGCCTGAAGAAGGATAGATTGAGAGGTAATCTATCCCTGAAGAGAGGATAGATGGAGGGGGTATCTACTCTGAGGTGAGAGGATAGCTGGAGGGGGTATCTACTCCGTGATGAGAGGATAGATAGATGGGGATTCTACACGCTGAAGAAGGATAGATGGAGGGGGAATTTGTTCCCTGAAGAGAGGATAGATGGAGGGGAATCTACTCCCTGAAGAGAGGATAGATGGAGGGGTCATCTACACGCTGAAGAAGGATAGATGGAGGGGAATCTATTCCGGTGAAGAGATGACAGATGGTGGGGTAAACTACTACCTGATGAAAGGATATATAGAGGGGGAGTCTACTACCTGAAGAATGATAGATGGAGGGGAAATCTACTAGCTGAAAAAGGATAGATAGATGGGGAATCTACTCCCTGATGAGAGGATAGATGGAGGGGGAATCTACTCACCAAAGAGAGGATAGATGGGAGGGGAAACCTACTCCCTGAAAATGGATAGATGGAGGGGGAATCTACTCGCTGAAGAGAGGATAGATTGAGAGGGAATCTACTCCCTGAAGAGAGCATAGATTGAGGGGAAAGCTACTACCTGAAGAGAGGAAAGATGGAGGTTGGATCTACTCCCTGATGAGAGGATAGATGGAGGGGCAATCTACTCCCTGATGAGAGGATAGATGGAGAGTGATTGTACTACCTGATGAGAAGATAGATGGAGGGGGAATCTACTAACTGAAGAGAGCATAGATGGAGGGGGAATCTACTCCCTGAAGAGAGGATAGATGGAGGGGAAATCTACAATCTGAAGAGTGGATTGATGGAGGTGGAAAACTAATACCTGTAAAAAATCTACTCCATGGAGAGAGGATAGAAGGAGGGGTAATCTGTTTACTGAAGAGATGATAGATGGAGGGGAAACCTACTACCCGAAGAGATGAAAGATGGAGGGGAATCTACTATCTGAAGAGAGGATAGATAGAGGGGGAATCTACTATCTGAAGAGAGGATAGATGGAGGGGGAATCTACTCCCTAAAGAGTGGATTGATGGAGGGGAAATCTACAAACTAAAGAGTGGATTGATGGAGGGGGAATCTACAAACTAAAGAGTGGATTGATGGAGGGGGAATCTACAAACTAAAGAGTGGATTGATGGAGGGGGAATCTACTCCCTAAAAAAGGTTAGATGGAAGGGGATTCTACTCCCTGAAGAGAGGATAGATGGAGGGGGAATCTGTTTACTGAAGAGATGATAGATGGAAAGGGAAACCTACTCCCTGAAGATGGATAGATGGAGGGTGAATCTACAACCTGATGAGAGGATAGATGGAGGGGGTATCTACTATCTAAAGAGATGATAGATGGAGGGGGAATCTACTCCCTGAAGAGAGGATAGATGGAGGGGGAATCTACTCCCTGAAGAGTGGATTGATGGAGGTGGAAAACTAATACCTAAAAAATCTACTCCATGGAGAGAGGATAGAAGGAGGGGTAATCTGTTTACTGAAGAGAGGATAGATGGAGGGGGAATCAACTACCTGAAGACAGCATAGATGGAGGGGGAATCTACTTCCTGAAGAGAAGATAGATAGAGGGGGAATCTAAAAGCTGAAGAAGGATAGATGGAGGGGGAATCAATTCCCCGAAGAGATGTTAGATGTTGTGGTAAACTACTACCTGATTAAAGGATATATGGAGGGGGTGGCTTACCACCTGAAGAGTGATAGATGGAGGGGGGATCTTCTACCTGATGAGAGGATAGATGGAGGGTGAATCTACTACCTGAAGAGAGGTTAGATTGAGGGGAAATCTACTATCTGAAGAGAGGATAGATGGAGGTGGAACCTACTTTCTGAATAGATTATAGATGGAGGTGGATATACTCACTGATGAGAGGATAGATGGAGGGGGAATCTACAACCTGAAGAGAGGATAGCTGGGGGAAATCTATTACCTGAAAAAGGATAGATGGATGGGGAATGTACTCCCTGAAGAGAGGATAGATTGAGGGGTAATCTGCTAACTGAAGAGAGGATAGATGGAGGGGAAATTTACTCCCCGAAGAAGGATAGATGGAGGGGGAATCTACTCCTGTCACGACTTCTGCCGAAGTCGTTGCCTCTCCTTGTTCGGGCGGTGTTCGGCGGTCGACGTCACCGGTCTTCTAGCCATCATCGATCCATTTTTCATTTTCCATTGCTTTTGTCTTGTCTTCCCACACACCTGTTTTCAATCCCATCCATTACCTCTTGTGTATTTAACCCTCTGTTTCCCCTCATGTCTTTGTCAGGGATTGTTTTATGTCAACTGTTGTTTATTGGTGTATAGGTGCGCGACGGGTCCTCGTACCCATGTTTATTTTATGTATGTACATTTTCGTGTTTGGAGCATTGTTAAGTGGACATTTATTAAAAGTCTCCATTTACACTCAGTTTAACTCTCCTGCGCCTGACTTCCCTGCCACCTATACACACGGCTCTGACAGAATCCCTGACCCTTGCTATGAAGTCAGCAGGAGGAGACACTTCGTTCATGGAGCTAGAGGAACGCGTCATGGAACAAGCGGAGGAGATTGACAGTCTGAGCGCTGCCATGGATCGCATTGTCCAGAATATGGATCGCTTGGAGAGACAGGGAGTTTTTCCAGCGCCTCTACCACCACAACCGGTATTTCCGTTGAACGCTTTTCCTCCTCCTGAAGATAACAAAATCCATTTATCCCTACCCACGGGATACAATGGAGATACTGCCAGCTGCCAGGGCTTTCTCCTAAAACTGAACTTATATCTGGCCACGGTCTCTCCAGTACCATCTGACCGTGAGAAGAGTTATGCCCTCATCTCATGCCTCACCGGGAAAGCCCTGGAGTGGGCCAGCGCTGTGCGTAGAGAGGAGTATGCAGCGTTGGACCATTTTGAGGAGTTCATCCGCCATTTCCGGAAGGTATTCGACCACCCATCCGAAGGCAGAGCGGCGGGTGAGCTCCTCTATCATCTGAGGCAGGAGACGAGGAGTGCACAGGAGTTCGCCTTGGAGTTTAGGACCTTGGCTGCCGGCGCTGGATGGAGCGACAGGGCCCTGATCGACCATTACCGTTGTAGTCTACGCGAGGACGTCCGTCGGGAGCTGGCCTGTAGAGACACCACCCTCAACTTCGATCAGCTGGTGGACATGTCCATCAGGCTGGACAACATGCTGACTACTCGTGGACGTCTAGATCGGGGTCTGGTTGTTCCATCCTCCCGCACCCTCTCTCCCGAACCTATGGAATTGGGAGGGATGGTGCGCAGGGAGACCGGAGGGGGTCTCGAGCACCATCTATGGTCGCAGAGATCACACTGCTGGTCGGTGCCGGGTTGGTTCCTCTGGGAATAGAGAAGGCAGGCAGGGCACTCTGGCATCACCCCAGGTGAGTAGGCACCATTCTCATCCAGAGCCCTCTGTCGCACTAATGTTTGTCTCTGTCACTTTTCCGGATTTTTCCCTGCATTCCCAGTATAAGGCGCTAGTAGATTCAGGCGCAGCTGGGAATTTCATTAATAAAGATTTAGCTCATAGTTTAGGGATCCCTATTGTTTCTGTGGATATCCCTTTCCCTATTCATGCCTTAGATAGTCGACCATTAGGTTCAGGGTTTATCAGGGAGGTCACCGCACCTTTGTGTATGATAACGCAGGAGGGTCACAAGGAGAAGATTAGTCTTTTCCTTATTGATTCTCCTGCGTATTCTGTGGTGCTAGGCCTACCCTGGTTAACTTGTCATAACCCCACTGTTTCTTGGCCACAGAGGGCTCTCACAGGGTGGTCGCGAGAGTGCTCAGGTAGGTGTTTAGGGGTTTCCGTTGGTGCTACTACGGTGGAAAGTCCAGACCAGGTCTCCACCGTGCGCATTCCCCCTGAATATGCCGATTTGGCTCTCGCCTTCTGTAAAAAGAAGGCGACTCAATTACCACCCCATCGACGGGGGGATTGTGCGATAGATCTCCTGGTAGACGCTGCATATCCCAGGAGTCACGTGTATCCCCTGTCGCAAGCGGAGACGGTGGCTATGGATACATATATCTCTGAATCCCTGCGTCAGGGGTTCATTCAGCCATCCATTTCACCAGCCTCTTCGAGTTTCTTTTTTGTGAAGAAGAAGGATGGCGGTTTACGCCCGTGCATTGATTATCGATGTCTCAATAAAATCACGGTGAAATATAGTTACCCGTTACCTCTGATAAATACAGTTATTGAGTTAATGAACGGGGCACGCTTCTTCACAAAATTGGATCTCAGGAGTGCGTACAATCTGGTGCGTATTCGGAAGGGTGATGAGTGGAAGACAGCATTTAGCACCACCTCAGGTCATTATGAGTACCTTGTCATGCCATATGGGTTGATGAATGCTCCATCAGTCTTCCAATCATTTGTAGATGAGATCTTCAGGGACCTGCATGGGCAGGGTGTAGTGGTGTATATCGATGATATTCTGATATACTCCGCTACACGCGCCGAGCATGTGTCCCTGGTGCGCAGGGTGCTTGGTCGCCTGTTGGAGCATGATCTATATGTCAAGGCTGAGAAATGCTTGTTCTTCCAACAATCCATCTCCTTCCTAGGGCATCGGATTTCCACTTCAGGAGTGGAAATGGAGAGCGACCGCATTACAGCCGTGCGTAATTGGCCGACTCCAACCACGGTAAAGGAGGTGCAGCGTTTTTTAGGGTTTGCCAATTACTACCGGAGATTTATCCGGGGTTTTGGTCAGGTGGCTGCTCCCATTACCTCACTGCTAAAGGGGGGCCCGGTGCGCTTGCAGTGGTCGGCTGAGGCGAACAGGGCTTTTGGACACCTGAAGACTCTGTTTACCTCGGTGCCTGTGTTGGCTCATCCGGATCCCTCTTTGCCATTCATAGTGGAGGTGGACGCATCCGAAGCTGGGATAGGAGCAGTGCTCTCTCAGCGTTCGGGTGTGCCACTGAAGCTTCGCCCCTGTGCTTTCTTTTCGAAGAAGCTCAGCTCGGCGGAGCGAAACTATGATGTGGGGGACCGGGAGCTGTTAGCTGTCGTACAAGCCTTGAAGGCGTGGAGGCATTGGCTTGAGGGGGCTAAACACCCTTTTCTCATCTGGACTGACCACCGCAATCTGGAGTACATCCGGCAGGCGAAGAGACTGAATCCTCGCCAGGCAAGGTGGGCCATGTTTTTCACTCGTTTTGTGTTTACCCTTACTTACAGACCAGGCTCCCAGAACGTCAAGGCAGACGCATTGTCTCGGCTGTATGACACAGAGGAGCGGTCCATGGATCCCACTCCCATACTCCCAGCTTTGTGTTTGGTGGCACCAGTAGTGTGGGAGCTGGACGCGGACATTGAGCGGGCGTCACGTGCAGAGCCCTCTCCTCCTGAGTGTCCAGCTGGTCGTCTGTACGTTCCGTCTGCTGTCCGCGACCGATTGATCTATTGGGCTCACACGTCACCCTCCTCTGGTCATCCTGGGATAGGTCGGACGATGCGCTGTCTTGATGGGAGGTACTGGTGGCCCACTTTAGCCAAGGACGTGAGGATTTATGTTTCCTCCTGCTCGGTGTGCGCCCAGTGCAAGGCTCCTAGACACCTGCCCAGAGGTAAGCTTCAACCTTTACCTGTTCCTCAACGGCCGTGGTCGCACCTGTCGGTGGATTTTTTGACTGATCTTCCACCTTCACAGGGTTACACCACGATCCTGGTCGTTGTGGATCGGTTTTCGAAGTCCTGTCGTCTCCTCCCGTTGCCCGGTCTCCCAACGGCCTTACAAACTGCAGAGGCCCTGTTTACACACGTTTTCCGGCACTATGGGGTGCCTGAGGATATAGTGTCTGATCGGGGTCCCCAGTTCACATCAAGGGTCTGGAAGGCGTTCATGGAACGTCTGGGGATCTCGGTTAGTCTTACCTCAGGTTTTCACCCCGAGAGTAATGGGCAGGTGGAGAGAGTTAACCAGGATGTGGGCAGGTTTTTGCGGTCCTATTGCCAGGACCGGCCGGGGGAGTGGGCGAAGTTCGTGCCCTGGGCAGAGATGGCCCAGAACTCGCTACGTCACTCCTCCACTAACCTCACTCCTTTTCAATGTGTATTAGGGTATCAGCCGGTTCTGGCTCCTTGGCATCAGAGCCAGACCGAGGCTCCTGCGGTGGACAATTGGTTTTGGCGCGCTGAGGAAACCTGGGAGGCAGCCCACGTCCACCTTCAGCGCGCCATAAGGCGCCAGAAAATTGGCGCAGACCGTCGCCGCAGTGAGGCCCCGGTGTTCGCACCAGGGGACAGGGTCTGGCTCTCGACCCGAAACCTGCCCCTCCGCCTGCTCTGCCGGAAGCTGGGTCCGCGGTTTGTGGGGCCGTTTAAAGTCCTGAGGAGAGTGAACGAGGTATGTTATAGGTTACAACTGCCCACTAATTACCGTATTAACCCCTCGTTCCATGTGTCTCTCCTCAGGCCGGTGGTGGCTGGCCCGCTCCACGAGGCTGAAGTGTGTGAAGTTCCTCCGCCTCCTCTTGACATCGAGGGGATCCAGGCGTACTCTGTTCGATCCATTTTGGATTCGAGACGTCGGGCGAGGGGCCTTCAGTACCTCGTGGACTGGGAGGGGTACGGGCCGGAGGAGAGATGCTGGGTTCCGGTGGAGGACGTTTTAGATCCTTCCATGTTAAAAGAATTCCACCGCCTCCATCCGGATCGCCCTGCACCTCGCCCTCCGGGTCGTCCCCGAGGCCGGTGTCGACGCGCAGCTGGAGCCGCGCGTCAGGGGGGGGGGGGTACTGTCACGACTTCTGCCGAAGTCGTTGCCTCTCCTTGTTCGGGCGGTGTTCGGCGGTCGACGTCACCGGTCTTCTAGCCATCATCGATCCATTTTTCATTTTCCATTGCTTTTGTCTTGTCTTCCCACACACCTGTTTTCAATCCCATCCATTACCTCTTGTGTATTTAACCCTCTGTTTCCCCTCATGTCTTTGTCAGGGATTGTTTTATGTCAACTGTTGTTTATTGGTGTATAGGTGCGCGACGGGTCCTCGTACCCATGTTTATTTTATGTATGTACATTTTCGTGTTTGGAGCATTGTTAAGTGGACATTTATTAAAAGTCTCCATTTACACTCAGTTTAACTCTCCTGCACCTGACTTCCCTGCCACCTATACACACGGCTCTGACAACTCCCTAAAGAGATGATAGATGGAGTGTGTATCTATTACCTGATGAGAGGACTGATGGGGGGGGGGGGGGGGGGGAATCTACTCCCTGAAGAGATGAAAGATGGTATGGAATCTACTACCTGAAGAGAGGATAGATGGAGTGGAATCTACTACCTGAAGAGAGGATAGATGGAGTGGAATCTACTACCTGAAGAGAGGATAGATGGAGTGGAATCTACTACCTGAAGAGAGGATAGATGGAGTGGAATCTACTATCTGAAGAGAGGATAGATGGAGGGGAATCTACTCCCTGAAGAGAGGATAGATGGGCAGGTAATCTACTACCTGAAGGGAGGATAGATGGATGGGGCATCTACTTCCTGAAGATTATAGATTGAGGGGGAATCTGGAGGGGGAATCCATGAATCAAGCTTTCAGTTTATAGTCCCTTAAAACAAGTTTATGATGAAAACTGCTCTTGCTCTCCTGTGAGATGTTCTAATATACTGTACATGTAGTGATGAGGACTGCAGATCGGGAACCCATGCTAATGTTAGAGTGAAGGCCAACTGTAGATAAGGTAATGTTAGAGGGAGGGCCAGCTGTAGATCAGGTAATGTTTGAGTGAAGGCCAGCTGTAGATCAGGTAATGTTAGAGTGAAGGCCAGCTGTAGATCAGGTAATGTTAGAGTGAAGGCTAGCTGTAGATCAGGTAATGTTAGAGGGAGGGTCAGCTGTAGATCAGGTAATGTTAGAGTGAGGGCCAGCTGTAGATCAGGTAATGTTAGAGGGAGGGTCAGCTGTAGATCAGGTAATGTTAGAGGGAGGGTCAGCTGTAGATCAGGTAATGTTAGAGTGAAGGCCAGCTGTAGATCAGGTAATGTTTGAGTGAAGGCCCGCTGTAGATCAGGTAATGTTAGAGTGAAGGCCAGCTGTAGATCAGGTAATGTTAGAGGGAGGGTCAGCTGTAGATCGGGTAATGTTTGAGTGAAGGCCAGCTGTAGATCAGGTAATGTTTGAGTGAAGGCCAGCTGTAGATCAGGTAATGTTAGAGTGAAGGCCAGCTGTAGATCAGGTAATGTTAGAGGGAGGGCCAGCTGTAGATCAGGTAATGTTAGAGTGAAGGCCAGCTGTAGATCAGGTAATGTTAGAGGGAGGGTCAGCTGTAGATCAGGTAATGTTAGAGGGAGGGTCAACTGTAGATCGGGTAATGTTAGAGGGAGGGTCAGCTGTAGATCAGGTAATGTTAGAGTGAGGGTCAGCTGCAGATCAGGTAATGTTAGAGTGAAGGCCAGCTGTAGATCAGGTAATGTTAGAGGGAGGGTCAGCTGTAGATCAGGTAATGTTTGAGTGAAGGCCAGCTGTAGATCAGGTAATGTTTGAGTGAAGGCCCGCTGTAGATCAGGTAATGTTAGAGTGAAGGCCAGCTGTAGATCAGGTAATGTTAGAGGGAGGGCCAGCTGTAGATCAGGTAATGTTAGAGTGAAGGCCAGCTGTAGATCAGGTAATGTTAGAGGGAGGGTCAGCTGTAGATCAGGTAATGTTAGAGGGAGGGTCAACTGTAGATCGGGTAATGTTAGAGGGAGGGTCAGCTGTAGATCAGGTAATGTTAGAGTGAGGGTCAGCTGTAGATCAGGTAATGTTAGAGTGAAGGCCAGCTGTAGATCAGGTAATGTTAGAGGGAGGGTCAGCTGTAGATCAGGTAATGTTAGAGTGAGGGTCAGCTGTAGATCAGGTAATGTTAGAGTGAAGGCCAGCTGTAGATCGGGTAATGTTAGAGGGAGGGCCAGCTGTAGATCAGGTAATGTTAGAGGGAGGGCCAGCTGTAGATCAGGTAATGTAAGAGGGAGGGTCAGCTGTAGATCAGGTAATGTTAGAGTGATGGCCAGCTGTAGATCAGGTAATGTTTGAGGGAGGGTCAGCTGTAGATCAGGTAATGTTAGAGGGAGGGTCAGCTGTAGATCAGGTAATGTTAGAGTGAAGGCCAGCTGTAGATCAGGTAATGTTTGAGGGAGGGTCAGCTGTAGATCAGGTAATGTTTGAGGGAGGGTCAGCTGTAGATCAGGTAATGTTAGAGTGAAGGCCAGCTGTAGATCAGGTAATGTTTGAGTGAAGGCCAGATGTAGATCAGGTAATGTTAGAGGGAGGGCCAGCTGTAGATCAGGTAATGTTAGAGGGAGGGTCAGCTGTAGATCAGGTAATGTTAGAGGGAGGGTCAGCTGTAGATCAGGTAATGTTTGAGGGAGGGCCAGCTGTAGATCAGGTAATGTTAGAGGGAGGGTCAGCTGTAGATCGGGTAATGTTAGAGGGAGGGTCAGCTGTAGATCAGGTAATGTTTGAGTGAAGGCCAGCTGTAGATCAGGTAATGTTAGAGGGAGGGTCAGCTGTAGATCAGGTAATGTTAGAGGGAGGGTCAGCTGTAGATCAGGTAATGTTAGAGGGAGGGTCAGCTGTAGATCAGGTAATGTTAGAGGTTGGTCCAGCTGCAGATCAGGTAATGTTAGAGGGAGGGTCAGCTCCACAGGGCATGACCAGTGCATTTTTCAGCCCAATGAGATACTGTTAAGGTTGATTGACTGATTGATTGGTTAATCAATCAGACCATTTTTTTTAGAGTCAACCTCGCAGAGGGAATGGAAGCATGTCAAACGGAACAGAAGGAGATATAGAACACAGCTCTACTCAAGCTGGGAATCAAACGATTGTTCCATACCCATAAATTCAATCCCAAGATGCTCTGCCATTGCAGAAAGTTGACAGTTGGAAAAACAAAAAAAAAGAAGAGGAGAACAGTTTAGGAGAGACACCTTCCAACATAGATAAACAATAGATATACATACACAGTATGGGCATTGAGCGACAGGACTGATGGGACAGTTGAGACACGGATGGTGAGTCATGAGTAACAGTTACAGTAACAGGACGGAGCTGGACAACAAGCTAAGACCATCAAGACATCCAAACAAGCACCACAGACAGACACAAGACAAGCAGACAAAACAACAGCAAGCAGTTAGACTAGACTAGAGCATGCAAATCCAGATATCCACTTAACTCACTGCCATAATGACAAGATGGGATCTCTGGGCCATCCATTAAGGGCAGATTAAGACATAGTGCACTACTTAGCTAATGAAACATTATATTACCATGACAGATGGGTCTATAGCACAAGAACATAGATCGTTTTGAAAGTATAGATTAGTCGTCCAGTTAATAGATTTGAATATATGATTTAATTAAATATATCTTCCTGATCATAAGGGATGTTAGATGTTACTTCTTCTGGTACTCACTACATGGCAGCACAGTCCAATGTTAATGTTTCATTCAACACAGGCAACTCCATTCAGATTCAGGAAACATTTGATGGGACATGACATGTGACCATAGTATCATGTCCAATGACATGTTAACAGAAAAACCTTACCTGTATACCATGGGAATACAAAATCAGATCAATTCACTCTAAAATATTACATTATAACCGTGTTATGGGGAAGGGAGGGGAAGACTGATAGACTGTACGTGTATGTTCTGCATGTGATGGAAGGCCTGTGTGACGGTATGAGACGTGAAGCCTGTGATTGCCTTCACTGAGGGATACATGTATTAGGGAAGACAGAGTCCATCTCAGCAATCAGTTCACCAACCTCATCTAAGGACCAGCAACACCTTGATACTATTGACTAAGCTAAGGTGATGTTTCACCTCACCCGCAAAACAAAGTTATCCAATCAGCTTCGAAGGGGGGATTATATTGCATGGGAAGAAGTGGAGAAGGGCTGCACCATTCCAGCTGCTAAACCCATATCTCTGACAGCCCACTTGCTCTAGTCGGGTTGCAGCAAATCCCAGCTGTTGTCATGACAACGTGCTCTTGGGGGGGCTGAGGGGGTCCATCTTTCTGTAGAGCCATCAATGAGATCTTTGGGGTAGGGGAGACGCCCTGATAGGAGGAGGGAAGTGGGATGGATGGATAAGTGGATGGATGAGGTTCGGAGAGAGAGTGTAGGGCTGGAGGGGATTCTATATGCTTCTATATGTTCTAGTTCTGTTTTGGCCTCAAAAAGCTAACTTCACAGCATGATGAGGATTGCAATACTAGCCCATATATGCTGGAGAGGGTAGATGTATATTACAGTGGCTCAACAGTCTCTACTGTACACAATCTACACTGTAGGGCAATAACACAAGGGAATCAATACAGTCATTAGAAATGGTAGCCAACAAGCTAATCCTTAGGTTTTGAAATGCATTTCTTCTCTGACTGACTAGTAAAGTGAGTCGATTTCTAAAGTCCTGTTAGGATCTATATGTTTTGCTGCAGTGCTGTCAGTCGAGTGGTCCTGACCTCTATTGGCTGTCAGTTGAGTGGTCCTGACCTCTATTGTGGATGTGCACACTTGAAACTGTGACAGACAGGCATGTGTACGTTTAGAGGATATTGGTGTACAGAAATTACCTCCTCTCCAGTGTGCTCTCTGAATTAAATTACACATGTCAGATCTCGCACTGGGAGAGGGTGGAGAGAGGGTGGAGCTTCACCCCCCCTGTCTGCCTTTTTTGTCATTCATGTTATTATACGTGTAGCCTCAAGCTTGTTTCCAATGCTACTCTTGTGTGTACACGCAAAGGTCCTCTCTCAAAGGGGTCACGCATAGTTGGGAATTTTCAGATCATTTCTAAGGAAAAGATTTAGATAAATGGTCTAATGTAATTAATGAATTATATCCCTGGTCGGTCCCCATGTTTATTAAATATTTGGTCTGCTTTGATGTTTTTACAGTATTTGAATTGTGGGTATCTTTCCGTAATGGAGGTTTGAAAAATGTTAACTACACACCCTGCCTAGGTCGTCTCAGCATGTCATTTAAGGAAAAAAGGCTTGGCTCTGTTGACTAGAGTTGACAAAGAGAGGAAATTGGGCAACTCCATAGAGGTTAAACATAACATGACAGTAGGATAGATGTCGATGTAGAGTGAGAGAGCTCCCATAACCTGCTGGCACATACGGTACGGTTCAGTACAGTAGCAGGCTGTATGAATGGGCTCTGGGAAAGATCTGCAGGTGCTTACATTACATATGCTATGCATTTTGCAACTAAATAGTGTACAGGACTAAATAGTGCAAGGCTGACTTGCACAGGCATGATGTTGATGGATATGTACTGTAGAAAACTACAATACTGCTATACTATATATCATATACCATGAATTGCCATGGAAAAGGCCCAATGTTTGATCATATACTGTAGAGCACATATGTCAGAGTCAAGGCCCGCGGGCCACATCCGGCCCGCGAGAAGGTTTTTTACGGCCCCTGGGATGATCTTGATTTATTATTAGAACCGGCCCGCAGACCGCAGCAAGCCGGCAGCCCGCAGATCTTTTACACGCACCAATACTACATTTCCCACAATGCAACGGTGACGCACCGAGCAGTAGGCTGCTTCATTTCAATATTTATTGGCACAGCAGTCGTCAGCATCACAGTAAAATTAACTTTCAGATACCCATCAAAAATGGCAAAACGGAAGGTGGACACTGAGAACCGGGGGTTTCAAACAAGGTGGGAGTCGGAGTATATGTTCACGGAGGTAGCTGGAAAACCTGTGTGTCTTCTGTGTGGAGAAAGTGTGGCGGTACTGAAAGAGTATAATCTGAGACGACATTATGAAACGAAACACGCGGACAAAAACAAGAATATGGACATGGAACAAAGGCTACAAAAGGCAGAGGAATTAAAACGAGGCCTCAAATCTCGACAGGCTCTGTTCAAAAAAGCCAAATCACAAGGCCAGGCTGCTGTCAAGGCCAGTTTTATTTTGGCAGAAGAGATCGCTAAATCAGCCCGGCCATTTACGGAGGGGGATTTCATCAAAAACTGCATGATTAAAGTTTGTGACGAAGTTTGCCCAGAAAAAAGGCAACTCTTTTTAAATGTGAGTATGAGCAGAAACACCATTGCCGAGAGAGTAGACCAGTTGTCCATCAATCTAAAAGAGCAGCTTGTGAAAAAGGGAAAAGATTTCATTGCATATTCCTTGGCTGTGGATGAGAGCACCGACATTTCTGACATTGCCCAGTTGTCAATTTTCATCCGCGGAGTGGACTCCAGCCTAAGCGTGACAGAGGAGTTTTTGGCTTTACGTCCTATGCATGGCACAACTACGGGGCATGATTTGTATGAAGAGGTGTCAAGATGTGTAAATGAGATGGAGCTGCCTTGGGAAAAACTCGTGGGTTTGACAACCGACGGAGCACCTGCGATGTGTGGACACAGGAGCGGACTGGTGGCGAAGATACGGGAAAAGATGCAAGAGGAAAACGCGACAGGTGAGCTGACAGCTTATCATTGTATCATACACCAGGAAGCGTTGTGCGGTAAAGCCTTGAAAATGGAGCATGTAATGAGCATCATCACGCGCACAGTTAACTTTATCAGAGCCAAAGGTTTGAATCACCGCCAGTTCAAGGCATTTCTGACGGAGTTAGAAACGGAGCATGGTGATTTGCCTTATCACACAGAGGTGCGATGGCTAAGCCAGGGAAAGGTGCTTCAAAGATGTTTCGAGCTTCGTGAGGAGATTTGTCTGTTCTTGGACAGCAAAGGGAAAGACACAACACAACTCCGAGACGAAATGTTTCTGTGTGAAATGGCTTTTCTGTGTGACATTACGAGTCATCTGAATGCAATGAACTTGCAGCTGCAGGGTCGGGATCATGTCATCTCTGATATGTACAGTACAGTGAAGGCATTTAAAACCAAACTGACTCTGTGGGAGACGCAGATGCGGAAAGAAAATTTGAGCCACTTTCCCAGCTGCCAGACCATGAAAGAGAAGCTCTCTACCAGTGCGTTCCCGAGCGCACAGTTGGCTGATAAAATAGGTATGCTTGCCGCTGACTTTCGACGCCGATTTGCTGACTTTGAAGCACAAAAAAGCAGGTTGGAACTGCTCGGTAACCCATTTGCTGTTGACGTGGAAAGCTCACCACCAAACCTCCAAATGGAGTTGATTGACCTCCAATGCAATGATGCACTGAGGGCAAAATATGCGGCAGTGGGTGCTGCGGAGTTCGCCCGTTTCCTCCCCGACACAATGCCCCAGCTGCGCATCCAGGCTGCTCAAACGTTGTCTATGTTTGGCAGCACATACCTGTGTGAACAACTGTTTTCTTTGATGAACCTGAACAAAACATCACACAGAAGTCGACTTACTGCTGAACACCTCCACTCAATTCTGAGGATTTCCTCAGCTCAGAGCCTTACCCCGAACATTGATGAACTTGTGGAAAAGATGGGACACCACCAAGTATCACCCTCAACCTCAAACAAGTGAACATTACTGTGCAATCACATATTTAGAGTTTTTACTCAGTTCAAGTTTAAAAGTTAAAGTTTAATATTTGTTTTCACTGCATGTTACTTCTCCTTAAACAAAGTGTTGTTTTTGATTAATAGATTTTTGCACTTTATTTTATTGTATTTCAATCCAATTATATTTTAAAAATATTTCAGTTGAGTGGATGATAGAAAATTGCTATTATTGTTTTTTTCTTTGAAGTAAATTTAGCCCACTTTTGCTAAAATAGAAAATATAGGCTACTGATGGTGCCTTGAATACCGGTTTCTTTCATTTAATGTTCATGTTATGGGGATTTTTATATAAAGGAAATTTGTCTTTTGTGTCTGTTGAAAATTAAAGATTACTGACAGAGCCATAAGAAAATATTGCTTTATTTATCTGATCATATTGGAATATATTTGTTAGGTTTTCAGTAGGTTCAATTAGGTTCACTAGACTATATGCGTCATTTAAAAATTTTTCAATGAACATTCGAACAGTCCGGCCCTCGGCTTGTAGCTAAATTTTTTATTTGGCCCTCCGTCCATTTGACTTTGACACCCCTGCTGTAGAGTGTAGACTTTCTAATTGCGTATCATACATTTCCTTGTTTTCATGCAAAGCAAAAAAAACATTATAACAATACTCGAGAACCATTATAACCCTACTAGAGAACCATTATAACCCTACTAGAGAACCATTATAACCCTACTAGAGAACCATTATAACCCACTAGAGAACCACTATAACCCTACTAGAGAACCACAATAACCCTACTAGAGAACCATTATAACCCTACTAGAGAACCATTATAACCCTACCAGAGAACCATTAAAACCTTACCAGAGAACCATTATAACTGTCACGATCGTCTTGAGGATAATGAGTGGACCAAGGCGCAGCGTGTGAAAAATACATCTCTTTTATTTGAGACGAGTGAAACACGAAACGAACACTTATAACAAAACGAAACAAAACAACAAACGACCGTGAAGCTACAAACGTAAGTGCGATAACAAAAGCTACAAACGTTCTACATAGACAATTACCCACAAACGCATAATGCCTATGGCTGCCTTAAATATGGCTCCCAATCAGAGACAAATGAAAGACAGCTGTCTCTGATTGAGAACCACTCAGGCAACCATAGACATACCTAGACACATTCACTATACACAACCCCATACACTAAACCCAACACCCCCTTTACCATATAACCACCCAAGACAAGACAAAACACAAACATTCCCCATGTCACACCCTGACCTAACTAAAATAATAAAGAAAACAAAGAATACTAAGGCCAGGGCGTGACAGTACCCCCCCCCAAGGTGCGGACTCCGGCCGCAAAACCTAACACAAAAGGGGAGGGTCCGGGGTGGGCCTTCCTATGGCGGCGGCTCGGGTGCGGGACGTGACCCCCACTCCACCATTGTCAATACCCGCTTTGGTGGCTCTGGTAGATCCTGGCTGACTGGCGGCTCTGGAAGATCCTGGCTGACTGGCGGCTCTGGAAGATCCTGGCTGACTGGCGGCTCTGGAAGATCCTGGCTGACTGGCGGCTCTGGAAGATCCTGGCTGACTGGCGGCTCTGGAAGATCCTGGCTGACTGGCGGCTCTGGCAGATCCTGGCTGACTGGCGGCTCTGGCAGATCCTGGCTGGCTGGCGGCTCTGGCAGGTCATGGCTGGTTGACGGCTCTGGCTGGTCATGGCTGGATGACGGCTCTGGCTGGTCATGGCTGGATGACGGCTCTGGCTGGTCATGGCTGGATGACGGCTCTGGCTGGTCATGGCTGGCTGGCGACTCTGGCTGCTCATGGCTGGCTGGCGACTCTGGCTGCTCATGGCTGGCTGGCGACTCTGGCTGCTCATGGCTGGCTGGCGACTCTGGCTGCTCATGGCTGGCTGGCGACTCTGGCTGCTCATGGCTGGCTGGCGACTCTGGCTGCTCATGGCTGGCTGGCGACTCTGGCTGCTCATGGCTGGCTGGCGACTCTGGCTGCTCATGGCTGGCTGGCGACTCTGGCTGCTCATGGCTGGCTGGCGGCTCTGGCAGATCCTGGCTGACTGGCGGCTCTGGCAGATCCTGGCTGATTGGCGGCTCTGGCAGATCCTGGCTGATTGGCGGCTCTGGCAGATCTTGGCTGACTGGCGGCTCTGGCAGATCCTGGCTGACTGGCGGCTCTGGCAGATCCTGGCTGACTGGCGGCTCTAGCGGCTCCTGACTGACGAACGGCTCTGACGGCTCGGGACAGACGGGTGGCTCTAATGGCTCGGGACAGACGGATGGCTCAGATGGCGCTGGGCAGACGGATGGCTCAGATGGCGCTGGGCAGACAGATGGCTCAGATGGCGCTGGGCAGACGGATGGCTCAGATGGCGCTGGGCAGACGGATGGCTCAGATGGCGCTGGGTAGACGGATGGCTCAGATGGCGCTGGGCAGACGGATGGCTCAGACGGCGCTGGGCAGGCAGGCAGCGCAGACGGCGCTGGGCAGACGAGCAGTGCAGGCGGTGTTGGGCAGACGGCCGACTCTGACCTGCTGAGGCGCACAGTAGGCCTGGTGCGTGGTGCTGAAACTGGTGGTACCGGACTGGAGACACGCACCTCAAGGCTAGTGCGGGGAACAGGAACAGGGCACACTGAATTCTCGAGGCGCACTATAGGCCTGGTGCGTGGTATCGGAACTGGTGGTACCGGGCTGAGGGCACGCACCTCAGGGCGAGTGCGGGGAGAAGGATCAGTGCGTACAGGGCTCTGGAGACGCACAGGAGGCTTGGTGCGTGGTGCCGGAACTGGTGGTACCGGGCTGGGGACACGCACCTGAAGGCTAGTGAGTGGAGGAGGAACAGGGCTCTGGAGATGCACAGGAGGCTTGGTGTGTGGTGTAAGCACTGGTGGTACTGGGCTAAGGGCACGCACCTCAAGGCGAGTGCGGGGTTCTGGAACTGGAGACCTGGTACGTGGCGCCGGCACCAGAGAGCTGGTGCATGGGGCTGCCACAGGAGAGCTGGTGCGCTGAGCTGGCACAGGACGTGCAGGGCTAGGGAGGCGCACAGGAGGCCTGGTGCGTGAGGCTGGCACGGTCTTCACCAGACGGCTAGCCCGCACCTCAGGACGAGTATGGAGAGCTGACTCAGGTGGCATCAAATCCCCGACACGCTCCGTCGGGCGGATGTCGTGCCTCATGCACCAAACCAGCAAATCCCTCATTACTCTCTCCTCCAATTTCCCCATTAAATCCTTCACAGTCTCTACCTCGCTCACCTCCAATACCGCCCTCACCGGCTCCTTACGGTAATCAGGAGGAGTTGGCTCAAGTCTCCTGACTGACCCAACTACACTCCCCGAGAGCCCCCCCCCCCCCCAAGAAATTTTTGGGTTTGACTCGCGGCCTTCCAGCCTCGTTTCCGTGCTGCCTCCTCATATCGCCTCCTCTCGGCTTTAGCTGCCTCCAGCTCTTCACGAGGGAGGCGATAATCTCCCGGTTGAGCCCAAGGTCCCTTACCTTCCAGTATCTCCTCCCAAGTCCAAGAATCCTTTATGCGCTGCTCCTGCTGCTGCTTAACACGCTGCTTGGTCCCGTTGTGGTGGGTAATTCTGTCACGATCGTCTTGAGGATAATGAGTGGACCAAGGCGCAGCGTGTGAAAAATACATCTCTTTTATTTGAGACGAGTGAAACACGAAACGAACACTTATAACAAAACGAAACAAAACAACAAACGACTGTGAAGCTACAAACGTAAGTGCGATAACAAAAGCTACAAACGTTCTACATAGACAATTACCCACAAACGCATAATGCCTATGGCTGCCTTAAATATGGCTCCCAATCAGAGACAAATGAAAGACAGCTGTCTCTGATTGAGAACCACTCAGGCAACCATAGACATACCTAGACACATTCACTATACACAACCCCATACACTAAACGCAACACCCCCTTTACCATATAACCACCCAAGACAAGACAAAACACAAACATTCCCCATGTCACACCCTGACCTAACTAAAATAATAAAGAAAACAAAGAATACTAAGGCCAGGGCGTGACAATAACCCTACTAGAGAACCATTATAACCCTACCAGAGAACCATTATAACCCTACTAGAGAACCACTATAACCCTACCAGAGAACCATTAAAACCTTACCAGAGAACCATTATAACCCTACTAGAGAACCATTGTAACCCTACCAGAGAACCATTATAACCCTACTAGAGAACCACTATAACCCTACTAGAGAACCACTATAACCCTACTAGAGAACCATTATAACCATACCAGAGAAACATTATAACCCACTAGAGAACCACTATAACCCTACTAGAGAACCATTATAACCCTACCAGAGAACCACTATAACCCTACTAGAGAACCACTATAACCCTACTAGAGAACCATTATAACCCTACTAGAGAACCATTATAACCCTACTAGAGAACCAATATAACCCTACTAGAGAACCACTATAACCCTACTAGAGAACCACTATAACCCTACTAGAGAACCATTATAACCCTACTAGAGAACCAATATAACCCTACTAGAGAACCACTATAACCCTACTAGAGAACCATTATAACCCTACCAGAAAACCACTATAACCCTACTAGAGAACCACTATAACCCTATTAGAGAACCATTATAACCCTACTAGAGAACCAATATAACCCTACTAGAGAACCACTATAACCCTACTAGAGAACCACTATAACCCTACTAGAGAACCATTATAACCCTACTAGAGAACCGCTATAACCCTACTAGACAAACACTATATCCCTACTAGAGAACCACTATAACCCTACTAGAGAACCATTATAACCCTACCAGAAAACCACTATAACCCTACTAGAGAACCATTATAACCCTACCAGAAAACCACTATAACCCTACTAGAGAACCACTATAACCCTACTAGAGAACCATTATAACCCTACTAGAGAACCAATATAACCCTACTAGAGAACCACTATAACCCTACTAGAGAACCACTATAACCCTACTAGAGAACCATTAAAACCCTACTAGAGAACCACTATAACCCTACTAGACAAACACTATATCCCTACTAGAGAACCACTATAACCCTACTAGAGAACCATTATAACCCTACTAGACAGCCACTATAACCCTACTACAGAACCATTATAACCCTACTAGAGAACCACTATAACCCTACTAGAGAACCACTATAACCATACTAGAGAACCACTATAACCATACTAGAGAACTATTACTGCCTGTTACTCAGGCCCAGAAGCCAGGATATGCATATAAGTGGTATCATTGGATAGAAAACACTTTGAAGTTTGTAGAAATGTTAACATAATGTATGAGACTATAACACAATTGATATGGTAGCCGAAAATCCAAAGAAAAAACAAACGGAATTCTTATTTTGTTTTAGATTACATAATCTTTCAATGGAAAGCTATGGGTGCTATGCAATTCCAGCTTCCAGATTGCAATTCCTATGGCTTCCACTAGATGTCAACAGTCTTTGTTCAAGGTTTCAGGCTTGTTCCTTCCAAAACGAGGAAGAATTTTGAGTTTTGGTACCGGGAGTCAAAGTTGGAAATCAGTCTGTGGGCGGGCGACGAAGAGGTGGGCGGGCGACTTGCTAATTTTACTTTTCTATTGAACATACTTCATTCCGTATGAAATATTATAGTTTAATTACATTTTAGGGTACCTGAGGATTAAATAGAAACATAGTTTGACTTATTTTAACAACGTTTAGCGGTAGCTTTTTGGATTCTTTTGTCTGCATGTTGAACGAGTGAATTACTGAAATTGATGGCGCCAACTAAACAGACTTTTTGGGATATATAAAATGATTTTATCTAACAAAACGACATGCATGTTGTAGCTGGGACCCTTGAGATTGCAAACAGAGCTATCACAGCTATTTGTGATTTTATGAAGACTGTGCTGGTTGAAAAAATATGTTGATGTGGGGCGCTGTCCACAAACAATTGCATGGTATGCTTTCGCTGTAAAGCCTATTGTAAATCGGACGATGCAGTTAGATTAACAAGAATCTCAGCTTTTAACATATATAAAATACTTGAAAGTTCATAAATGTTTAATATTACGATTATTTATTTGAACGCCTTTCAATTTCACCGGATGTTGTAGACAGGTGTCATGCTGACGGGATGCCTAATCCTAAGAAGTAAAGAAGTATTATAACCCTACTAGAGAACCACTATAACCCTACTAGCAAACTACTATAACCCTACTAGAGAACCATTATAACCCTACTAGAGAACCACTATAACCCTACTAGAGAACCACTATAACCATACTAGAGAACCACTATAACCCTACTAGAGAACCACTATAACCCTACTAGAGAACCATTATAACCATACTAGAGAACCATTATAACTATACTATAACCTTACTAGAGAACCATTATAACCCTACTAGTCAACTACTATAACCCTACTTCAACCCTTCTAGAGAACCATTATAACACTACTAGACAACCAGTATAACCCTACTATAACCTTACTAGAGAACCATGATAACCCTACTAGAGCACTACTATAACCCTACTAGAGCACTACTATAACCCTACTAGAAAATCATTATAACCCTACTAGAGCACTACTATAACCTTACTAGAGAACCATGATAACCCTACTAGAGCACTCCTTCAACCCTACTAGAAAATCATTATAACCCTACTTCAGAACCAATACAGCACTTCTATAACCCTACTAGATAACCACTATAACCCTACTAGAGAAATATTATAACCCACGAGAGAACCACTATAACCCTACTAGAAAACCACAATAACTCCACTAGAGAACAATTATAACCCAACTAGAAAGCAATTATAACCCTACTAGAGAACCATTATAGGCCACATGAGAACCATGACCAACCCTACTATAAATTCTTCATAACCCTACTAGACAACTACTAAAACCATATCAGAGAACCATTATAACCCTACAAGAGAACCATTATAGCCCTACTAGAAAACCATTATAACCCTACTAGAGAACAACTACAACCTTATTAGAACCCTACTAGAGAACAACTGCAAACCTGCTAGAGAACCATTATAACCCTACTAGAGAAGAATTTTACCCATTTTAGAGAACCATTATAAAACTACTATAACCCTACTAGTGAACCATTATAACCCTACTAGTGAACCATTATAACACTACTAGTCAACCACTATAACCCTACTACTACTTTTCTAGAGAACCATTATAACCCTTCTAGAGAAATATTATAACACTTTTAGATAACCATTACAACCCTACTAGAGAACCAGTATAACCCTACTAGAGAACCATTGTAACCCCTCTAGATAAACATTATAACCCTACTAGAGAACCAGTATAACCCTACTGGAGAACCACTATAACCCGACAAGAGAACCATTATAAGCTTTCTAGAGAATCACTATAACCTTACTAAAGAACCACTATAACCCTACTAGGGAACCATTATAACCGTTCTAGAGAACCACCATAACCCTACTATAACCCTACTAGTGAACCATTATAACTCTACTATAACAAGACTGGAGAACAATTTTAACCCAACTAGAAATACATTATAACCCTACTAGAGAACCACTGTAACCCTATTAGAGAACCATTATGACCCTTCTAGAGAACCATTGTAACCCTACTATAACCCTACTAGAGAACCATTATGACCCTACTAGAGAACCATTGTAACCCTACTATAACCCTACTAGAGAAACATTAGAACCCTACTAGAGACCCATTATAACCCTACTATAATCCTAGCAGAGAACCATTATAACCAAACTAGAGAACAATTATAACCCTTCTAGAGAACCATTATAACACTACTAAAACCCTACTAGTGACCCCATATAACCCTACTCGAGAACCATTATAACCGTTCTATGACCCTAAGAGTGAACCTTTATAACTCTTCTAGATAACCATTATAACCCTACTATAACCCTAATAGAGATCCATTACAACCCTACTATAACCCTACTAGAGAACCATTATAACCCTACTAGTGAATCATTATAACCTTACTAGAAAAGCATTATACCCTACTGGAGAACCACTACAACCCTACTAAAACCCTACTAGAGAACCACTATAACCCTACTAGAGAACCATTATGACCCTACCAGAGAACAATTATAATCCTACTAGAGAACCATTATTACCCTACTATAACCTTACTAGAGAACCATTATAACCCTACTAGAGAACCATTATAACCCTAATAGAGAACAATTAAAAACCTTCTAGAGAACCATTAATAACAATCTAGAGAATCACTATAACCCTACTAAATAACAATTATAACCCTACTAGAGAACCATTATAACCATTTTAGAGAACCACTATAACCCAACTAGAGAACCATTATAAACTTTCTTGAGAAGCACTATAACCCTACTAAAGAACAGGTATAACCCTACTGGAGAACCATTATAACCCTACTAGAAAACCGCTATAACCCTACTGCAGAACCATTATAACCCTACCAGAGGACTATTATAACCCACTAGAGAAACCCTACAACTCTACTAGAAAACCACTACAACCCTACTAGAGAACCATTATAACCCTATTAGAGAACCATTACAACCCTACTAGACTACCACTATAACCATACTAGAGAACTATTAAAACCTTTCTAGAGAACTATTATAACCCTTCTAGAGAAACATTATAACCCTTCTAGATAACCATTACAACCCTACTAGAGAACCAGTATAACCCTACAAGAGAACCACTATAACCCTTCTAGAGAACCATTATAACCCTTCTAGAGAACCATTATAACCCTACTAGACAACCACCATAACCATACTAGAGAACCATTATAACCCTTCTAGAGAACCATTATAACCCTACTAGAGAACCAGTATAACCGTACTAGAGATCCACTTTAACCCTACTATTTAACTATTATAACCGTTCCAGAGAACCACTATAACCCTACTTGTGAATCATTATAACCCTACCAGAAAACCATTATAACCCTACTAGAAAACCATTATAACCCTAATAGAGAACAATTAAAACCCTTAAAGATAACCATTATAACCATTTTAGAGAACCACTATAATCCAACTAGAGAACCATTATAAACGTTCTAGACAATCACTATAACCCTACTAAAGAACAATTTTAACCCTACTAGAGAACCATTATAACCCTAATAGAAAACCGCTATAACTCTACTGCAGAACAGTTATAACCCTACCAGGGAACAATTATAACCCACTAGAGAACCCCTACAACCCTACTAGAAAACCACTATAACCATACTAGAGTACTATTATAACCTTTCTAAGGAACTATTATAACCCTTCTAGAGAACCATTATAACCCTTCTAGATAACCATTATAACCCTACTAGAGAACCAGTATAACCCTACAAGAGAACCACTATAACACTACTAGATAACTATTATAGCCATTCTAGAGAACCATTATAACCATACTAGGGAACTATTATAACCTTTCTGAGGATTTGTTATAGACCTTCTACAGAACCACTATAACCCTACTAGAAAACCATTATAACCCTAATAGACAACCACTATAACCATACTAGAGAACTATTATAACCTTTCTAGAGAACTATTATAACCCTTCTAGAGAACCATTATAACCCTTCTAGATAACCATTTAAACTCTACTAGACAACCGCTAAAACCCTGCTAGAGAACTACTATAACCCTACTATAACCTTTCTAAAGAACCATTATAACCCTACTAGACAACCACCATAACCATACTGGAGAACCATTATAAACCTTCTAGAGAACCAGTATAACCCTTCTAGAGAACCAATTTCACCCTACTATTTAACTTTTATAACCATTCCAGAGAACCACTATAACCCTACTAGAGAACCATTATAACCCTACTAGAGAGCCACTATAAACCTATTAGAGACCCATTATAAACTTACTAGAGAACAATTATAACCCTACTAGAGAACCACTATAACCCTACTAGAGAACAATTATTACCCTGCTAGAGAACAATTATTACCCTACTAGAGAAAGATTATAACCTTATTAGAGAACCATTATAACCCTACTAGAGAACCATTATAAACCTACTTGAGAACCATTATAACCCTACTAGAGACCCATTATAACCCACTAGAGAACCGCTATAACCCAACTAATGAACAATTATAACCCACTAGAGAACCATTATAACTCTACTAGAGAACCATTGTAACCCACTAGAGAACCACTATAACCCTACTAGAGAACCCCTATAACCCTACCTTAATACTACTAGACAACCACTATAACCCTACCTTAACCCTACTAGACAACCACTATAACCCTACCTTAACCCTACTAGACAACCACTATAACACTACCTTAACCCTACTAGACAACCACTACAACCCTACCTTAACCCTACTAGACAACCACTATAACCCTACCTTAACCCTACTAGACAACCACTACAACCCTACCTTAACCCTACTAGACAACCACTATAACCCTACCTTAACCCTACTATACAACCACTATAACCCTACCTTAACCCTACTAGACAACCACTATAACCCTACCTTAACCCTACTAGACAACCACTATAACCCTACCTTAACCCTACTAGACAACCACTATAACCCTACCTTAACCCTACTAGACAACCACTATAACCCTACCTTAACCCTACTAGACAACCACTATAACCCTACCTTAACCCTACTATACAACCACTATAACCCTACCTTAACCCTACTAGACAACCACTATAACCCTACCTTAACCCTACTAGACAACCACTATAACCCTACCTTAACCCTACTAGACAACCACTATAACCCTACCTTAACCCTACTAGACAACCACTATAACCCTACCTTAACCCTACTATACAACCACTATAACCCTACCTTAACCCTACTAGACAACCACTATAACCCTACCTTAACCCTACTAGACAACCACTATAGCCCTACCTTAACCCTACTAGACAACCACTATAACCCTACCTTAACCCTACTAGACAACCACTACAACCCTACCTTAACCCTACTAGACAACCACTATAACCCTACCTTAACCCTACTAGACAACCACTATAACCCTACCTTAACCCTACTAGACAACCACTATAACCCTACCTTAACCCTACTAGACAACCACTATAACCCTACCTTAACCCTACTAGACAACCACTATAACCCTACCTTAACCCTACTAGACAACCACTATAACCCTACCTTAACCCTACTAGACAACCACTATAACCATACCTTAACCCTACTAGACAACCACTATAACCCTACCTTAACCCTACTAGACAACCACTATAACCCTACCTTAACCCTACTAGACAACCCCTACAACCCTACCTTAACCCTACTAGACAACCACTACAACCCTACCTTAACCCTACTAGACAACCCCTACAACCCTACCTTAACCCTACTAGACAACCACTATAACCCTACCTTAACCCTACTAGACAACCACTTTAATCCTTTGTGAAATTTTAAGAGGAGTCAATCCCTTGTGGAGATTTAAACTGCCCTTAAAAAAATTCCTCATGGGTAAATACTAGTTAACGCAGGGGTTATGTTGATGTGTAAACACAGGGAAACATAGCAACCCTGAGTGGGGCACAAATACATGATCCCACACAGAATGCGAACATACAGTTTAATGCCAAAATAAAGGAAACTCTTGAGTAAATGAGGGATACAAAGTATATTTAAAGCAGGTGCTTCCACACAGGTCTGGTTCCTGAGTTAATTAAGCAATTAACTTCCTATCATGCTTAAGGTCCCTTATAAAAATGACTGCACTGGTGATTACTGCATTGTTGGTTTAGAGCTTGTAAGAAAGGCATTTCACTGTATTTGTGCACTTGACAATAAAACTTGTAACTTGAAAAATGCCCAGTTGCTCATTACTTTGGCTGCCATGGCTAGAAGAGATCTCAGTGACTTTGAAAGAGGGGTCTCAAAGAGCATAGAGGGTTTAAAGGGTGTGTGTCTCAGTCACCAGATCTCAACCCAATTGAACACTTATGGGAGATTCTGGAGTGGTGCCTGAGACAGCGTTTTAAACCACCATCAACAAAATGATGGAATTTCTTGCGTAAGAATTATGTTGCATTCCTCCAATAAAGTTCCAGACACTTGTAGAGTCTATGCCAAGGTCCATTGAAGCTGTTCTGGCTCGTGGTGGCCCAACGCCCTATTAAGACACGTTATATGTTGGTGTTTCCTTTATTTGGACAGTTAACTGTACATCAGAGCCAATAGCTTCGAGGGATGAGCTGTCGAGCTCAAGTTCTCCACATGCGTCTCTAATCTGGGTGTAATTGTGAGGTTGATGGACGTGCTTGCTGGGGTTGCCAATGTGGAGCGCTGGTGTTGGGTTAAGCTCTGTCGCCCCGGGCCACTAGTGCTGTTTAATACTGCACTGTAATGTAATTATAGGGCAGGAACTCAGGGCTGAGGAGGACCTCTGTGAGAGCAGGCAGACTTTGTTGTTTTACTGTGAGAATGGCATTCAGCTGCTGCTAAAGCTTGGGACTTGTTATTGCAAAAACAGTGAGGAGAATAGCAGGGTAAGCTCTGTGTGTGTGTGTATGTGCGTGTGCACATGTGTGGTCAGGGAATACAACTAAGACTGGCATTGTCCATACATGTCCTGATCCATGATGTGACCAGGCAGGTGTTGTCATTGTAGACTGCCTATGCATTTCATTCAGACAAGCATGTTCCATATGAAGTGATGCAATACCTACATGCTTATTTTGCCTATTGCATTCCCATGGGATTTAGTGATGATCCATGGGCAATATGGATAGTCAAAAAGTACCCTGGGTAGTTTATCTTATCAATAACAAATTGACAAAAGATACAGAGACATTAGAATAATGACCAGTTAATGTAATCAGTCAATTAGGACTGTAATGTCATTTGTATTACAACTGGCAATGTCATTAAGCTGAATCAGGCGTCATCAGTCTTATTCCTAACAGCTATGTCACCTGACATTCCTGTTTGATAACTAATGCAATATAATCAGGGTATTTCTGTCCATGGATCAGCACTAATGTTATCACAAATGACTTTGGTTTTCTCCCTAACTGGAGACACACACAGCAATCCAAGTATTCCATTCTAGCAGAGCACATGCAATTACTGTACATATCAATGTCAAGGACATTCAGTACCAAGTCACATGCCGACTGAACGTGTTGAAGGGATCCAGTGAATGCATCTCTACGCTAATTCTATGTAATGCAGTCATTTGTTTTAAAATTATAACATCAACAAATGAACGATGTTGGTCTGAACGGAGCATCGCCACGGGGATGAGTCAACACACACAGATGGTAGAGCAACAACTATTAGGACCAAACAACACAGAGTCATGCCACATGTCAACATCCTGTACCACATGCAGGACAGACAGACAGACAGACAGACAGACAGACAGACAGACAGACAGACAGACAGACAGACAGACAGACAGACAGACAGACAGACAGACAGACAGACAGACAGACAGACAGACAGGCAGGCAGGCAGGCAGGCAGGCAGGCAGGCAGGCAGGCAGGCAGGCAGGCAGGCAGATAGATAGACAGACAAGCAGACAGACAGACAGATAGACAGAAGAGGAAATGGACATACGGTAGAAACTGGCCATGACGTAGTTTTGACAGCGATCACCAGTAAAGTCATTCGGACACCTGATGGAAAGAAACAAATCCACAAAAAGAGAGGGAGGTGGGAGGGAGGAGGAAGGGAGAAGGGAGGGAGGGAGGAGGGAGTGAGACAGAGCAGAGATAGAGGGTATCGAGAGGAGAGGATATGAACAAGAGACAGGGAGGAGGTGAAAGGAGAAAGACAGAGAAAGAAAGAAGCAGAAGAACTGAATTAGAACCACAGCAACACCAGGGACAGTAGAAGCAAAGCGATCCCAACGGTGACACTATTGTGTCGCGCACCTCCCATGGCTTTGGTTGACCTGAGAGGAAGGAGGAGGAGGAAGAGGACCATAGAGGAAACCCAGTGACAACGTGACTCTGTTCTCAGCTGTTGGTGTCATGTGAACATACTTTTGTAAGGATTGGGCATGCGCAACCGCAGTGGCTCAGTCTGCAAACACCGCTGGCCGAAGAATCCATCTGGACATCTGGGGAGGAGGAGAGGGGGACAACATGATATGAAAAACGCAGCAGTGAAGTCTGTACACACGTTACTGGTGAAGGCCTGAAAGAGAGGTTACATTACAATATGCAATATGGTGGTCCAGAAACATTACACTAAAAAGCATCACTAGGTTTTGGCTTACTCAGTAAAGTAATTGGGTTAGAAATGAGTGTCACTCAACAAGGGTGAATGTCTCTTGCTGAATAGAAGGCAGTTGACCATGAGGACCATGAGGACTCAATGATCTCTACCATCCTAGTCTATCTGTATCATCTAACAATCAATAGTGTCATGTGTTCAAACAAATTAACACTGGTAGGAACATGTATGCTCATGAAGGCAACATTTCCACACCACCAGCTCTTAGCAAACAAACTGTAGCTGCATCCAACGGCGCCTGTTGGTAGATAATCAGGTAACTTGGAAGCATAGAAATGTAAACATTGGGACTGAGGCATAAAGCTGGATCAAACAATAGACCATATAGGATATGGACTCATGGCAACATTAGACAACTTTTGAAGAGCTCAAAACATCTGGATTCTGGAGTGAACCATCACTTAAACAAACTCAGCCTTTGCATTGGATGGCACTTTATAAAACAGTCAGAGTAAAAATCGAATTAGATCATATCAAATGTTCTTTGTTACATACTGTAACGGCTGTCGTCAGGAGAAGGAGAAGAGGACCAAGGTGCAGCGTGGTAAGTGTCCATATTACTTTTAATAAATACGAAACACTTGAACAAAACAACAAAACGACAAACGAACAGTTCTGCAAGGTGCAATACACAAAACAGAAAACAACTACCCACAAACACAGGTGGGAACAGGCTACCTAAGTATGTTTCTCAATCAGAGACAACGATAGACAGCTGCCTCTGATTGGGAACCATACCAGGCCAAACACATAGAAATACAAAACATAGAACAACATAGAACACCAGACATAGAATGCCCACCCCAAACTCACGCCCTGACCAACCAAAATAGAGACATAAAAAAGATCTCCAAGGTCAGGGTGTGACAGTACCCCCCCCAAAGGTGCGGACTCCGGCCGCAAAACCTGAACCTATAGGGGAAGGTCTGGGTGGGCATTTCACCGCGGTGGCGGCTCTGGTTCGGGACGTGGACCCCGCTCCACCTTAGTCTTGGCCCACTTAGGTGGCGCCTCTGGAGCGTGGACCCTTACCGACGACCCCGGACTGGGGACCCTCGCAGCGGGCCCCGGACAGGAGGGCGACTCTGGCTTCTCCGGACAGGAGGGAGACTCTGGCTGCTCCGGACAGGAGGGAGGTTCTGGCTGCTCCGGACAGGAGGGAAACTCTGGCTGCTCCGGACAGGAGGGAAACTCTGGCTGCTCCGGACAGGAGGGAGACTCTGGCTGCTCCGTACAGGAGGGAGACTCTGGCGGCTCCGGACAGGAGGGAGACTCTGGCGGCTCCGGACAGGAGGGAGACTCTGGCGGCTCCGGACAGGAGGGTGACGCTGGAGGCTCCGGACTGGAGGGCGTTGCTGGAGGCTCCGGACTGACGGCCTTCATTGGAGGCCTCGTGCCATAACTCCTCACTGGAGGTTTCTTGCCATGGATCCTCACTGGATGCTTCGTGCCATGGATCATCACTGGAGGCTTCGTGCCATGAATCATCACTGGAGGCTTCGTGCCATGGATCATCACTGGAGGCTTCATGCCATGGATCATCACTGGAGGCTTCTTGCCATGGATCATCACTGGAGGCTTCGTGCCATGGATCATCGCTGGAGGCTTCTTGCCATGGATCATCACTGGAGGCTTCGTGCCATGGATCATCTCTGGAGGCTTCGTGCCATGGATCATCTCTGGAGGCTTCGTGCCATGGATCATCACTGGAGTGGAGAGACACACAGGAGGCCTGGCTCTGGGAGAAGGCACAGGACTCACCAGGCTGGGGAGACATGCAGGAGGGTTAGGGCTTAGCACAGGCACAGAACTCACCAGGCTGGGGAGACATGCAGGAGGCCTTGTCCTTGGCCGAGGCACCGGATGCACTGGGCCGTGGAGGCATACTGGAGGTCTCGAGCAACGAGCCTGCACAACTTGTCCTGGCTGGATACTCCCTGTAGCCCGGCATGTGCGGGGAGTTGGAACAGGCCGCACTGGACTGTGCTGGCGAACCGGGGACACCGTGCGTAGGGCTGGTGCAGTATACCCCGGGCCGAGGAGACGCAGTGGAGACCAGATGCGCTGAGCCGGCATCATCCCTCCTGGCTCGATGCCTCCCTCCCACTCTAGCCCGGCCGATGCGAGGAGCTGCGATGTAGCGCACCGGGCTATGCGTGTGCACTGGGGACACCGTGCGCTTCACCACATAACACGGTGCCTGCCCGGTCACTCTCTCGCCACGGTAAGCACGGGGAGTTGGCTCAGGTCTCCTACCTGACTCTGCCAATCTCCCCGTGTGCCCCCCAAAAAAACATTTCTGGGGCTGCCTCTCGTGCACGTTACCTCGAGCCAATTCCTCATAGTGTCGCCGCTCCGCTCTAGCTGCGTCCAGCTCCTCTTTCGGACGGCGATACTCTCCCGGCTGTGCCCAGGGTCCCTTGCCGTCCAATATTTCCTCCCATGTCCAGGAGTCCATTCCACGCTGCTTGGTCCTATGTTGGTGGGTAGTTCTGTAACGAACGTCGTCGGGAGAAGGAGAAGAGGACCAAGCTGCAGCGTGGTAAGTGTCCATATTACTTTTAATAAATACGAAACACTTGAACAAAACAACAAAACGACAAACGAACAGTTCTGCAAGGTGCAATACACAAAACAGAAAACAACTACCCACAAACACAGGTGGGAACAGGCTACCTAAGTATGGTTCTCAATCAGAGACAACGATAGACAGCTGCCTCTGTTTGGGAACCATACCAGGCCAAACACATAGAAATACAAAACATAGAACAACATAGAACACCAGACATAGAATGCCCACCCCAAACTCACGCCCTGACCAACCAAAATAGAGACATAAAAAAGATCTCCAAGGTCAGGGCGTGACACATACACGTGTTTAGCAGATGTTATTGCGGGTGAAGTGAAAAGCTAGTGTTTCTAGCTCCAACAGCGCAGTAATATCTAACAAGTAATATCTAACAATACACACAATCTAAAGTAAAGAAAATAAATTAAGAATATATAAATATTTGGACGAGTAATGTCAGCGCGGCATTAATTAAGCTACAGCAGAATAGGATAGAATACAGTATATACATATGAGATGGGCAATGCAAAATATGTAAACATTATTAAAGTGACTAGTGTTCCATTATTAAAGTGGCCAGTGATTTCAAGTCTATGTATATAGGGCAGCAGCCTCTATTGTACTAGTGATGGCTATTTAACAGTCTGATGGCCTTGAAATAGAAGCTGTTTTTCAGTCTCTCAGTCCCAGCTTTGATGCACCTGTACTGACCTCGCCTTCTGAATGATAGTGGGGTAAACAGGCAGTGGTGATCTTGATGATCTTTTTGGCCTTCCTGTGACATCGGGTGCTGTAGGTGTCCTGGAGGGCAGGTAGCTTGCCCCCGGTGATGCGTTTTGTAGACCACACCATCCTCTGGAGAGCCCTGCGGTTGCGGGCGGTGCAATGCCGTACCAGGTGGTAATACAGCCCGACAGGATGCTCTCAATTGTGCGTCTGTAAATGTTTGTGAGGCTTTAAGGTGCCAAGCCAAATTTCTTCAGCCTCCTGAGGTTGAGTGGGTGGACCATTTCAATTTGTCAGTGATGTGTACGCCGAGGAACTTGAAGCGTCCATCTTTTTCCCTGCGGTCCCGTCAAAGTGGATAGGGGGGTGTTCCCTCTGCTGTTTCCTGAAGTCCATCCTTGTGGGGCCCCAGTGTTGAGGATCAGTGAAGTGGAGGTGTTGTTTCCTACCTTCACCACCTGGGGGCGGCCTGTCAGGAAGTCCAGGGCGGGGTTCAGACCCAGGGCCTCGAGCTTAATGATGAGCTTGGAGGGTACTATGGTGTTGAATGCTGAGCTATAGTCAATGAACAGCATTCTTACATAGGTATTCCTCTTGTCCAGATGGAATAGGGCAGTTTGCAGGTCTACTCTACGGAATCCGGTAAGATAGAGGTGTTATAATCCTTGACTAGTCTCTCAAAGTACTTGATGACAGAAGTGAGTGCTACGGGGCAGGAACAACGGTGTACATCTTGAAGCATGTGGGGACAACAGACTGGGATAGGGAGAGATTGAATATATCCGTAAACACTCCAGCCAGCTGGTCTGCGCATGCTCTGAGGACACGGCTAAGGATGCCGTCTGGGCTGGCAATTTTGTGAGGGTTAACACGCTTAAATGTCTTACTCACGTCGGCCACGGAGAAGGAGAGCACACAGTCCTTGGAAGCGGGCCGCATCGGTGGCACTGTGTAATCATCAAAGCGGGCGGTGAAGGTGTTTAGCTTGTCCGGAAGCAAGACGTTAGTGTCCACGACGTGGCTGGTTTTCCCTTTGTAGTCCGTGACTGTCTGTAGACAAGGCTGGCAGACTTAGTAGGAGGGTACACTGTTCAAAATACAAAAACATTCCCTTTTTTTCCAGTCTGTCTCTTCCTCTCCCTCTCTCCTAATATCCCCAATTTTGCAGATATTAGGCCGCCCGTCCCCACCTCCCCATCTGTGCTGCAAACAAGTTATAACTGACAGGTACACCAGTGAGAAAGGCAGAGGTCATGGAATAATGTTCCCCTGATCGAGAGTGCCAGAGGGGTGGGCCTACATGTGTGCTCAAGTGCCAACCCACAGGGATTAAACAACCCCCCTCTAATCACACCATCCCCCTCTCGTTCTAACCTCTTGGCCTCTTCCTTCTTCACATGGGGTTGCAAATAGCCCTCCATCATTTGACTTGGGTCCTGTATAGAAGAGAACTCAGTCTGTTACATATTTTGAACCTTTATTATTCTGGTAATAGGCCCCTGCCTGTGCACTTCATCTTATAGCAACCACATATCATTTTGGCCATGATGTTCTGGGAGACTCTTTATTGCACTTTTATGTCTCTCTCTGTGCCCATGTCTTTGTTCCCTGCCCTTTCTACATGTCTGGTGGAGAGGAGTGCATTTAATATGGTGAAGACAGTTGATGCCCAGTTACAGTGTCACGCCTCTTTCATGTTGGCAAAGCTCTGTTGAGTTTGCTCTTGAACCACTACAACCATATTTATAATAATAACAATAATAATAATCATTGATTAAACTTTTATAGCGGTTCATACATAAAGAACATTTCAAAGTGCTGTAAAGCAACAAAAACAAAAAACAAGCAATTTAAAAACAACATAATTATTCATCATGAGTAGATCGACAGTCAAGAGACTAAAGGTTGAGAATGTTCATGGCTTGATTGAGGTCAGCAGAGGGAGGAGGTGTTCAACGAGAAGAGCCGGAAGCAGGGAGGCGGGAGGCAGCATGGTGTCTCGACCAGCCACACTATCTGTGGCTTTGTAGTAGGACTCAGTCAGATGAAGTGAGAGTTCCGTACTAGCCACTGGACTAGAAGCTAGCTAGCTAGCTACTCTTCACTACTACCAAAGTTCAACTCACACCCGGGTGATGCTACGGCCGTCACGAGGCACCAGAAAGCACACTACATACAACACCAATAGTAATTCAGGAGTAGCCTCATAACTTAGTCCTCTATATAGCCATGGTCATCTGTCATTTTGGTACACCTCTGTATACGGGCTTCTCTCCATCCTCAACGACCAGACAGATATTTATGGGGATGCCTGTCCACTTAATCAAAAACACTGCTGCAGCCCCTTCTCCCAATCATTCTATTCTTCTTCTTCTTGTGTCTCCTTAGCCCCCTCTCCCTCTCTCTCAACGAATCAGGATGTGTGGTTCATTGAGGGGTGCCAACATTCCACACTCTCTCTCCACCAACAGGACCGTTAATCCACCAGAGGTCATTCCACACTCTCTCTCCACCAACAGGACCGTTAATCCACCAGAGGTCATTCCACACTCTCTCTCCACCAACAGGACCGTTAATCCACCAGAGGTCATTCCACACTCTCTCTCCACCAACAGGACCGTTAATCCACCAGAGGTCATTCCACACTCTCTCTCCACCAACAGGACCGTTAATCCACCAGAGGTCATTCCACACTCTCTATCCACCAACAGGACCGTTAATCCACCAGAGGTCATTCCACACTCTCTCTCCACCAACAGGACCGTTAATCCACCAGAGGTCATTCCACACTCTCTCTCCACCAACAGGACCGTTAATCCACCAGAGGTCATTCCACACTCTCTCTCCACCAACAGGACCGTTAATCCACCAGAGGTCATTCCACACTCTCTCTCCACCAACAGGACCGTTAATCCACCAGAGGTCATTCCACACTCTCTCTCCACCAACAGGACCGTTAATCCACCAGAGGTCATTCCTGGTGATTTATGAGATTTCTAAAATGTCTCCCAGAAGTATTATGATATTCCATCATGTCTAATGACTCATACTGAGTGATATGTTAAACTGAGGATCACACAATAATAGGGAAAGACTGCTGGAGAAACGACTAAGACCAATGCACTGTCACTGTAAAATCTACAAATGTTGAAATCTGTCCTCATAAAGGAAACGGTGTACGAATCAAGCACATATTGAAAGAAATCTATATCCGTTTGAGGTTTTTAAACAGGATTAAATATCTTCTTTCAACATAAACCAAGCACACAGCACATAGCGCACAAGCATTTCAGCAAAACAAACCCATTAGACTAAAGACACAGTAATGACCCCAAAGGCAATTAGCAGTCAGATATCTGATGGATGTTCTTCCTTCATGAAGAATATTGGCCTGATGAGTCTTACATGTACCTCCAACCTACAGTACAGACTGTACTTGATCCAGGCTCATATCATTCACTGTTCCTGTCTGTTTTCTTGTCCCCGACTTGCAGGAATCTTTATCGAGCAGACATTGCTAATGTGGCTGATACTGTGTAACATGTCATGCCATGAACTACAGTGCTACTGGATTACCTTCAGGGTCATTTGTTAAACTTTTCCTTCCACTCTAAAGAACTATATATTTCAAAGTGAAGGAGCCGGGCATTCAAATAGGGCCAGCTGTCGGCCAGACTTGTTCAGCCGATGAGTAATACCGGCTGAAGCCTGGCCTATATTGAATGAGATGGCTTTGGGGCAACAATTCCCTGCAGGCCTCCACTGCATTATCCAACTTTTCTGGACCCGTGCCTCGACCGTGAGTGAATTAGCTGCAGCAATTGAGTTATTGCTCCCTCCAATTTGTACACAGCTTATTGAATGGCTGTTGCAGCCATGTCCTCACTGCTTGCTGAGCAGTGTTGCTGGGGCCAGCAGAACACACACAATGGCTGGCCAGTGGACCTGCACACTATTCTTCATCGTCGACCAACATGGAAGCACATGATATTTAACTTATGGACCAAAGCACACTATGAAAGGATGTGATACTGAAACTGTAGAGATGTCAAACACAACAGCGCGCCACTCGATCTCCAGCACAGACTGTCATATTGATGCAAACTCTCACTATAGGGGATTGCATCATAAACATTTACATCATTTGAGCTTGCTGCAAGGACTTGTCTTTTGCAAGTACAACACACAGAATACAAACCCATATACTTTACGCACATTCTTACATATGCTGTTATAGTACAGCTTCATAATGTTGTTATAGTACAGCTTCATAATGTTGTTATAGTACAGCTTCATAATGTTGTTATAGTACAGCTTCATAATGTTGTTATAGTACAGCTTCATAATGTTGTTATAGTACAGCTTCATAATGTTGTTATAGTACAGCTTCATAATGATGTTATAGTACAGCTTCATAATGTTGTTATAGTACAGCTTCATAATGTTGTTATAGTACAGCTTCATAATGTTGTTATAGTATAGCTTCATAATGTTGTTATAGTACAGCTTCATAATGTTGTTATAGTACAGCTTCATAATGTTGTTATAGTACAGCTTCATAATGATGTTATAGTACAGCTTCATAATGTTGTATAGTACAGCTTCATAATGTTGTTATAGTACAGCTTCATAATGTTGTTATAGTACAGCTTCATAATGTTGTTATAGTACAGCTTCATAATGTTGTTATAGTACAGCTTCATAATGTTGTTATAGTACAGCTTCATAATTATGTTATAGTACAGCTTCATAATGTTGTTATAGTACAGCTTCATAATGTTGTTATAGTACAGCTTCATAATGTTGTTATAGTACAGCTTCATAATGATGTTATAGTACAGCTTCATAATGTTGTTATAGTACAGCTTCATAATGTTGTTATAGTACAGCTTCATAATGATGTTATAGTACAGCTTCATAATGTTGTTATAGTACAGCTTCATAATGTTGTTATAGTACAGCTTCATAATGTTGTTATAGTATAGCTTCATAATGTTGTTATAGTACAGCTTCATAATGTTGTTATAGTACAGCTTCATAATGTTGTTATAGTACAGCTTCATAATGATGTTATAGTACAGCTTCATAATGTTGTTATAGTACAGCTTCATAATGTTGTTATAGTACAGCTTCATAATGTTGTTATAGTACAGCTTCATAATGTTGTTATAGTACAGCTTCATAATGTTGTTATAGTACAGCTTCATAATGTTGTTATAGTACAGCTTCATAATTATGTTATAGTACAGCTTCATAATGTTGTTATAGTACAGCTTCATAATGTTGTTATAGTACAGCTTCATAATGTTGTTATAGTACAGCTTCATAATGATGTTATAGTACAGCTTCATAATGTTGTTATAGTACAGCTTCATAATGTTGTTATAGTACAGCTTCATAATGTTGTTATAGTACAGCTTCATAATGTTGTTATAGAACAGTTTCATAATGGTGTTATAGTACAGATTCATAATGTTGTTATAGTACAGCTTCATAATGATGTTATAGTACAGATTCATAATGATGTTATAGTACAGCTTCATAATGTTGTTATAGTACAGCTTCATAATGTTGTTATAGTACAGCTTCATAATTATGTTATAGTACAGCTTCATAATGTTGTTATAGTACAGCTTCATAATGTTGTTATTGTACAGCTTCATAATGTTGTTATAGTAAAGCTTCATAATGTTGTTATAGTACAGCTTCATAATGTTGTTATAGTACAGCTTCATAATGTTGTTATAGTACAGCTTCATAATGTTGTTATAGTACAGCTTCATAATGATGTTATAGTACAGATTCATAATGTTGTTATAGTACAGCTTCATAATGTTGTTATAGTACAGCTTCATAATGATGTTATAGTACAGCTTCATAATGTTGTTATAGTACAGCTTCATAATGATGTTATAGTACAGCTTCATAATGTTGTTATAGTACAGCTTCATAATGTTGTTATAGTACAGCTTCATAATGATGTTATAGTACAGCTTCATAATGTTGTTATAGTACAGCTTCATAATGTTGTTATTGTACAGCTTCATAATGTTGTTATAGTACAGCATCATAATGTTGTTATAGTACAGCTTCATAATGTTGTTATAGAACAGCTTCATAATGTTGTTATAGTAAAGCTTCACAATGATGTTATAGTACAGCTTCACAATGATGTTATAGTACAGCTTCATAATGTTGTTATAGTACAGCTTCATAATGCTGTTATAGTACAGCTTCATAATGTTGTTATAGTACAGCTTCATAATGTTGTTATAGTACAGCTTCATAATGTTGTTATAGTACAGCTTCATAATGTTGTTATAGTACAGCTTCATAATGATGTTATTTTACAGCTTCATAATGATGTTTTAGTACAGCTTCATAATGTTGTTATAGTACAGCTTCATAATGTTGTTATAGTACAGCTTCATAATGTTGTTATAGTACAGCTTCATAATGTTGTTATAGTACAGCTTCATAATGTTGTTATAGTACAGCTTCATAATGTTGTTATAGTACAGCTTCATAATGTTGTTATAGTACAGCTTCATAATGTTGTTATAGTACAGCTTCATAATGATGTTATAGTACAGCTTCACAATGTTGTTATAGTACAGCTTCATAATGATGTTATAGTACAGCTTCATAATGTTGTTATAGTACAGCTTCATAATGTTGTTATTGTACAGCTTCATAATGTTGTTATAGTACAGCTTCATAATGTTGTTATATTACAGCTTCATAATGTTGTTATAGTACAGCTTCATAATGTTGTTATAGTACAGCTTCATAATGATGTTATAGTACAGATTCATACTGTTGTTATAGTACAGCTTCATAATGTTGTTATAGTACAGCTTCATAATGATGTTATAGTACAGCTTCATAATGCTTTTATAGTACAGCTTCATAATGCTGTTATAGTACAGCTTCATAATGTTGTTATAGTACAGCTTCATAATGTTGTTATAGTACAGCTTCATAATGATGTTATAGTACAGCTTCATAATGTTGTTATAGTACAGCTTCATAATGTTGTTATAGTACAGCTTCATAATGATGTTATAGTATAGCTTCATAATGATGTTTTAGTACAGCTTCATAATGTTGTTATAGTACAGCTTCATAATGTTGTTATAGTACAGCTTCATAATGTTGTTGTAGTACAGCTTCATAATGTTGTTATAGTACAGCTTCATAATGATGTTATAGTACAGCTTCATAATGTTGTTATAGTACAGCTTCATAATGATGTTGTAGTACAGCTTCATAATGTTGTTATAGTACAGCTTCATAATGTTGTTATAGTACAGCTTCATAATGTTGTTATAGTACAGCTTCATAATGTTGTTATAGTACAGCTTCATAATGTTGTTATAGTACAGTTTCATAATGGTGTTATAGTACAGCTTCATAATGTTATTATAGTACAGCTTCATAATGATGTTATAGTACAGCTTCATAATGATGTTATAGTACAGCTTCATAATGTTGTTATAGTACAGCTTCATAATGTTGTTATAGTACAGCTTCATAATGATGTTATAGTACAGCTTCATAATGTTGTTATAGTACAGCTTCATAATGTTGTTATTGTACAGCTTCATAATGTTGTTATAGTACAGCTTCACAATGTTGTTATAGTACAGCTTCATAATGATGTTATAGTACAGCTTCATAATGTTGTTATAGTACAGCTTCATAATGTTGTTATTGTACAGCTTCATAATGTTGTTATAGTACAGCTTCATAATATTGTTATAGTACAGCTTCATAATGTTGTTATAGTACAGCTTCATAATGATGTTATAGTACAGCTTCATAATGTTGTTATAGTACAGCTTCATAATGTTGTTATAGTACAGTTTCATAATGTTGTTATAGTACAGCTTCATAATGTTGTTATAGTAGTTTCATAATGTTGTTATAGTACAGCTTCATAATGCTGTTATAGTACAGCTTCATAATGCTGTTATAGTACAGCTTCATAATGTTGTTATAGTACAGCTTCATAATGTTGTTATAGTACAGCTTCATAATGTTGTTATAGTACAGCTTCATAATGATGTTATAGTACAGCTTCATAATGATGTTATAGTACAGCTTCATAATGTTGTTATAGTACAGCTTCATAATGTTGTTATAGTACAGCTTCATAATGTTGTTATAGTACAGCTTCATAAGGCTGTTATAGTACAGCTTCATAATGTTGTTATAGTACAGCTTCATAATGATGTTATAGTACAGATTCATAATGATGTTATAGTACAGCTTCATAATGTTGTTATAGTACAGCTTCATAATGTTGTTATAGTACAGCTTCATAATGTTGTTATAGTACAGCTTCATAATGTTGTTATAGTACAGCTTCATAATGATGTTATTTTACAGCTTCATAATGATGTTTTAGTACAGCTTCATAATGTTGTTATAGTACAGCTTCATAATGTTGTTATAGTACAGCTTCATAATGTTGTTATAGTACAGCTTCATAATGTTGTTATAGTACAGCTTCATAATGTTGTTATAGTACAGCTTCATAATGTTGTTATAGTACAGCTTCATAATGTTGTTATAGTACAGCTTCATAATGTTGTTATAGTACAGCTTCATAATGTTGTTATAGTACAGCTTCATAATGATGTTATAGTACAGCTTCATAATGTTGTTATAGTACAGCCTTCATAATGGATTGTTAGTAGTACAGTTTCATAATGTTTGTTATAGTACAGCTTCATAATGTTGTTAGAGTAGCTTCATAATGTTGTTATAGTACAGCTAGTTATAGTGCAGCTTTCATAATGTTGATAGTACAGCTTCATAATGTTGTTATAGTACAGCTTCATAATGCTTGTTATAGTATAGGCTTCATAATGTTGTTATAAGTACAGCTTCATAATGTTGTTATAGTACAGCTTCATAATGTTGTTATAGGTACAAGCTTCATAATGTTGTTATAGTTACAGCTTCATAATGATTGGTGATAAGTACAGCTTCATAATGAGTGTTATAGTACAGCTTCATAATGATGT